>NW_027211770.1:600000-1007500 GCF_022749685.1 Semicossyphus pulcher | reverse complement strand
ACCGTTTCCTCACAATGCTTATAGAAACCGGAAGTGCAGCCACTTGGCTCTGCCTACAATGACAGACCAACCACTGCTGGGCTTTCTGCTTTACACCTACGGACCTTTGATCGACGTGCTGAAACACAAGAACACGTGATGTACTTGTGTTTCAAATACATGGGACACATGTGGCCATCGAATAGGCCAGGGGGATCTGGCACTGAGTTGTTCCTGGAGCACCTCCTCTTTTTGCATTCTTCGTATGGGATGGAAATGAAGTAACGTTGGTTCAGCACGTCAATTAAAGGTCCGTAAGTGTAAAGCAGAAAGCCCTCAACAATAAGGATGTGAATGTCCTCCTCCTCTTTTTTGTCAGACTTTGGGACGATCTCAGTATCCAGGGTGTTATTAACGCCATGAGACTTCTCAAACTTCACCAGGTTCTCTAGCCATGTGTAGATTGTGCTCATCATGGCGTCCACGAAAATACATCAGTAACTGGGCGCCGTTTTTTTCTGTGCCACAGACACCCTGTCTATAACAATACGATATACTGCAAATGCAAAGGCTTTCATCAATTGGCCATAGGCTCATTGGGTGATAGGTAGTGACTTACAAGACATTTATTTAAATGGAAATGTTCGACATTATACCTTTAAATCAACCACAGGACTTGAAAAATCACAGTGAGGAAGAAGAGGACTCTGTGCATTTCTAGAGTCAAATTAACATGTACATCCACATAAATGCTTTTGCACACATTCAAACCCACATGCATGCTCTCACACGTGTGCACACACTTTTACTGTGCCATCCGAGTTACTGAAATGCTCTATACTCTGATCACCTATTAATCCAGGGGGATCTTGCTTATACAGGTGTAGTGAAAAAAAATCTTTATCTTTCAGACAAAAATTCTGGGCTTTTTCACTAAACAAAGTCTACTATGGTATAAACCTACTAGTTTCCCTGGAGTGCTTTTACTGGTCCCCTGGGTGTGTGACCCTGTTTCCCTTGCAGGCAGAGAGAGGGCACTCATGACTCCTCCTCACCTAAATTGACAATCAATCCAAGGGTTCAAGGTGGGGGCCTGCTGCCTCTCTTCAAAAGCACTGTTTGTTTCAAGGCTGTAATAGAATTTCAACCTCTGTAAATTTATCTGGAGTTTTCACGCCAATTTTGCAAAAAAAAAAAAAAAGAACAGTTGAGGGGCAAGCAATTTTAGGTGCTACTGATCTCAAAAAGATTGAGTTTCCAAGGGGCAAATTTAAAAAACGGTGACACAGTTAGGCTTTGAGAAGAAGGTCAGTTGGGTTGCTGGGCTGACCAGCGGAGGTGAGTTGTTATGACTGCCTGTCAATTAGCAGCTGATTCACACAGGAGGGTCGGTGAGACATGAACAAAAAAAAGGTAAAAAAAGATACAGTTTCATAACAAAAGTAAGGCAGCTAGAGGAAAACTGGCAATGAAAATATGTACGTTTAAGATAAGCTGAGACAACAATGCTTACTTAACAGATGTATAGCAGCCAAAATGGAAAAGAAGATGCCTGCGCAGGGAGGCTTTTTTAGTGTTACGCTCAGCAGCGACAGGGCAAAGGAAAATGGAACCAAGCAGGGTTTGAAGAGGTCAGGGTGAGAGGGATCTGGCCCCCAGGGACAGTTAATAGCCAGGTTGACTAGTTAAGAGCTGTACTCTCAGTCCCACTTTTACAGACAAATGCCTAGAACAGAGCCAACAGCAGATTCTGACTCTCTTTTTCTCATTGTGTCGTGCCTCGTCTCTATTGATTTCTCTTACTCATTGTTCCCTTTGCATTCTCCTTCAAATCACCATCCTTTCTCAAGGTGTCTCTACTCTCTTACTTTTTGCTCTGTTTCTTTTCCATGCTTTGGACTTTTATTCTCACTATATATATTTGCCCACAGAGCACATGAAAGCTCCTCCGACACCTCACCGTCCCAGAAATCGTGGAGGTGGAGAGAGAAACCTCAGTTCTCAGATCTTAACAGCTATGAGACAAAATGAAACACTCATCACGAAGAGGAGCTGTCTTGGAAATGGTTTACTTTAAACATAAACAGACATGGATACAGCCCCAGGTCGCTCACTGAGCCAAGCTTGTCAAAAACACAGTGGCTTAGATAAGCCGTGTTATTTGCTTTCGACATTCTGATAATACTCCTACATGCACGAAAGCTAAATTGTTACATAAGAGGTAGAATGGGTCACCAAGATTCCATTCTCGCAAAGTTAGTTTGTTAGTCAGTACTGTTTGGAGTGAAAACGGTTTGTTTCACAGATTCTGTTCTTCTGTTCATCTGAAAATATTTAGTTAAAGGGATACTTTGGGTTTTTTGAAGTGGGAGACAGTATGAGGTAATTATCAACAATGAGAGTACTACATACTGTAGATGACCATCAGCACTGCCTCTATTTGAAGTACCAGCACTGAAGCTAAGCTATGTACAACTGTACACAGAGGTCATAAGAAACACTTTCTTTAGCCACTTGAGTCTTTCATATAAAAAAAACATTGCAGTTTAGGTGTACACCATATTTTTGAGTATTTTCACGGCTACTTTTTGATGTCAGACAGCCCATTCCTTTGGTACCAGTTCCACTAGGGAAAAAGACTTGAATAAAATAAGATAAAGAGTATGGAGATTCATCAAGGGTAATGAGAGAAGAGTTGGATAAAGGTCATAAGACAGGTGAGTGAGTAGGTGGTATATAGAGGCTCACAATGTCAACTAATGAGGCGATACAAAAAGGAAGGAAACTAAAGAAAAGAGGGAGAGAGGAAGAATAGAGATAGGGCAGGTAATTGGTGACTGAGAGGTCCCCCCCCCCATGTGTGTTTACTAAAAACTGTAATTCACAGCTTCCTGTGAGGCACGATACCTTGTCTTGAACATGGGTACCCCATAACGGTGTACTTGTGCATTAACATCAGTGTGTGTGTGTGTGTGTGTGTGTGCGCGTGTTGGAGGAAGTCTAAAGCCCTGTTTCCCATGCGTGTAATCATCCCAGGATGAGGTGGAGGATGAAGCCGAGCGGGACTTCCCCTGCACCAGAGGGTATTTTCCTCTCACACTGTGGTACAAGCACTTGGCTGACCCAGGCTGCCTCTGCATGTGTGTATGTTTGTGTGTGTGAGATTAAGCGAGACATAGAGAAATTAATGTTGTTAGTTTTTAAGTATTGTGCAAATATTTGAACAAGTGTTTCATATGTGCAATAAAAATCTGTCAATGTGCAATAATCTCTCACCACAGTGCAATAACCTAATACCACAGTGCAATAACCTAATTTAGTTTAATTGAACTATTACCCACTGTTTACTTGTACATTTTCTAAGAGTGTATATTTTATATATTTTGTTATCTAATTTTGTACTTTTTTATATATATATATATATATCGATAGATATATATATTTTGATCTTTATTTTTTACCCTCTGTGTGCTGATTCTTTCCTATTGTATTGTACTGTATAAGCTGCTGGAGACTGAATTTCCCAGAGGGAGTCATCCCAAAGGGATCAATAAAGTTGAGTCTAAGTCTAAGTCTCTAAGTGCTTTGACATCTGATCTTGTGTTGGTTGTTTTTAATATACAAATATTGATCAAATAGTGCTTTGATGCTTTGGCAAAATGATTTTCATTAAACTATCCTGTGAATAAAGCTATTAAATTAGATTGTCTGAATTGAATTGAGAGAGTAATACTTAAAACATTTTTATTCTTTTTATCATTTTATTCCAGATTGGGGGGACATTCATAAAATACTTAGCTGTATGTTGTGGCAACTACATAAGAGCCGGACAGTGACTACAATTTGCGTATTGCAAGCACTGCAAACCTACATAAACCTATATGTATTGCATTAAGGTGAAATACAAAGTGATAAGCAGTGTATGAGTGGAGGAGTAGGTGGTGGTGGTTAACACAGTTGATGCATGAAACTTAAAGGTGCTGAAAACAGAAATTTCACAGAAAGTCTACAGTATATCACTACAAATAATATCATAGCAGAGCTGACACAGACTTCAAACACATAGGTCAACCCTTTATGTGTACTTGTCTTTGTGTGTGCAAATCTGTGTGAGAATATACACTTCTGTGTTGCTGGATGACAGTGCCACTGAAAGAGCAGTGACAGTAGTCAAAGAAGTGATTCTCTGTTTATAGCTCCTGACTGTGGGACGTACTACTGCTGAAAGCTGTCTGCTTCACTTCATCATTATCAATATCATCAACCACAAAATCCAGAGATGAGGTGAAACTGTGGCAGACCATAGCTAATGCTGCAATAAACATCATATTCATGCAGTGACATAAATTGCAATAAATATGCTCATGGACAGTCCAGAAATCAGTTTGCATCTCAATAATGGTTGAAGTGATAACTGATATATGCAAACGGTTGACAACTCGCTACGACGCTCAATGACACAGAACAAAACAGATTATGAAAACATAAGCGTCTGAAACAGAATCTGTGTCTATTCATAGAAGGGTCAAAATAAACGAGTGTATCTGTGTTTGTATCTCCGTGTACAGACTCAAAGCACAGTGCAGTGACTAGAAATGACTAGTCACAGACAATAAAACACAGCTGTGTGGGGAGTGATGGGAATGGTTTGAAATTGGTGCCTGGGATTGTGGAGAATCTGTTTAAGGCAAATAGCATGATTCTCAAAACTTGGAAATAAAGTTGGAAATATAAGATATTTAGCAAGTAGTACTGCTGCATTTCGACCATTGCTGGGGACAGTGCTGATTGTGAGAGAGCAGATGCTTTTTTGAAGCAAGCAAACAAAAACAATTCCCCTTTACCAGATGTTTGATATCCATGACATGTTTGTCATAGAATCCTTTGAAAAGGTTGTATAAATAAAGTGCAAACAAAACTGTCAAATAAATATCATCACTGTAGTTGGTTTTGAATAAAAATGAAGGTGGTTACATGCACAAAATCCAGATTCTAGTACTGTGGAAACACATGTGTACTTTATGCTTATTATTGGAAGCTATAAAGACATGTGTTTTAATCCATCAAGTTACTCTATTCTAACTAAATCTGTGTCAAATTCAAAAATGACATTGAACATATTACTGATGTTATTCAATAGTGGTGTGTCTAATGCATTGTGCTAGGGGCAAATAAGCTGCTGGCAGGGAGACTGTAAGGGAGGAGAAGAAGCCCTCTGGAGCTGGTGTCTAAAAATGGGATCATTCGAGGCTATAGTTAAATGCACCACTAGAGGGCTCTGTAGCTTGTATAATGAGCTTCTGCAGCCTGGAATGAGGGTTGAGTCATACTGGCCTCCCTCTTACAGGGTCTGAGCCAAGCAACTGGACAGAGGTGGTCGCCAAAAGACTTACAACACTGAGATTGATGGAGGTACAAATAGTTTAACAGTGAGTGTCCAAAAAATCAAAGCCAGACAACGTTTAGTGTGTGTAACCTCCAGTCTCTGCAGCTGCACAGAGGTGAAGACACACATTGACTGACCTCAGTGTTAATGATATTGTTACGCTCTATAATGGCCCTGCTATAAAACCAAACCAGTAAAGAACATAGTATAATGCACCTGAAATTAATATGGTGTAATAAAGGTAAAAGTAAAACACTGAGAGTTCCAAACAACTTTGACCGCAAAAGAGAATATTAAATGAAGGACGATGTATTTTCTCAACCATTTACTTTCATTTTTCAATACTGGATGGATGATCATTGTTTAATAACACTCTGGACCTATGGGCCTTATCGATTTCACTTAAACCAACTGAAGGCAGCAAATAACACACTGGTAAGATGTGAAATTCCAAATAAAAAAAGTTTACTGTTCCAATCCCTCACACAATTAGGAAACATGACTGGGGAAAAGGAATATAACACTACTACTGTCACTATGCCCTTGAACAGTAGCCTTAGTCTCAAGCTTCACTAGCATGAGCTGCGCAGAAATCTAAAATCATACAAGCTTTTGTGTGTATGTGTGGATCAGTGTAAAAAATGTTCAGTTTACATTTCCTCAAGAAATAAGAGTTTTGAAAAAAGTTTTTTAAATATAGTATGGGGGGGGACCTCCCAGAATAGCTTCTTGCTGAACTTTCTCATCATGCCTTGAACCTGGATGAACCCACTACAGCCGTGAGCTGCCCCTCGACAGAATCAAGCCATGAATCATTCATTACAAGTCAGGGGTGAGGGCTCAGAGATCACCCTAATCAAAACCAGATGCACAGCAGGCGCCTCCTTCCTATTAACTGTATAAACAACTAAGTAAATGAATAAATAAATAAGTCAGAAAAGTTCACACTATGTCTTTCCCTCATTTGTTTTTCTAATGTTGCACTGACAATTCTAACATACAGGCTGCTTTGAGATCTTATGCTTATTTTGAGATAACCAGCACTCCCTTTACTATGCCAACGTCAAGCTTTCAAATGGCACTTAGAAGTATATTTGGGTCCGAGGATATAACTGCAAACAAGCAAAGAGGGAAGGCTCTCCACATACCCAAAGCTAGCCACAGCCTACATCACGGAGAAAGACAGTCCAGAACTAGCTATGTGTTTCATTAAACTGCAGCCTGCTAAGGAAACAACCAGCTGACAACCAGTTGGTACATTCTCCATCACATCGTAGAACATAATCTAAAGCACAGTTTTTTAAGTAACACCTTAACTCCTTTCAGTTGCAAGGCTTTTGTGTGAACAAGCTCTTGCTACCTGTACCAACAAGGACACTCTCTCCTTGGCCCTTGCTGTCCTCCTAGGCTTTCAAAGATATGTTGTCGCTGTGACCAATGATCTACAGTACGTGGTAGGTTCTTCCAAGTTAGATTCCTCCCAGAAGACCAGCCATTTCACTTCAAGCCACTTCCACAACTCATTTTGAAAAGAGAATAAGGCCAGAGTTTACAAACGGTAAGCGCCTTTTGCATTAAGTGCTGGATCTGCTGCACAAAGACACATCTTGGAGCACATTAAGCCTTGAAAAGCAGTCAGGGAGTCATTCTTGAACTAGTTCTTTGTAAAAACAATTGTCTCAAGAGTCAGTTCCTCCTGGATTTTGCAGGCTAGTTATGTCATTGTTGCAGGCTTAAATGCTTGGTTTTCGTGGCAGCTTTTAAAAAAGAAATTCAAAGCAAGTTGAGATGTTTTTAAGGCTTTTTTGTGGAAAACATTACACATCTACTGTGAGAAACTTGGACAGATGCTCCAAAAAGGCATCTATTGGCTGAGCAAGCCGTTTATCTTCTGACATCACATCAGGTCAACACACCGCACTATGACTCTGAAGTCAGCGCTAACACACACATCCGCAATGGAGATCCTGCATGGTTGAAAGTTAGGAACACAGCCTCTGTTAGCCGACAGACTCAACCAGAGGTATCATGCTGTTTATATTATGACCTGCTTTGTTGCAAGATGCTATACCAACCCAGAGTTGGACTTCCCACAAGCTGGTGTGTGGTCCATGCATTTTGTGATTCCTCAGGGTATGCATATGGCTATGTGACAAACCTCACAACTGACAGTCAGAGTGTTGAGGATGATGTAACATTCTCTTCTCTGCTGCCTGGTAGAGGGAAACTCAAAATATTCACTATAATGCCAAACCTGTAGATGACATCACTCGAGGGAAGCTTCTCTCTGCAATCAACCAACAGCAACTCAACTATAGTATTCCTTCCTGCTCAACAGCCCAGCTCAGTGGCTGGAGAACCCCAGTTTCAAACAACTCCTCAATTCAAGACCTTTAGGGACCTCATAACTCTATTGCTCATTTCTTTGCTATGGCAGCAAAGATGCACTCATGACTATGGCTTTAGACAGAGGCCAAAAGTTAAGAACATACGCCTCCTCGTGCTGGCCCCAGAATTTGGGGGGAATGATGAAATCATCAAGGTAGTAGGTTGCCTTCGTCACAGCAGCCAGCTAGATTCAGTGGCCATCCTTCCAGCAGTTACAAGTGCCAAATACCCTGTCACAACACTAGTCATTTAAGACATTGAAGAACAGGTACATAACTCTGGCTCTCTGAAAAAAGTATATATATATTTTTTATTCAATGTAAATTCCATGTGGACAAGAGACTATTCCCGGCCATCAGTGAGGCTGCAAAGATGGTAAGAGATTGCGCTGTAAACCTGAGATCTCCAAGATGGCTGACCTACCTCCCACAAGGTTACTGCAGAAAAAGCTAGCCCTGTTCTCCACATGTGTACACAGAAAGAAAATACCCTATGTGGTACTGATCAATAACCTATAGCTTGTTACTATTTGTGCAATGAGCAGTGAAACTAAAGGAAAGATACAACTTCCTCACAATGATTAACAATCAATCAATCAATCAAATCAAATTTTATTTGTATAGCGCCAAATCATAACCAGGGTTATCTCGAGACACTTTACAGAAAGAGCAGGTCTAGACCGACTCTTTGTTAAGTTATTTAAAGAGAGGCCCAACATGAATCCACCATGAGTAGCACTTAGCAATTCGGCTAACAACAGTTATATCACTCTGTCAGCTCACTTAATTTCATCCCATTGCCTGTCCTCTTCTTGCACTCATCCTGTTCCCTCCTCTATTACTCCAATCCTCACTAGAGCTGGTAAATATTTTTATGTTGTGTTTCATTATAAAACTTTATCAAGTGGTCAGACGGGGCAAATGGCGCCTGGGAGCTCCCTGTCCTGTAAACACAGCACAGCACAGTAAATTAAGGTTACATTAGAGAAATGACTTGCTCTTAGTGAGTAAATATTTAAGTTGTTGGATTCACCCAAAATATTCCGGATAGCTAGGGGCACTGTATCAGGAAAACCATTGTGTGTGTGTGTGTGTGTGTGTGTGTGTGTGTGTGTGTGTATCTTAAAAACACGCCTCTTTAGGCTCATGAAACAATCATAACTATATAATTCAAATAGAGCCCTTGAAGTTTTATTGTACAATCTGAATGTGACACACTGAATAAGTAGATATACATGAAGTACATATTTTGATAAGTGGATGTCAAAACATGTGTCCATTTAGATTAGTAAATTACTCTTAATCTAACTCGTATTGCTCATATCTATTAATTACAGTATCTACCTCAGCACTTTGCTCAGGAACGTCCATCCCCACCATGTTGTCTCTGAGAAGCTGCTGAAGGAGCTGCACCTGGTCAATGCTGAGATAGAAATCCAGACTGCTGGTCACATTTACCTCCAGAGAGTGGCCACACACCACCACCTCCTAGTTCGAGATGAGAGAGATAGCACAAAATAGGAAATTAACAGAGGGTGATGGAGGAAGCAAGTGGGGAAGACATCTAAAAGCACATTGGGGTTGTTTGTGAACTCATGCAACTGAACCTACCTGTTTTTAACTTTTATACTCTTTCCATCTCCTTTCGATCTTTTTCTATTTTGCTGAGTTGTGCCTTATTCCATTCTTTCCCGTTGCCCTCTCCAATGTGCCACCCATAGAAATACCTCAGTTTGGAGCTCCATCTAACAGGCTATTTATTGTCACTCACTGACATGGTAGGATGAACCGCACACACATGAACTACAGTAACTGCATATAACAGTATTTGGCCACCATTGTGCAAGCATATTATATCAAGACCCACTGTATGAAACACATTAAATGAATGCTAATATTGTGATCAATATCTAATGTAACATTAATATCATAAATAGTTTTTGTTTTCTCTCATTAATAATAAGTGACGGTTATTTTAACACATAGGATCAAAATATCATACGGTTTCAGTAGTTACAAAATATGTTGCAGGGTCGAATAGAAATTTGTGAGTGCTCAAATCTATTAAAGTTAGCTGGAATTAGCTATAGAAATTGTGCTCATGTATCTACACTACATAATTCAAAGTCTTCTTTGCGTTGTTACTGGTCCTGAGTGACCGTATCTAAGTGGGGCATACAAATCACATTGTGTGTTTGTCAGTATAAACTACGGATTAGCTGCTAGCTATTGCCAAGGGCCACGTTAGCGTGGGAGGATGAAGCATAAATGAGGGAAGAAGTCATGCCAGAAAACATCAGCTGTAAAAGCAGAAAGGTTTGAACTCTGTGGGTTAAAAGCCTCCATTACACAGAGGAAGAGCTGAGGGACTCCAAATATAAAAAGTTACTGTATGTCAAGAAAACAAAAACGTGAATACGTCGAATATCTACAGAATGAAAGTTTATATGGGCAAGGGATTGTGAGAGTAATTGTTACAATCATGGATATAAAAGAGCAAACTTTTAAAAGAGTATGATAAAAAATATTTAACCTCAATGACGAAAAATTTAACATAAAACCCTGGTTTAAGCAAATTCCTACATGCTTGAAACCTTTTCATTAATTATAAGATATTAAACAAGAAATAAACAAAATTCTTTGACTTTTACTGTTTTAATGAGTTTCCCACTGTTGGATAGGAAAATATAATGTCGGATTCATAAAAAAACTGTGATGAATTAATACCAACCTCTGGTTGCCCACAGTCAGTGGATAGATTCTTGCTGAAGATGATGGCTGGGGCAGCAGTAACCCGAACAGAGAAGTCAGTCAGGATTGGTGTCAGGATGGCCCTTCGCTCCTGATGCCTTCTGATACTGAACGGAGATAAATACAGAATCAACTGTTTGCAGAAACTTTAGATAGCTTCCATAACTT
The DNA here is from genome assembly GCF_022749685.1 of Semicossyphus pulcher. Taxonomy (NCBI): domain Eukaryota; kingdom Metazoa; phylum Chordata; class Actinopteri; order Labriformes; family Labridae; genus Semicossyphus; species Semicossyphus pulcher. The sequence goes on along the minus strand of NW_027211770.1, from coordinate 996,829 downwards.
GTACGTTGCTCTTAATATTTTCCCCCAAAAAGTAAAAAAAAACAACAACTATGGAATGAATTTGTATATTAAATCATGGTTTCTCAGTTGGAGATATGTGCTCTTAAACAGGTATACAAAAGCAATTTATCAAAATTCTTATTAAAAAATGATCAACAAGTCAGTTGTGTACAGCTCTGGAGTTGAAGTGATTTGCTATTGCTATGCATTTATTTGCTAGTAATCTGTTGCAGTAGCAGTAACATAACAATCAACACAACACAGTAAAAACCTACCAATGTTTCTTCTTAGCAGACAAGCAGAAACACATCTCAAACTCTGACTTTTGAAATAGAACCAGTAGGATGAACAGCTGAACTCAAAGTAAGAGACTTCAAAACTGAATTTCTCTCTGGCCAGATCTGTGTTATATTCCTGTAAGTAAGCTTTTTTTTCTGCCCAAACACATTTTAGCTGGAAGCTTGAATAAGGTTACATAGACAGTAAGACATTATTTGACAAGTTCCAATTGGGAACACACCTTAATTGTATACACAAGTGAAAATAGAAACCTTCTCACATCAACTCTCTCAATTTCACTAATGTTCATTCCCACAATCAAGTCATATTTGTGGGAACATTTGTTACCAGTAAAACAAATATACAAGTGGGCTTTATAAAGCGGTGTTAATTGCCACATCTGCTGCTATAAAAACAATCAAGTGGTACAGCTTCCAATATTTATAGTTGGCAAGGATTATAAGGCCCTGTTTCTAGGTGGCCTGAGTACATTACTTAACCAGAACCAATATCATATTCACTGCTGCTAAACAAATGTGCATTACCAGTGCCCTTAAGGGGTTATTTTCTGACACACTTGTTTGCCTGGAGAGTTTAAGGGAGAACTAATCGGAGGTGAAATGATCTGTGAGGCCAATTGGTGTTGGCTAATCTCCCCTCAGACATGGATTGAAACAATGAGTGTCTCGTTGCAGGAGACAGGTGCTATCATTCACCAGCATGGAGGACTGAGGCTCGGTTTACAAGTAATATGGTTTCCTCTGACTGGGCTGGATAACTGTATGTATGTGTGTGTGTGTGTGTGTGTGTGTGTGTGTGTATGGTGCAAAGCACAATGGATGGAAAGAATGACTCTGTTTTCATACAAAGCTACACAGTTTAAACAGTAATTAGATACATCCATGGCATGGACAAAAAGAGACGGGCTTGTGGGTGGCTGACAGAGGAGAAGATGGGGAGAGTTCACAGCTTTATGACACTGAGTCTTTCCTAGCACAAAGTGACAAGGACAGATCCTGTCTGTTGATCCATGGTTCTGTCATTTCCTTCCAAATTTCAGGAAGCTGATTGAGGCCACTGTAGATCCGCAACTACTGGAATAGAACCAGAAACCTGCTGAGTGAACAAATCCAAAGGGGGACATAGGGGAGGGAGTATTGATGTTTGGAATGAGGGAAAAGTGTGGACTTTGGATGTAGTGTGTGTCGAAACTTAAAACTGAGGTGGTGTATTTTAGAATCACACAGCAGTGCAGCAAAATCTCCAGTGCTGATCTGTCCATGGCCAGGAGAATAGAGGAAGATAAAAGGCAACCCTGAATGATTAGTTTTACAGCTACAAGTGAGGGTACAAGTGAAATTTAAAAACAACAGCAACTTTGACCTTCTCAGCATGGGCACACAGATACAGACTGTAGATGTAGCAAAACCATTTAAAGTATTAGATGATTCATCACTGAGAGACACTGCATTGGCACGAACCTCCGACCTTCCGATTGAAAGACGACCAACTCTACCACTGAGCCACAGCCGCCCCTGATTGGTCTACTCTACCTGTGTCTTCTCTACCTCTAAAATTCTGAGTCACTCTGACTAAAAACTTCAGCTAAACCATTTAAATTCAATATAAACATAAGATTTGACAATTAAAATAACTGGTTAATATTTAAGTAGATTATCAAATATGAAATCCACACTCAATGCAATGCAATAAAGTAGGGCTGCACAATTAATAATAAAATGTAATCGCAATCACGATTTTGGCTTTGCACAATTAAATAATTAATTGACAGTGATATTAAGGTTAGAAATACATGCTCTGCTTGTAGAAAACTCTGCTGCATATCAAATCAAGAGCTCCCTAAACTAACAGCCTCTCCTCCAGGGGGTGATCAAGAGGTTTGGGCTTCAGTTTCGGGGGAGCTGGCATGTCATGTCATGTCATGAGCCTGTCCCAGGAGCCGCTACCTTGCAGCGGCACGTTAAAGGGGCAGAGTAAACAACAGAGGCTGGTGATTCGGTTTAACAAGCGACCATGTTCATTAGTGACTTTCAGCTGAATGCCTCTGTGGTTGTCGTACAGCATCTGTTGAGAACAGGAAGAGAATATGTAGTTGTCCTCATGAATGCCTCTCTGTTGTTTTCATTACGATCTCAAAATATATTTATCTGTTACGTCTTTGAAGTGTTTCTTGTGCAAACTTGTCCCTCGCTCTTTGAACGCTGCTTTTTGGTTGTTATGCTAAAACAGGAAGAGCGCAGATACCTGGTTAAACCGAAACACGGCCCCCCCAAAACGGCTTGTTATCGGTTGTTTGGAGGTATTTCGGGTTTAGGGCAAGTGATGTTAAGCAAGAAAAAATAATAGTGCATGAAACCTGTGTCTGCGCCTCAAGGCAACACAACTAACTTCTTCAACCAGCTGAAAAAACAGCACAAAGTGCAGCACGAGTGTCCAAGAGGAATAACGTCACTACTCCTCGTCCTTGTCCAGCATCAAGTCAGACATCCATAACAGCGACATTTCACAATGTGACACCCTCGCACACCCAACTCCCAAAGACACACAATGCAATTTGCATTTAATTTGCAAATTTAGGTAAAGAACCCAGTTAAGTCTTAGTTTGAAGCAAAATTTGTACATGAGCCTAAATGCAGCACAAAATGGAACTGAAAGTGTTGCTTTGTTTATTTAAATGTCAAACTACATTTTAAAATTGTTGTCCCAGAAATTAATTAATAATGGTGATTAATAATATTGATCAAAATAATTGTTATTACCATTTTGGCCAAAATCATGCAGCACTACAATAAAGTAAACACTTACCAAACATCTATTTTAATAAGAAAACTTATTTTGAATAACTGCAAGATTGCTCTTGCAGTTGTTTAAAATTGAGGATTACCCCGTGTCCTACACAAGTTAAAACAAATTATAAAAGCTGTTATCAGCACCTGACTGCACAGTACCTGGCATTTTCCTAAATCTGCCTAGAAATACGTAATGGATCAACCTGGAAGAGGTAAGTGAAACTTACAGTAAAAATGAACATGCTCATGTTCTCAGTATGAGAGTGTACCTGAGAATATCTGTTGACAGATAAGCTCTATTAACCTGAGAGCAATCTGTCTGAATCAGACCTGTGTGGATTTTGTACTGTATTCTTCCATAAGGCCTATTTCAAGTTGACAGGGAACACATTTGGACTCGCCTGTTCCCTTTCAAAACATGAGTGGAAAAATGGATGTGTGGCTAAACAGGCCGTTACACTTGTGCTTGTTTTAGCCCCAGAGACTATAAAAAAATGACAGGGTTTGTAATTATGACTGTGCATGGAGAGGCTCTATAATAGGGAGCTAACTCAATAACTACAAGCTGCTACCGCATCAAGATCGATACATGTTGGGACATCCACGGCTGATTCCACACACACACACACACACACACACACACACACACACACACACACACACACACACAGCACCTGTCTAAGGGTGTAACTATGTAATCTAGAAACAATGCGTATTATATTTGCTGTGCTGGTTGCAAGGGAGTGCTTCAAATGTAAAAGTATGGTTCTTTTACTGCTCAAACTTAGTATAAGATGCTTATATGGATACATATTATCTGTAGTAAAAGTAAAGAATGATTCTTTATTTTGGTCACCTTTTTACTGGATTAATTGATAATGATAAAAAAGATCAAATAGCATTAATATTATCCAGCAATGTCTGTATGTTTAATAACAAGGTTAACAATTGATATCCCACTGGAGTTCTCCCTCTGGCCACCTGATCAATGTTACTTTGAATCAAAAATGCTTGAGTCCTGGTTTGATCCAGAGAGAAATACAGTTATGGCTCTATTGGGATTACTAAGTGTTCAGTTTGGGCTTGTGAACAATATGCTTGTATAGTTGCTTATGTGAAATAGTAATCAAGGAATCCACTAGATATTTCAGAAAACATTGTGTTAGAAGTGTAATGAAAAGCTTATAACATGACAGTACAGTATTTAACTGTATTCTGTTGTTTAAATGTTTGCTCTTCTACAGTAAATACACGTAATGTATGTTGTACGATTAATAATATAATCACACATCATCTCACCCTTTGTCTTAACATGCAAGAATTGAATTGTCCCCAAACCTGCTGGCCATGTTCCACTCCAGGGCTGGGTTCTGGGAGCTTCTCTCACTCTCCGCTGACACACCTCCCTTGTTTCCCTCCTTCTCTGGCTTGAGTTGCTCCCACTGAGCTGTTCCGATGTTGATGGACTGTAGGTCGACCTGATATTGACGGTCCTCAACTTCTGAACCTGGGTCACGCAGGATGCCCAGGTTTAATGCGCGCCTAGAGGGAAGAGAGGCAAAAGGCAATTTAGTTGAATCACTTTAAAAATCAGGTTGTGCAGTTATAATTCTACCATTTAAAAACATATTGTAGGAGGCAGAGCAAAATCATCTTCAGCAAGCAGGTGTCTTAGTCCAACTAAACTAGATGAAGAGGATGGTGGTGGTTGTGGAGGTGGTGGCGAGGTGGGGCTGGGCTGGTTGGGGGGGCACTTTATAGTCTCCAGGAGTAGAACAGGTAGTCTGGAACACTGAACCGGTAAAGTGGTTCTGGCAGCTGGCTATTACTTCTGACTTCTTTCTTCCCCCTGTTATTAATTGGTTTAGTATCATAAGTTTGCAAGTTGATTTATGACTCTAGTACTCGTTCAGCCAGGCCTGAGATAAATAATCCCGCAGCCTGAGGCACCATCATTTCCTTTATAAAGTTCTATTTTACGCAATCATTGGCAGTAATCGTTTCTTAAACTCCTGAACGGCATCGTAGTCTGAAGACTGTGGCTCTCCACTGCATTACTCTTTTTATTTCTGTCTCCAAAAATGCAGGATCTCTACAGTACACACAGTCTGTAATGTGGTATAACAGATGAAGAGATATTTCAGGATTGGGCAGTGCTGTCTCTGTAGTTTAAGTGTAACAGTAAAGTGAGCAACTGTCCCATCAGTGCCAAGGAAAAATGATGTCATGTATTTTGCCTTTGAGAGACAATATCCTGACGAATTCACAAGGCAAAGGAATAATCAAAATCTAACATCTGCATATGACATCACGGCCCTTGCTTCGTTATGATATGTTTACTTGTGCTGGTGAATTCAAATGAGAGCTTAAATGGTATAAATAAGGGCTTAAAATGGCTGCAGATGTAGCAGCAGCATGAGTGGTTTTATTTGTTTTCAGCAACGTCAATGGTAATTTTCATACAGCATTTCCCTCTCTTAGCTACACTGGAAAGACCTCTACGAGAGCGTGATGTTATGACAATGAGCAACAAGTACAAAAGCACTGGGAATGGGAGATCAGAGGTGTATAACTGGATTTAGCTGGATTTGTTGACATACAAATAAGTGAAACAGATCCTTAATCAACATTTGGAACCACATTTATCAACAGAGTATAATATAAATCAAACAAAGGGCCCTGTAAGATTTGGGTGGGATGTGTCAGTCTAGATTCATTAGGGCTTTTGTAACAGTACCTCCATCACCCTCCCCAACCCCAAACTGTATTTTTCACATTAAACAAACCACAGTTGCCTCATACGCTTACCTAATTATCTCTTAACTTTAGCTTATTTAGGAGACTCTCTTACTCACAATCAACATTACATGGGAGTCTGCAGCCAAGTCTCTGCATTGCTGAGCCGCAGGGTCATCTCCGATGACATAAATAAATATGATAAACATTTGTCTTGGTCATGCAGCCAGTGGAAACTGGTGTGATTTAATATCAAAAGACATATTTCAGCCAATCGCAGGAAACGAAAGAGCTTCATTTCTGACAAATGAGGAGGGGAGGAATTTTGGAAGTTCCCCTTGGGTGCAATAATAATTGAAGCCAGATTTTCTTGTTGTACATGTGGGGAGAAAACACTGCCGGTTTGACATATTTGATTGGTCATGTGAAGACCACACTGCTTGGCCAAGAGGAATCAGAGCATGCCTTGGGAAAGCACAGCACTCAAACTACCCACCGTATACACTGACGAACTAAAAACATACCAAGCAAGGCAGGTGGAACACACCGTCCTACTCAGTCTCACATGCCATTATCAGACATCTGCCTGCCACTACCATGTAGAAAATGTGGAAGAAATTAAAATATCAAGTCATGAATGACATGCTTTTGCAGATGAGGAAGGCGAGGGAGAGAAGAAAGAGGGGAGGAGAGAGGGAGAGAATTTTTTCTCAAACACAAGTACTTAGTTTTGCCCTTGTTCTCGAGCCAACCTTATTTTAATTGCAGGAAAGGACCACAGAAACATTATTTTTACGACAAAATTCTGCTATTTATAAAAACGGATCAAAAGTACTGCAGTAAGAACTCTCTGTTTCATGGCCTTCATGGCTATTATTTTCAAAACATTTCTCCCTCTTCTGACACAATTTAAACACTATTTGAGTCTGAAAGGCCACTGCGCCGATTTTGCATTAGCGCTGAAACATGAGGGCTCCAATCCAACATTATCATGGCTCAAAGTCAAAACCTCCGTCCAATTCAAGCCATCCAGTGGGAAACAGCAGACAAAATAGTGAAGCCATGGCAATGTTATGCATCTAAAACACAGGACTTGGAAAGAGCGATCTAATAGTGATTCATCATTGATAAAACATGATATGATGTTCCAAATTTCTTTGAGCAGAAGATGTAAGGACAAATTTACAATAAATTGCTGTATAATAATACATGTTCCTCTGTTTGGGATACTTTTAGTCAATGCACATGCCTGGAAGAGCATATACTTGAGAAGGACAACAAAATTCAATAAACCTTCTTGGCACATGCTTAGCACACCAGATAAGACACACATCAGCTTATACATATCTAATACCATAAACACAAAATGAGCTCATGCAGATACACACTCCGCTGCAGAAAGCCATGGATGCATTACGTGTAATGAGTAAAGGATTTACTTGCTGAACAAGATTTTGGAATAAAGAACTTGCACAATGGGAAAGAACGAATTCTAAGAAAAATAAAGTAAAATACATTTAAAGAATGTTTGACAGATACAGAACCGCAATGAACAAAGCCAATGGGTAAATAAGAAAAAGGGCTTGTTGAAAAGGAGCAAAAGTGGGATCTTTGAAGTGCTTCATTACCACGCTATGGTTCTGAAGGCTAACCGTGGTTCAAGGTTGTAAAACAAACCACAGTGGGATCTGGTTGAGGCTCAGGGCCTGATGGTAGTAGTGTGGAAGCAGTGGGCTGTGTTACAGCCTCTTGCAGAAGGGATCCTGTGGGGCAGGGTGTACCATGGCCATTGGCTTTAAATGGCCTCCCACCTTCCTCTCTAAAATTCCATCCCCCCCACCCCCCCCAACTAGATCCCCTGCCCCTGGTTGGAGGGGCAGGAAGCACCAGGGTTATACTAAGCTCTGCTGGCTTCTGGATCTCGTCACTCTGAAACCAGCAACCTGAAACCACAACCCCAGACCTGTTTTTCACTCCATTTCCCCAACAATCACATGCAATACATGTCTGCTTACACATTCAACAGAGGCAGGAGTGTATGTAAATTTGTGTATACTTGTGTGTGTTTAAGAGTGAAGGAGCCGTCTGCTTCTGCTCTCCTAGTACAACATATGTACTGAAAAGATATCAGGCTTAATTTGGCCAAGTGGAGCTTAATTAAGTTTGTAAAGAAAAGTGCTATTTTCATGAAATTTTAGTGTCAGCAGTAGATAACCCCTGTATATTGAAACTGAAGTAGCACACTTTGCAAAACACGTAACGGTGCATGTCTTGCTGAGTCATTTCATTTTCATCATTTTGGTGAGGTCTCTAGAGGCCAAGAGCTTTTGCAAGGCCAGCCATACATCCCCCCATTCTCATAAAGAGAGCATTCAATTTAGGTTTTAAAGTGCTTTCTTGGTGGATCCAAATGTTATAAGCTTAACACCATTTGCAACCAGCAGCTCTTCAATGGTATCTCTGTTTTGGAGAGGCCGAAGCTGCAGAGTGGCTTCTCAATCTGTTTGCTATGGCTCCCAGTGGCTAAAAGCAGAATCCTACTGGGTCTGTGTGTGAGATGAGGGGAAATTCATAAGCATTATAATTCATGAAACTTGCAATTACTTAGTAAGTTAAGCACCCCTGCCTATGGTGGTCCGCTCTGAATTGCCAGCCCTTCTGGGCTGTGGATTTATGACCCCAGTCAAGTCCAATTGCTGCTAATTTGCATCTACCAATTATAGTAATTAAGGATCTGAATTAGAACGCTGAGCAGCCATCGGATTAAAATGGGAAATGACGCTTTGGAACATGGCGACTCAGCAGAACACAAGACCCAGTCACTCAAGGATCTTATAGCACTGAACTACTGAACACTGCTAGAGGGCTTTTTGTTGACTAGAGCTCCTTCAACAGGAGTCAAAGAAAAACACAATAACAACAAAACTGCTACAATGTTGTGCACTATACAATACCTGTGGTTATTTTATGGCAAGTACAAACATTCCAATTTATAGTAAATGTTTCTTTATGCCATAATTTGCTGCTTTCCTGCATTGTGTCTGGGCTCTTTGGACTGAAAAAAACCCATGGCAAAAACTCAATGATGTATTATTCTAACCCAATAGCATTCCTCATCTTCCCTGCTGCCTCCAACAGAAGCCTGTTATTCATTAGGCTGATTGCACTTTAAAGGCACTCATACTTAACCAATTATATCATATTTACACAAGATCTTAGAAGGAAACTATTACTTCTGTATACAATACCAGCAGGGCTCATCTCTAGCTCATACCACCCTCATGACAGTAGTAAACTGTAAAGAACTAAGAGAAAGTGATACAGAAAAGGCTCTCTGTTGCATGGTGTAAACCAAAATGCAGTGTCTGTACTTTAATTTCAACGTGCCTTAATTACAGGAGTAATTTATCTTCTATGCAGTTTACCTCTCTGAGAAGTTCAATTGTTACACACAGTCCATATAAGACTGGTTACTCTGAAGACACTGGCTAACGTTCTCGCCATGATGGCCTGTTAAAAAATGTCAGTCTGGCTGGTGTTGTTTCTTGGCTCATTGTGAACTAATTCAAAATCTGCTTCTTGCATCAGAGCTCCATGTTGCAAATGGTAAATAGTAAATGGACTGCACTTATATAGCCCTCTTCTAGTCTTTGCAAGCACTGAAACTGCTTTTACACTACATGTCACATTCACACTCACATTCACACAGTGATGGCAATCTCCAGTCATGGCTATGCCTTCGGGAGCAATTTGGGGTTCAGTGTCTTGCCCAAGGACACTTAAACATGTAGACTGTAGCAGTCATCTTCTAATTGAGAAACTATCAACTCTACCACTGAGCCACAGCCGCCCCTTTGTGTATGCAGCAGTCCGTCATAGACTTTGTCTAATATATATGGACTGCTGAGAATTACTATAAGTCATCTGTGTGTCTCTTTGCATGTCATCAAAGCACTAGCAATGAAAACTAAAGGGGTTGGTGCTTGTGAAATCACTTTCTTTGTGAGCACTAATAGAACTGACATGCTTCCTCCCTTCTCTGAAAACAGACAAAATGCTACTTTTATAAAACGTGTCAGGCAGAGTTTCAGCAGCAGGTTTTTAGAGTTGATAACATATTGTTCACATCAATTCAGGAAAATTAGGGCCATATTTGATGAGGTTATAGGTATAGGTTTAGCAGACAGGCTGAACAATCATTGAGCTTAAACAGTAGGTTCTTCTTATTGATGTTTGCCTTGAATATTTTGTTGTCTAGTTCAAATTCCCTTCCACCAAACTAAAGGCAGAATGAAAGGATTACAATGACTTGTTGCTAGATGTTCCCACATGATGGAGTTAAAGAAGCCCTGGTGTGGCCCAAGACTACAAGACTATAACAGCTTTCCCATGAGATGGTGTCCAAATACATTCATGTCAGCAAGAAAAAAACAGCATAAAATAATTACATTAATCTGGAGCACACATGCTTCCTTCTACAGCTAATTCTTCCTACTCTGTAAATGACTGCAGAGCTAGTGTTTATAATTCTGAAGCGGATCTTGCATTCATCCAAACCGCCAAGTGTATTTATACAAGATGACATTTCTATACAGGAGATTTCCTACTTTTTCGCCTTCTAACTGAGGAAAGCTTACGGGGCAGTGAACTTCTGCGCTTACCCAATTCCTCTAGTAATGCTGTTAATTTGGGGATGGACAGGAGGGGAAGAATAGAGGTAAGGCACAAAAGTGGAATGGAAGAGGGACCAAAAAAAGTTAATTTCATTTAAAACAACAAGAAAAACAATGTAAATGGAGCACAGTTGAAGGCAGTTGAAATAGAAGAGCAAGGTTAATAGAGTGAAAAGAAAGTAACTTAGCACTGAGCTTAAAAATGTAAACTGAAAGTTAATGTGAGTAAAAACTTTGGCAAAATAAGTTCCATATGAAGTGACACAAAAAAGCAATTTGAAGCTCTAGAAAACTCAAGACAATTTGGCTTAGTAGACAAGTATAGGTATAACTTGTATAACTTAAGAGTAATGATTGCCCTTTTCTATTCCAATTTTCAAGTAAATCTTATAAAAGCAACAGTGGGTTAGGGTTAGCATTTCATTGCTGTATCATTCAGCTGCCATTAACACTTTGCTTAACATGTTTAGGTCGCACCAACCACCCAAACACACTCCGGCACGAGTGGCTCAAACCATGGCGGAATCTCCACGGTACCCATCAACTTCTAAACAGTTTTAGTCACTATAATGCTCATACTGGCGACTCCAAACCCTAGCATAACCCTAGCATAAGTAGAGACAGTAAGCTTGCTCTCATCTGTAAAGAGTATGTCTCCAAAGCTTAGGTGGCCAGATCTGTTTTTTACATGGGAAGTTCAATTGTTCTGTACAGTGTTTTGCGGTGAGGACAGAGGCTGTCATCTGGATCTCATATCATCATCATGGAATAAGTAAGTAAGTTAAATGTATTAATATAGCGCTTTTCACACACATAGGTCACAAAGGGCTGAGTAGAAAGGCTGAAATGTAGAAATTCTGGAACACTGCATAAAGCATTCACAACTCAATGAAAGACAGTGGTAGAGAAATTAAAAGGGGTATGGTGATTTGAAAGATGACATTAATTAATAGTTTCCTGATGAAGCACCTCACCTCTCCTGCTCCTTGTATTCTGTTCTCTCCAGAACAGTGGGTTGGAAGTGGCCCCTGCAGGCCAGGCTCCTGACAAACCACAATACTAAACAGGCAGTGCTGTGAAAATATTGCATTCAACCAACACAATGCCAAAACTTCTGAGCTCCATGCTGTAAAGCTGCCATAAAGATGCAGGCACTGAGTACCTTTAATGGGAAAATAGGAAGAAAAAGAAATGTATAGAAAGATGAAAAAAATACAATAAAAGTAGTAGCAGGAGGGGAGTCAAAAATAAAAATACTAAACAGAGCTTCAGTGGTGTCTGTGTTGAGCTGGAGACTGGACTGGTGGTATTGGCAGTATTATAAGCCCAATTTATAGGTGCATTATAATTTAAAAAAAAGTGATTATTTTGAAAGATAATTTTTTCAAGTCTTGAGACAACTCAAAGCGCTTTTACACTACATGACACATTCACACATTTACACACACATTCACACACTGATAGCAGATACTGCTGCATAAAGTGTCAATCAGTCATCTACATTCACACACTGATGGCTATGCAATTTGGGGTTCAGTGTCTTGCCCAAGGACACTTCAAAATGTAAACTGAGGGAGCTGGGGATCGAACCGCCAACCTTTCCGACTGAAAGATCACTACCACTGAGCCACAGCTGCCCTACGTCACAAAAATAAGGATAATTTTTGCGTCAGAATTTATATTTTCACTGAAAAAATATCATGAAACTGTGAAACTTGTTGGTGTCTGTACCAACGTCTTCTTATATCTAGAAATCAATATTGGTAGGCAAGATGTTGCAGGCATTTTGTCACATATTTGACCATGACCATAAAATTGCAGCTTCCATTATTTGGATACGGCGCTTGGCCACACAGTAATATTTCAGTAATATTTATTCAGTTGTGCAGCCCTGGCAAAATGGAATTTAATATTTGTAAGCGTGTTTTCATTTTGAATCATTGGGCCTCATTTACGAACAGTGCGTACGCACGAATCTGTGCTTGAACTGTGCGTACGCACGTTTGACGCACAAATCTGGAATTCATCAATTTGTTCTTACCTAAATTTCTTCGTACTCTGCGAACAAATGTAGAACTCCCTCAGACCATGCGTACGCACAAATGATGAAAGAAATGTCCTAGGAAATGTTAACACATCCTTTTAACTAAATGCATACTATATTAAAACTTCATTTATTGAAAAAAAGGCTTTAATAGACAACAATAATTGAATTTACTAATGTATGGACCAAACGTAAATGCCGTGTCATCCTCATAATTTATTGTCATATAATTAAAACTTCAATTATAGCAGTTGAAATAGTTTATTAAGTTTACAATAGGGTAGACCGTATGAAAATGTTCATATTGAAATGTAACACTTTTGTTACAATTGTTTCTATTTCTGCTGATGTGAAATGTTTCTTTTTTCCTTTTGAGGCCATCTTTCACGTTCTTTCAGCTTCTCCGTAACACCGCTCTCTTCATGCGGCACCAAACAGATGTCCTTATACAGAGAAATAGAGGCGTGGCAGTTTGCTGATAGCAGATCGTGGACACGCGCCTGTCAATTTACAACGGTTCTGATTTACTAACATACGCACGGTGGTGAGAACAAAATTGGCCGGTACGCACGTGTCATAAATCCGACGGTGATTTTGCGCAAGTACTTATTTTTTGCGGGGAGTAAGAACATTTCTGCGCAGATATTAGTGAATGGGGCCCAATGTGTTTCTGTTACCTTCAAATAAGGGTCTCTATCCACAACATTGCATTGTCTAGTTTCTACAGTGGTCCAGAACAGCCAACCTGAACACTGGCTGAAGGGGGGGTTCAATTTGTTACCAGATGTGCAACGGCGATAGGTTCTCTACAAAGTAAGTGAATAAGTTGTTGAGTGAGGGGTGCTGTATGAGGAAAGGGAGGTAGGAAGGAAGGAAGGAGGGAAGGGGGACAATTAAGGACTGTGCAATGCTTCTGTTAAACAGAAAATGTGTTCTGTCCAGGTGTAATGAATTTGATGGCACATGAGCTGTCATGAGAAAAACTGTTCAGGAGGAAATGAGCAATGATGAGACCAAATAAAATGAGAAGTGGAAGATTAGAAAAGGGCTTAGGTAAAAAATGTTCGACAACATCCTGCAAAGAAGACAGAAATTGGGGGACAGACGGGGGATAAAAATATTAGGAGAAACAGGAGAGAAAAGAGGACACTTTGAAGAAGAGAGGGAGAATGGGGCAGAAAACAAGGGAAAGATTGATGAGAAGGTAAACCTCTAAAACATGCCATGAGATGACTTGTAAAGTTTAAAAAGAAAAGTGTCGCTCCACCTGTACCGGCACTTGTTATGCGGGGCTGGCCTGAATAACCTTTTTTTTAAACTGAGAAATTGGAATCCTAGTTGTCCATCCTTTCCATTCACACGACAAGTACAACATCATCTCATAAGCATCAGTATCTCCATATTTGAGTTATTTAAAAGGCAAGATACATGTATGGTATTGTAAAAATAATAACCTGAAATTCTGTATACCGTTTGCCTAATGTTCCTAGTTTGCTTCCTGCGGTTAGGATACAATGCTCTCCATTGATTACTGACGTGGAAGGTGCCATAAACTAGTCAAAGTTCAAGTACAGTATGTGATATGGTGTGTAGGTGAGACAATTTGAATGCTTCTAACATGTCAGGTTGTGATGTGAGTCTATTTTCTCCCTGTGTTGTATTTCCAACATGTGTGTTAGCTGGATCTCTCCTTCTGCCTTCAAACAAGCCTTATGCTCCTTAAAGACAATAAAAACTCTTATGTGGCTTTTAAATGCCAATAATATCGGCTACACATAATGTGATACCTTAAAAAAAATCCTCCTTATAGCCGTTCAGATGGCTTCAAAGTTGTAAATAGATGAGATGGAAACATATCAAGGGGGGAACAATGATGCTTCCGCTGGCTCCTCCTCATTCCTGAGGAATGGAGGGAAGTCTTGCCAATAGTTGGATATTTCATTTCAGCATAAATATATGAAGCAAAGCATATTTGCTTAAGTAAAAACTGCACTGGGTACATGTGCGAAATGAGAGCTGTGCAACGGATGATAAAGTAGGGCTGTTGTGTGTATCTGTGTGGGGGGTAAGTTATGGAGAGAAGAAAGGAGACCACCGCAGTAGAGTTGTCTACATGGTGGCTTCACATTTCCCTCTGCTGTTCTCGCAAACCTGCAGCTGAAGTAACATGACTGACATTCATTCACAAAACCCCCCAAAACTACACAAACACACACACAAACACTTCACTGTGTTGCAAAGCCTCTGCCTCAAAATGAACATACCTGGCAGCCTGCTAATCTTAATGCCATGTATAAAAGCTTTTGTAAATCTAACAGCATAAATCATTTGTGGAGAGTCAATGGGGTTCAAGCATTGGGTTCCAGTGCATGTGTGAAAGGGACTTCAGATGCAGTGAATCATACAACAGGCACATAAGTAAGGATTGTTAAGAAATTACTGCCTCATGACCACAGAAAAAGGGTTGTTCAATTTTAACTTATTGCATGTGTTGATTTAAGAGGAATATTTGTGTGTTGGTGGAACAAAACCAAGCATATCAATGTAGAGGAACTAACCAAACACATATGTTAGAGTTGATTATATAGTGTATACATAAAATAGGCTATTTGGTATTTAGCGAGACTGAGTAAATACAACTGGGAAAGACTGGGAGGAAGAAGACAGCTCTTAGTCCATTTTAGTGCCAGCCTATGTCTCTTTCAAGTCTGGTTGGGCCTCCTGGGGTTGAAATGCGCCTTATTACACAAGCATTAGGCAATTACGCCACTCGTTTCACATTGGCTTCCCAGAGCCACAAAAGAGCTTGTGGCTTCACACATGGACTTTTGAAAGCATCTGCACATTCCTTCAATCCTCCAATTGCCTCTGCTTTGGTCTGATTGGCTACTGTGTAGCCTACTGATAAATGCAACTTGGCATAGAGACTCCTGACCATACACACCCACAGACGCAAGCACACACACACACACACACACACACGCACAAACACACACACGGAGAAAATACACATTTTCCCTTCCGAATAAAAAGGCAGTACAATGACATACTGCCATGTATATGCATTGATGTTACTATTCTTTACAAGCCCTACTGCTCTAAGAAAAAAGAGCTGCCAAATACTCTCCCTCAAAATGTAGCGTCCCAGACCGTGCTGTGCATATCTCTACATGACTTATATTCAGCTTGATCTATGTGACATCCTAGGTAAATAAATTAAACTAAAGGGAAACACGGACTATCAATATATTTATAAATTCCCCGACAGTCCACCTGGCCTCGGCTAATGAAGTGGGACTAGCCGGTCTGTCTGTCTGTCAGTACAGTGACATTTTCAGACCAACCACACAGGATGCCAGAACATCAACATGTCATGAGCAGGGAAAAAGGAAACTAAAACAGAATAATGCTCAAACACATGCGGACACACATAGACAAAATAGAACATAGAACTTAGAATTTCATGTAGACACACACACACACACACACACACACACTTGTCAGACTTTGACAGGGTAACACTAGTAGAATGTGTGTATTGCATGCTACAGATGAGCACAGAACATCCGAGGTCGGTTGGTTTGGGTGTATTCTTGGAACCCTATATCCTGCTTCAGGATGAAACATTCACAGTAACACACACATACAGGCACACTCATTGAGAAAGAAGCCCTGTGGCAAGGCAGTCAACGCCGGTCATCAGGCCCTTTTATGAGTGCTGGACAGCTGAGGGGTGATCCCTGAAGCCTCTGTCAGCATGCATCTTGACCCGAGCGACAGCAGAATGCCAAAACACGAGAGAGGTTTCCGGGAAACTCTATTGTAACCTCATGGTACTACCACAAGAAAGATCAAGATGTTCTAAAATTGGCTAGAATTTGCCCTCTTTGGGTGACAGATGTCAGTACTAATGTTTATGGATATATCTAAAACTTAATCTAAAACTTTCTTGACCAAAGTGTTAGACCAATGGACCCAAAGATTAACAGACCAACATCGCCATCCCAACACCCCCTCCTCTTTGTTCCAAAAAAGAGAGGGAAAATAAGTTGTGGCATAGTTGTTTGATTCTCATGTGGTGAGTCCTAATACCCCACTCTCTCCATCTTCTCCACTTTCTCTGCACACTACATCAGAATCATATGCATAAAAGGGCCTCAAAAATGTACAGGAGGGCCCAGGCGGGGGTTTTCTCTCTCCTAATTCCCCTAAACCTCTAACTGCAGGCCGGGAAATACAAGTGGTGCAATCTTCTCACAGTGCAGAGGGCCCGAGAATAACATCACAGAGGCCACAGATATTTATGGAATGAACCACAGGCTGTACACAGAAGTCAGCAGACACCACAACACAGCACAGAAGACGCTGTATACAGCTCTCTACTCATATACAGCACAAGAGACTGTCAACTAAACACAAAGAGTGGAGCTGTCGCCAAATGCAGTAGGGGCAAGCTCAATTATGGAAGCAGTAGCTTGCTGTGGCACATCCAGTAGCTGCCACAACCTGCCAGGGGAACTGCCAGTAGCTACCGTGACCTGCCACCACCTGCTGCGGCATTTATAGTGGCTGCTAGGACCTGCCAGGGGAACTGCCGGTTGCTACCGTGACCTGCCACAACCTGCTGCGGCATTTATGGTGGCTACCGGGACCTGCCAGGGGAACTGCCAGTAGCTACCGTGACCTGCCATTACCTGCTACGGCATTTATGGTGGCTACCGGGACCTGCAAGGGTAAATGCCAGTTGCTACCGTTACCTGCCATTACCTGCTGCGGCATTTATGGTGGCTACCGGGACCTGCAAGGGTAAATGCCAGTTGCTACCGTTACCTGCCATTACCTGCTGCAGCATTTATGGTGGCTACCAGGACCTGCCAGGAGAACTGCCAGTAGCTACCGTGACCTGCCATTACCTGCTGCGGCATTTATGGTGGCTACCGGGACCTGCCAGGGGAACTGCCAGTAGCTACCGTGACCTGCCAGAGCTGCTGCGGCAATTACTCAGCTACCGGACAATACAATTTTCACAGCAGTTAGGCACAAAGCCTCTCACACACTGTCAATTTGTCCACTGCAGCTTCTGTTTTTGTAGCTTGTGTTACAGGCAAGTTAGTGGAAACCCCCACAAACAGGAGTGAGTGAGAGGCAGCCCATTTTGACTGTCAGTTGCAGCGGCCATGCCATGGCTGCTACCTCTGGTGCCTTCCCATGCTCGACACCCCACCACAATGGCAATTTGTCAGTTTCAGCTCCATGTTACAGCGCAGCTGCCCCCGGAGCTTCCCTGAGCACTGCTGTAGCGCAAACATGTAGCTAATAACTATCATTTCTATTAGCTACCAGAGCTTATAGTAGAACTTGTATTGGCTATCTTTATAGTCATCTTCAATACTATTATACTTCTCCACTTTTACTTCTCTGAATAACAACGCGAGTGATGACACTGATGAGTCGGCTCCATAGACTGTACAAATAAGGTAACTACGCATGTACAGTAAAACAACCGTGTTGCTCAGCCATCCTCATTTATTGACTTTTACAGAATATTTACACAGGATGGCAACAAAGCTCACGGAAGTGAAATACATTAATAACTCATATCAAAATTTCCAGAAATGACTTAAAATTATGCAAACAAAATTTACATTTATATCGTTTATAAACAAACTTATCACAAATAAATTGTGCTTACAGAACTAATAATAGAACTAATAGTCTGATAGCCACATAACTGCTGTTACAACCGGCAGTTCCCATGGCATGTCCTGGTAGCCACCATAAATACTGCGGCAGGTAGTGGCAGGTCGCGGTAGCTACTGTCAGTTCCCCTGGCAGGTCCTGGCAGCTAACTGCCACTACAGCTCTGGCAGGTTGTGGCAGGTCGCGGTAGCTATTGGCAGTTCCCCTGGCAAGTTCTGGCAGCCATCAAAACTGCCACTACAGCTCTGGCAGGTCATGGCATGTCGTGGTAGCTATTGGCAGTTTCCCTGGCAAGTCCTGGCAGCCAGTAAAACTGCCACTACAGCTCTGGCAGGTCGTGGCATGTCTCAGCAGGTCGCCGTAGCTATTGGCAGTTTCCCTGGCAAGTCCTGGCAGTTTTACTGGCTGCCACTTACAGCTCTGGCAGGTTGTGGCAGCTACTGGAAGTGCCACGGCAAGCTACCGCTACCATAATTGAGCTTGCCCTCTCTTGTCAAATGCTTTTCAATGACGGATAGAGGCACTGAGATAATACATATCTTAAATGATATGTAGGAAAAACTTGCAGCTTTGAAACATTGTTTTTATTTAGCATTCATATGAATTTAACTCTTATTAATCTGTTGGAGGGTTGTAGGCAGACATAGAGGAACAGCCGATAGTCTTCTTAAGGGACTATACACTTATGAAGACTGATAGCCTCATACCGAGTGGTTGGCTTTGTTGGACACAGGGGTCAGGTACTCTGGTCCACACATTAAAGATGAAATACACTAACATTAATCTTGTTTTCTTTGTTCTGCCCTAAAATGCTAGCTCTGCTGACACAAACCAAGTCCTCCCGTCACTCTTCTACATGTAAAGGCATATAGCATTTCTAACTCTCCAGGAAATCAGCTTGCATGTAATATGATATGTATGCTTTATCATAGAGGGGACAGAGTAATCTATCTATCACGTTGGTTCTCACAAAAAAGGACGGCAAATACTACATTTCCTAAAAATGAAGACACAGCAGTACTCAGTGAGTCTAAACTTTCTGTTCACCTTGTGTGATGGCTGTTTCAACCCACTCAGCACCCTTCCTAACCCACTCTCAGTCCCATCTGTTGACTTTGTGCATAATTTAAAACATAAATTCTCGGACAAGCCTTAATAAAACTGGGTGTACGATTCATTATGGGCAGCCTCCTTTTTTAAAACAATTTGATGTTGCATTGATCCCGAATGTCAAGGGATGTGAAATATGTCCACTGTATTTACAAGCACCAGGTGTTTCCATTGCTGGAATGACAAAAAACATTTATTCTGGCTGACCCTTAAATCCTTGCCCAATTTGTCTCCTTACTCTGTAGAAGAGAGGGAGAGCATAATCTAATGTGAGAGGGTAGAAGAGAGTGTTAAGAGAAGGGATAGAAACAAATGGCGTTAAAAGGTCTTTTACTAATCATCTTAAATGGATGCTTCTTTCTCAGCCACCCAGGCCTACACAGAGCAATGAAGCTGGACCTCAGGACACCTCAGAATCATTGTTGATGAAATCTTTTGCACTATTAGACACCTAACATCGTTTTGACTGCTGGGTTTCCGCTTAACTGCCATAAAAGCTTATAATGACTGATTACTTAACTGAACATTTGCACAAGTAATCTCATATCAAGACAATCATTTACGATCAAAGGGATAGCTATATTATAACATATATTTAAGTCTCTGTCATACGTTACAGTAATGACAATATACACATATGAATCAACTAAAAGATCAGAACATCTAGTTAGCCAAAAAAGGACCAATGCGATTTAAGAGTTTTACTTAGTTGGTTTGGTTTTGCCCACAGTTCCGTGTTAATAACACACTTGCATATTTTCTCCAAAAAACCCCCAACTAAATTTAGAATGAACTTCAAAAGGTTCATGTCTGGCAGGGCAATCCCAACAGACACCACTTTTGCTGATCTATAATACTAATCTGCATACTCAAAGCAGACTATTGACATATAACTCATTAAGCTCTACAATAAAAGACTTTATCATGGTTCACAGTTCATCAAACCTTTTCACTTATTAATACTGCTGTGTCAAATTTTATTTATTGTGATTGGTGATTAATTATACAGATATTACCATTATTTCCATCTCTGGGGTTGATGATTAAACCTGCTTAGCAGCTGGGGAATCCTTTACAGCAACTCCTAAATCAGTGTATATAAGCACAGGTCCTGAGTGTCATTGTGTGTGGCCCGAGCCACTCTCCTCCTTCGCTGCGGCAGCATAGCAAAGCCCTGCACTTTCTGCTGGTATAAACAAACCAGGAAATGGGGCACTTGGCAGCCGACTAAAGTGAGTGATGAGGCAAGTGTGCACTGAAGCATCTAATGAATCATTTACCGGGAACTCTGGGTTTTATAAAGAAAAGAAAAATGAGGCAAGAGACAAAGAAGAGGTACAACAGCTGAGCGAACAAAGAAAAAGAAGACCGCTTACTTCCATACAATACATTCTATTTATTTGCCACACAATAAACTGTATGATAAAGTTGTTATTGTACTTAAGTGTCTGTGAAAAATCATTATTATCCATTAAGTGTAAAGAACTATTTTTTAAATTTACAATACTGAGTAGAGTGTATTTTCTCTCTTTAAAACATATAGGTCTTGCTATAGAAGTTCGCAGCATCATCAATTTATAATTTTGTTAGTAAAAATCATAATATTACATATCCATTTAGAAGACAAACCCTCTTCCCATAGTTTCTGACCAGTCAAATTACTCACTGCCAGGTAGTGGGACCCAGTAGGGCACAGCTCTACCACCTCCTATATCAATATATCCACACAAACTGCCATTACAAGGAAGTTACTAAGGGAGAATAGTGCATGACGTATTGCTTGGGAATTTTATTAGTAACAGGCAAGGGCCTGGCTTCAACAGGCTGTGTTTATCTGAGGAGGGGAGATCCCCATCACAACCACTTATTAGGACATATATGTGGGCTAAGCCAGGCAGCCATTCAACAGCAATGAGGGACTTGCTCGCTGACCACAGTGTGCTGGGACGGGACCAGTCTAACCAACACTGGAGCAACAGAGAGAAAAACCGAGACAGGAAGGAAATAACAAATACACATGGAGATAAAACTATTGCAAAAAATCATTCAATTATTTTGTGGTAGGCTTATGTACTTTCAGTCTCCCACCAACAGCCCATGAGGTAACCAAGTATGTGATGGAATCTAGAGTTGTGTCATCTAGGTGTGGGGATGTCGGGAAATGTTGAGGATATTTATGGACACAAACACACACACACACAAACACACACACACACACACACACACACACACACACGTATAGAAAAGAAAAACGCCAATGCAGAAGTGCCAAAAAACTGTAGTTCCTCAAGTGGCCACTTGAGGCTTGGTCCCAAATCAACTCAATTCCCATTAAACCCCACATAAAAATCCCCAACTTTACAGCAGACTGTTTACAGCCTTGTATAAACAACGGTGTAGGTCTCTATAGCTAATTTCTCTATACATGACAGATAGACAGGGGTATAACTCACCCTTACATTAAGGCATAAAGGTAATCTTAATTAGGGCTGTTGCCGCTTCGAGGGACAGATGAATGGCAGCAGTTGACTGTCCATTTTTTTGCGATTTATACTTTAGCAGATATCAGCAGGTAAGCTACACTCACCATACCTGCTTGTTCAGTGATTGTCATACATTGATTTATTTGTGGTGGTCCATGCATGGGAGTCACGATTGTTCTTGATTTTTCCCCGCAGAGAAGATGGTGGGCCATAGTGATAAGGAGTTTATTTTATGTTGCCCGGTTTATCACCTGTTGAGCAAGAAATACTGATCATTTCTTTGGTTTTATAAATAAACAACTCCATTCAGCTACTGAAACAAATATAATCTAATTCTGTGGGAAATATGATGGTTAACTAGCTCATTACCCAACCTGTCCTCTCCAGCTTCACCCACTAGTCTTAAATTTGTTACCTCTGGCTCGACAAAACCTGGTGGCAGCTAATTGCTGAACCTGAGGCTTCAAAAAGGCAATTTAAAATTATGATACAAAAAACTTCCTAAACATCATATTAAACAAATATGGTCTTATGATCTGCTCGATGTTTGTTCTGTGTGTTTGTTCTTCTTGTACTGCACCGCAACCTCTGCATTTGCTGGCTACTGTTCCCCAAATATAAAAAAAAGAAAAACTTTCTCCTTAATTGCACACCCCACCTTAATCCTAGTTTTTAACTATTCCCCTCTTAAAAACAGTCTGATAATAAGTGATACTTAATATATTGGCATCTACTTATCGCTAGGGATGCAGCGATTAACCGGTGTCACTATCAACCACGCTTCATCTCGCCTATTTTATCATGAAGGCTCCACTACACCGGTTATTTCTGGTCTCACTCTCAAAAAACGTCTGGAAAGTTTTTTGGGCGCAACCTGCACGTAACCAAAAAAAAGTGACACCTGCAGTGCACCAGCCTCACCAGCCTAATGCTTATCAAGAGCTAGGAGGCTATGCTACGTTAGCTTTACTATGGCAGAGGGACCACACGGTGAAGCTTTGTATCCACCAAAGTAATGAGTAAAGTCAGCAGTGAGGGGGCATTTCGGGTACACCAAGAATGGCCAAGGACATATTAAAGAAGACGGATCCCCCGTCTACAAAACCTGCCGGAACACAGTTGCGGCTAAAGTGTCAAACAGGGTTTACCCTCTGCGGGATCATCACCCAGCACTACACGGCAAACATAGTAACAGAGTGATATTATGTTACGTATTATTATTAGTAGGGAATTACAAACATGTTACTTACGATCAATGTCATAGTTGTGAAAGTTGGGCTTTCAGTGCAACGTTAACAAACAGCAGTAAAGAAACATGTTGTCTATGGAAGACAAAACAGTCCTCTCAAGGGCTTCATACAGTGATCGTTTAACGCTGCTTCCTACCATCTGTGTGGAGTAAACGCTAGGCATTGTAAGTTAACATACCTGGTGTAAAACTCTAACATGACATAAGGAGCTTGTATACTTCCAGCACTATACCATGGGATTGAATATATTGCAATTAATTTATTAATAATAATAATAACACTGCATGAGAGATGCTCTCAACTTCTTTTAAATTAAACTTCAAACAAAGTTTGACAGTTATAGTCAGGATTTTCTCTGGCCACATCTAAGATTAGATTCATTATTAAAAATAGATTATTAGAAGAAAGGCCTGGATGACAGTTGATCACAATAACACTTCAGTTCACTTTTTTATTATCAATGTTAAAGTATCATATTCTTCAACGGTCAGCAAAAGTTTAAGTCTAAAAGGTTTCCCGATCAAAAGGCAAAGGTTAGACTTTTTGTTTTTCTTTATTCATTATTTTGGACTGTATTATTCGATTACTGTGTTTTTTCTGTTTCTAAAGGCAGCAATAAATGACACATTAACATTTCTAAAGAATGTCCATGTGATTTTATACATTAGTAATGTTGTGAGTTAATGAATGCATAATAATCATTATAATCTTCTGATTATAATCATACCATCAAAATCTCTAATTGTTGCATCCCTACTTATTGTTAATTGATTAAGGGGGCTAACCTTTAAATAGCTAATGGTGTCTTAATCCAAACGCCATCATGTAGTATTACAGCATTGTATACGTGGCAAATACAGTTCCCAAATCCATACATGTTTTCAATACCACCACCTTTTTCCTTAGCCTGGTTAAAATCCATGATACTTTATTACAGAGCCTTTTGTTATATGTGAATGTGTGCATGGGGAAAATGTTTTTTTCTTTAGGAATTAGGAGTTTATGTTGCATTTAATATCAAAATATTTTACATAGTTATGTGTTTTATTTGTTTTTGTAAGTATATCATAATGGTAACTACAAATTACCAAAGACAATATGATATATTGAAAATTCACTACGTCTACTAAGTCATTACAGTCAAGTCATCTCTGGTAACAGCAAGGCAATTATCAGTTATTTCTGGCAGTTATTTTAAGTGCATCTGGCACTTGAAAGAGTGCTCCCCAATAACCCCAGCATACAAAAAGCTTCCGAATGTGTTCTGTAAATGAAACAATAATCTCTTTAGAAATAGGACTAATAAACAAAGAGGCTGACCGAAAAACAAATGGGGAATAATTGATCTGTGAGATTTTACAGAGGAGAAAGTCAAGGCTAAAAGTGCACTGAACAACCCCCGAGCCGGTGAAGATGTGCTTGGAAATAGCCCGCTTTTCAATACAGGAAAATTATTTCAGTTGTGTAAATTTACAGCAGCCTTGTAGCTGAAGATGCTAAGGGAGAAAGAGGGGAAGGCTTCAGGGCTGTGTCATAATTACTGATTTGTCAAAGAGCTGCTGGGGAACTACTCCATCAGAACAAAAATAAAAACATCACGATTAAATAAAACAATGTTAATTGTAACCAGATGAACCTGATGGTTGATTTCAACTTAGCTCTACAACTTACAGTAAAACAGGATTATTTTTTACCTGTTTAGAAGAATCTATGTACTCTAAATGATTAATACACACTATTCCCTGAGAGTGTTGAGGCTGAAAGGGAAGCTGTAAAACCTGAAGTGTATCAGAAACAGCGTTACTTGAACAGTATCAAGATATGCTCAGTCGGAGTGTCTACATATGCTATTTTAATGCTCACGCTTGCATTCTCTCCCAGGGTGGCATTGTAGTAAATCCTGGTTTATGACATGGTGAGGCAATAATTTCATGTACAGTAGACAATAACAGCAAGGCTGCTTAGATCAGTCATTCAATTATGGCAGCGGATGTAATTAGAGGTAGGCTTTAAACAGAAATACAAAAAAATGGCTACTGGTACTGAAACATATTTCTTCCTCCATTGGTTTTTACAATTACAGATTCTCATTATCACTTTCTCCATACAACTTGGGGGGGCACATGCAGCAGAACCCAGCACAGATAAAGCACATAACAGCGTCTGGTAATGGTATGTCAACAAGTCCCTGATCTCAGGGTTATCAATCATATGACTCAGAAGAGTGATCAACCGAAATTGGAGGGCAGATGTAAGCAGGGAAGCTGGTGAGGATAATGCATGGTTAGGAGTGGAAGAATGAACACAGAGTGGTCTGACATAATTCCTGGGTTTCACTGCAGATGGGACGTGGTGACTCTTGGCTTCTGTGTGTAGAGGTTAAAGGGGTAAGAGAATGTTGGTGTGTTTGTAAAGATGGCTGAGCCGGCTGCAAATGTTTGTGACAGAGCATGTATAATTTCCCTGTTTTGGGACGAATAAAGGATTATCTCTTAAGTGTATCTCTGTGTGCATATTTACAAAATGTGATTTTGTTCATTGCACATTTTGGTGTGAAAGAATGCCTGTGTAGGAAATTTAATGTGTTTCTGAGTGCATGCATGCCTGACTGTTTTTTGTGTGCTTGTGGCAGACTACATGGTAGCACGTGCATGTGTTCAGGCAACAGTGGAGGGTTGTGTGAGGCAATCGTCTAGGAGGAGATGTGGGCATTACAGCCATGGAGCCACCAATCCTCTAACTACAACAGGCAAAGCATTTCTGGCCAATATGGCATAAAATTGCATGGTTTAACTGGCTTTTGGGGTCAAAGGCTGAGAAAATCTCCAGATGATTTTCCATGCTCGCAAGAAAATCATTTATCATATGACATGATAACAGCATGGCAAACAAGTCCACAATATAAATTAAGTTTCCCTGGAAACAAAGTTCTAACATCCCAGTAGGTTTACTACCTTTTACCAAAACAAAGATCATTCTTAGCACAGAACATTCTGTTAAAGTAGTAGGGATAAAAAAATACCCCTCAAAGTCCTTGCAAAACTGTAACTATGGTTACTGATCAGTACCATCTTTGCTCCACTACATCAAACACTTAAATGAAAGACTGTGAGGGATAAAGCTTGGATACTCTGGAAGAAATCTGGACAATGTTGGAAAGAGAGTGCTTCATGCAATCTCCCTGCATATGACACTACAGAAGGCAACTTCCCATATCAATGAATAGTTCTACAATGCCAGAGATAGAATCTAAAATAGAGACCAAGGGATGAATTTGATTTTTTGCAGTGCATTTGTTTTAGTTAATGTCTGCTAATCAGCACCTTATGACTTAAAGGCACAATGGACAGCTATCAGACAAAGAACGAATCAGACAAAGCAACATTCAAAACGTGTAGTTGGATCCTCATTGTCCATTGTCTGATCTGTTAAATGAATGAAATAGTATTGTATCATGGTGTGGGCTGGAATAATAATTTTTTGGTTTACTGTGGTTTACCCTGCACCAGCTGGCACCCAGAATAGAAGCTCTTCTGTGTACCGGGTATCTTCAGCTTTTTTGAAATGTGTTGGCCAGCTCCATATCTGCCCCTTCACATAACTGTTTTCTCTCTCACACACAAACACACACAGACGCTATGGGGCTGTGGTTTTGGGGCAGTTATGACACAATCCAGATTTTCTTAGCTGCCCGGCAGGAAAATGTGTTTTTCACAGAGCCATTAGACCTCAGAAGTCAAGATTTCTCTGTCTAGCAGCTTTGATCCACATGGCACGGAGGGCTTGAGTCAACAGTATTGTGTTTCATCTGGAGGGCCTGGCAGACCCCCAAGGTGTCACTCATTGCTCTCTGTCATTGCTTAAACACTATGTGGCGCTGTCACCCACTGTATCCTTTAAACCTCCCATGAGAGAGCAAACATCATACTGACACAGAAGTGACAGATGAGCATTTGCACACAAGCCCAAACACACAAACAACTCATAGCTAAAGTTTTATGGTTACAATAAATGTAATAAAAAAGAGGGGTTCTTATACGCACATCACGTAGGTGACACATGTCTTACACATCATCATCACGTTTTTATTTAGGTTTGATTTGTGACTGATAAAACTACATTTTAATCTTCGTTGTTTTTTTTTTCTACTTACTGCAGAAAATTGTATAACAATTTCAGTTTCACCTGAACAAAGCCACAGCAGGTGGACCTCTTTAACAACACCTCTGAAAAAATAAAGGTCATTTTCCTGTCTGCCACATACATACTGTCAACTCAGCAAATATGTTGTAGTGAGAAGAGAATTTGTCTTACTGGTAGATGTCTTTTCGCAGCACAGTGCGGGTCAGGGGGTTATCAGCCTGAGGAGCCATGCCGAGGGAACCTAGCTTCAATACCAGAGTGTCTTCTTTTTTCATATGGGGATTTACTAGGTCACACACAGACAAATAATTAAATACATTGAACATGGAGCGACATACTACACATACACTCTCAACAGTCAATATATTTATCAAACATGGACAATTTTAGAATTGCTTTAGGATGTGAAGATACACGATACATGTACAGTCTAACTACTTTTAGTTATTACTACTTGAAGACAGAACAAATCACAATGTAACTCTTCTGCATACTCTTGTGTTGGTTCTACTTTGTCTCATTGGCCATAAAATGAACCTTCATACAACCACTGCAGGCTGCAAGAATATTAACCACCACCTGCAACATAAGACTGTCTTACTGTTGCAATGTTTTCTATTTAAAACATATATGTGTGTTAAAATGGACACAGAGTTCTCCAACCTGGCGGCGTCTTGTTTTCTTGTGCCCTGGGAAAGAAAACCCGGATCACACTGGTGTTGATGTAAATAAGCGGCAGACACCGAGAGGTCAATGTGTGGCTTCTCATTGGTTGACCACCTGACTTCCCACGCTCTTTGTACCGTCTTGGTACTGTAACCTGGAAACACAAGAAGTTAAAAAAACAAATAATACATTTTGTTTTAACACACACTCGCATGTGCACACAGACGCAGACGCACACACACACATCTCTCTGAGAAATCCGAGTGACCAAACATATGTTGACTCCCACAAGTGGGTAAAGTCTGGATATAGTTATAGCACAGTTAAAGGCACTGACAGACACTTTTCTTCTACCTGGAACACCCCAGCTACAGTAGCCAATAAAGGACAGAAAAGCACAACATCAAAGGGCTGGGCTGTCAACAGAATTTCTCTCAGGTACTGAGGTGAGCTGTCTGCCAAAGGTTCAGTGGTGACCCGCTGACTGGCTGTGGTAGCTCCGCTGCGTGTAGGTCGCTCAGGCCGGGTGGTGAGTTTGTGACGAACATTTTTGGTGACAGCCTGGGTGTAGGTGATTGAAAGGAAGCCGTGCTGCTGGTGAGAGCCCTCCAGGACCTTGGCTGCCGTCTGGCCAGTGATAAGACAGAACAAAGCACACTGATGGTAGGTGTCATTAGGCAGATCAATTGCAGACAAAAAACTTAACTGCTTAGTGATATTTTGGTCAGATTTCTTGGATGAGGGTTAAATCCGGATAAAAACACTGCACATTAATACAATTACCTTCAGAAGCTTACATTTGTTGATTGAATAGGTCAAATCCGAATTTCCCCCCGGCAATTAATAAAGTATTTCTGATTCTGATTTATCAGTTAACTGGGCCAGAATAACAGATCTACATGAAATTGGATAAGAATAATTTGGAAAAGTTTGCATTAGTTTTAAAAATGAAATAAAATTTGGGATTTTCAGTTTTGTAAGCCATGGAAGACTTTTACCCCTTGCTTTTCAAGAGAAAACTTACCCTCAGCCAAAATAATCATCCCATTGTGTTTCGATACACATTTTTAAAAAGCCAAGCTGAAGCTACTAGCAAGTTGCAGAGCACATTTATTTATACAAAGTGCAGTAATTTATATTGGATCATCAAATCATCCAATTATATAAAATGCATAAATTATTATAAAACCAAATGATTACTGTAGCTGTATTCTGACACGGATTCAATTTTGATTTATCGAAAAGTCAGATCTTCTTGCTCAGGAGTGATTTGCAAACCAAATAAAAGGTAAAAATCACCAAATTTCCCAATAAATAACAAAAAAACTTCAAACTGCTGCACGTTTAAAGAAAGGCAGATCTGTTTAAGACATCAGAGTAAAGTCTGCAAAAGCATCCAGTAACAGTCGTCTTAGCAACTGTAATTGAAAGAATGTATCAACTGTGTATTTCTGCATAAAACCTGCACCCTCTATTGAGAAGTTCTGAAACTAAATTTAGGTAAATAAATAAAATGAAGTGTGGTAAATAACTACAAATAGAGGTTTTGTTCCTGAAGAGCATTATATCATAGAAAATGTAAAATTCAAGCATAGGCTTCAGAAACTTCTCTGAAGAGCAAATGGAAGTCTTTCAAGCCACTGTTAATGGAGCTTAAGCAGATTAAACCAAAAAGGAGAAGAGCTGGATTCTTACAGGAGGGAAAAAGCCAGAGAAGTGGCTGAAAGTGTCTTGCTTGCTGACTGGTCGAACCAACACAGTGCGTCTGTTCAGCTTGTCAGTGCAAGAGAGGACCACTCCTCCACAGCTGCCTGAGCTCCGTACACCCTCCTCCGTACTGGAGGTGAAAAGAGGGAAGGAAGAGACAGAGAGGGAGAGAGAGAATAGATGTCAAAAGGAACAAAGAAGGTAGGAAGTCACAGGGAGGAGGCAGAGAAAGTAATTGCACATAGAAGGAGAAAAGTAGGGGGAAAAGTTACATAGGGGAGAGAAGACAGAAAAGCAACTTTGAATTAGAGTAAAAAAAAATAGAGTAAACTGATTAAAAAAAGGAAATGGAGGCAGCCTGAGCCACCTGAAATTTTGTGGAATGGTCTTATACCATCAGGTGATAAGAACATTGAATCAAGTGTTTAATTGTGGATTGATGTTTAGAAATGGATAAAGTACATTAAAGAGGCGCTTAAAATCAAAAAGATAAACGCTAAGAAAATAACTGGATAAATCACATCATTATTTTTTCCAGTATACATTATTTGCTGCTTAATTATACTGCTAAAACAATGTTAACTTTTCTCTACTCAAACCATTTTCACTTGATAGGTACCAGTATAAGACCATAACCAGAGTAAGATTTCATCAACTAGAAAATGTAGGTCTGTGTCCTTGTCTCCTCTCACACATGCATACAGACACATGCATTAAACGCTTATCACCATCTTTCATTGGCTTGATTATTCCGCCTCTCAAACCCACTGGAGAGACAGGGGGATTTATGTATAAATCTCATTATGTTTAAATGAAAATTGTAAGGTGTATAAATATATCCCACTTGTGGACACCTTGTACTATAGCCGAAAACAATATTTGTTCATATCACTTCCGTTATTTTTCTGTCTGTCCAGCATGAGCAGAGATGAGGGACCTTGATTAGGAGCACCAGAATTGCAGAGGCACAGTATAAAGAGGCCAAAGGCTGCAATGATTGGTTTGGGACAGGCAAAAGCCTCACCACTGCTGTCTCTCTGCACTGCAGAAGGAGTCCTTCATAGTGACCAAATTGCCAGCCCTGTCTCGGTCTGGAGAGACACACAAGGCCAAGCTTAACTTGGGCATCTAGAACTACTCACACTGTTAAGGCAGGGCCTGATATTATATGTTTTATAGCAAGAATAGTTACAATATTGCATTCAGATAAGTAAAACACAGGCTGGTATTAACATTTTGTCTACCTTTCAAAAACCTGGAGGCATCTTCCATGCAAGTAAAAGATGTATGTAAAAGTATTTTTCCTATTTCCAAAACAGTGCTTTAAATAAAAATGCAACACATAGATTAACTCTGGGAAAATATATCAAAATAAATTATTTGATGTGTAGTTTTTTTTGTAACATTAGATTTTCATTCTTTGTTGTCGCCATCCATTTGAAGCAGAGAGCACCTGTAAAGCAGATATCAAAGTAAGCTGATATGAAGACGGACATGTTTCATTCTCACTTTGCAGAAAATTATGAACACATAATTCAAAATATATAAAAGACAGACATATACAGTGTTACTATAGTTTCTCTAAGATGCACAACACATGTACACCACACACAATGGAAATGGTTCAACACCATCTGCATCATTTCTATTACACCCCCAACTCCCTTGGCTAACCCCCCCACTCCCCTCCTTACTTCCCAGCAGAATTCTAGAGTTCAGTGAGAGAGTAGGCCTACTGGTGAGTATGCATGTGTGTGGTTTATGCATCTTTATCATGTGTGCGTATGTCAGTTCGTTCTCTGTGTGCCTATTTGATTTTTTTTTGTAATCTTCTCTCTCAGCTGTAAAACTGACAATTACATATGGACCCCCCACAGTTCTTCATCTCTTCCATCAACACCGTCTTCTTGGTCTCTCTGCTCCAATCCAGTCATCCTTCTCTCCAAACCATTTGCTGAACAGCTGGAAGACATCAGGTCCAATTTGTGTGACTTGCTCCTTGGAGCAAATGAGGGTGAATTGTCACAGGCAGTCCACTCTCTGGGGGCATCTCTCTGTTTCACTAAAGCTCCTGTTGCTAGGGGAACCCTCGCTAAAATAAGGCAGAGAAGAACTTCCAAATCCCTAAACTTCCCACTGGACAGGAGACATCCCCCCTACAGAGTTTAATACCCAGCCATTCCTCCTTGCTTCCTTGTTTCCATTTAATTCACTTCCACTGGCCCATGATAAGTGAGGCCCACAACGACGTGGTTCAACCTATTTTGTATTCCCTAGAAACAGCTTCTTCTTCATTTTCCTTACCACCTCCACCCGATCTTGTCCTATTTTGATAAAATCAGATATTTGATTATATATTCATCTCCCATATTTGCATGCTCTCTTAAACGTTCCACTCATTCTCCAGCAGTGAGATAGCTCAGGCCAGATAACATTTTCTCTGTCAACTTTGATTTAATCTGACCCTATATACACAACTAACCTGGGCTGGGTGATGAAATACCTAACAATTATCTGTTCAGAGTGATTAATATGGACTCTGCAGGCTCTTTTGTATATGTAGAAGATACAGATTAGAGTGGGCAAGGAGCCCAGAGGTCCTCCACTGTGTAGTAAACAGCCATGACTGTAACCTGGTTTGGATGTTGGAGTGCTTCTGCTTGCCAGAACTTCAGTTGGTTAAATGTGTGTTGAGACCTGGTTGTTAAATGCACATTAAATTGGAATAACCTAGAAATTTGAAAATTGACCTATTATCTACTTAGGACGGTATAGAGGTCTGCTAAAAACATTAGGGTTGGCTCTTTCTCAGAAGCAATTTGACACACACCTGTGGAGAGCAGAGTAAAGTGATAAAATGACCCATGACACCTTTACACTCTTATTCTGTCTAACAGCTGACACTGTCCTGGTTTAGGATGATACTCCATACCATAAGTAACATGTGGCCAGACAGAATAGGAATCTACTGAATACAGTGAAACGGGGAGGTTTGCTAGATATTCAGGTCCAAGGCCAAGATGTTCACCCTGCCTTCTCTGAGGTGTAATTACATGAAATGCCTCAAAGATGCCTAAAGTGAAAGTAAAATCTGGCAGATAAAAAGCAATGTCTATTATATCATTCTGGGTAATAGCACTGATTCCTATAGATGTCTGTGAAGGTTCTCAGTCATCCAGGTCATGGTAATTGTAAGATTAATCCAAAAGGCAACTGGACTTGGTTGACGTTTAAGTTTATAGAATAGTTTCTAGCTCCGTCCACCAGACAGTTTAGGTGAAACGTCTTCAAGAACTTCAACCGAGTCCAGTTGCCTTTTGGATGCCTTAGGATTCCTATAAATGGAGTTCAATATCGGCACAGGGCCCAATAAAGGTCAATCTCCTTACTGTCTGGCTTGTTTAGTGAAGGAGGCACTTATAGGACTACTCCTATAAACACACACACACACTCACACACGCACGCACGCACGCACGCACGCACGCACGCACGCACGCACGCACGCACGCACACACACACACACACACACACACACACACACACACACACACACACACACACACACACACACACACACACACACACACACACACACACACACACACACACGCACGCTCTGGTCGGCTGGATGCAACATGCTGGATAGTAATAGATCCCTGTTTCATTATCTCTTCAGCAGAGACAGGGTGAATTGCCCCTTGCTAAGTGGTCTCTTCCCAACAGAGCAAGACCTCAGACACGTACACAGCACGCACTAAGATCTTCTGACTTCATCACAGAGGCATGTGTTAAAGCCAAGGAGCAAGACATACATTAAAAAAGTAAGGATTTGGATATGATAAAGAGGTCGGTCTTAAATCGATGGGAAAAGGCAGGAAAAAACTATTGTCTCAGCTTCAGTTTCAAGAATCTACAGTATGTGTAAATAATAAATTCAGACCTAAATGACCCCATTTTGATTGGAACTTGATGTTGGGAGAGATAATGATAAAAATGCAGGGGAACATTTACCAGTGGTTTTCCTCTTTCCACAACGTGTTAATGTTTCTGTGAAGTGATTTATACATCACAGGCTAAAGGAATTGGAGTGACGGACTGAACTCCGCTGCTTTATAAGTAAGAGTTGGGCCAGCCCAGAGCCAACTGAGGCTTAGGTGATAATTAAAAAAAATCACACGAGTGGAAGTGGGAACAGACAGTGGTAGTGGTTTTGGTGGTAAAGTGTGTGTGTAAGTGTGTGGTTAGTCCCTGTGACTTTGAGAGCCAGGGTGATCTGGTGGATAGACAGACTGTCCTCACTCTGCTGCTATTTCATTACTGCTTGCTGACTTAAATATGAACATAATCCTTCATGAATATATACTGTATATGTGAACATGCACAAGGTGTACTCTACCTGCATCTGTAGTGGTCGATGTTGAAGCTGCCGACTTTACATTTGATCTTTGTATAAACATCCTGCACATCTACTGAGGCACTCAGGTCTTCTAGTTCACTGATGACACAGATCTCTGGCAGATGCACAAAAAAAAGAAAATCACATTCACATTTTACAAAAATGGAGTGAATAACATATATAAAATATTTATGTAAGCAACTTCATTGTATATCAACAACATTAGATGTAACACCACAAAGTTTTCCAACTCTGTTTCTGTATTAAGATGCTGTGCGACAAGCATTGCACTAACCCTGTCCCAGTCTTGCTTTTGGTTACACTTCAACTGCTGTGGTCAAATCCTGCACAATGCACATAGTGTGTTTTTAAACTGATTATGTACACACAAGCATGCAGGCACCCAAAGACATATACATGACAAATTGAATAACAGATACACACTAGAATTTAACAAAAAAAATAAAAGGCAAGTCTGAATAAGATGTCATAATGAGATAGGGTTGTCATGATACCAGAATTTTAAACTTAGATACAATACTAGCAAACAAAAATGATACTCGATACCTGTTTCGATACCACAGCAACAATAAAGATCTCTTTAGTGCCAAAAACTGTAATCTTTTTCTTTTTATCAGACAAACAATCAGAAATGATGTCTTATTTTTCTGTTTTACTGCTTTCTTTTCACTAATGGCGCTCGCTGTCTCCACTTTGTCCCTATGTGACTCCACAGCTTGCTCGCTCTCTCTCGCGGCAGATTGTGTTGGAAACTGATCATAGATTAGTTTTTTTTCAAAGCATAGGTACCTTTCGGTACTATGGAACGTAAAAATAAAGAAGAGTGAACTGGTTTGAAACATGTGGTATCGAAAACTATCCATTATCGAACATTTTTACAACCTTATAAACCTTATAAGTGTATGTGTGTATGTGTGTGTGCTAACCCAACCACTGTAGGCAAAGTGAGTAAGCTTTAGAGAAACGCTTATTAACTTTCTACTGAACCGAGCCGGTGAGTTTGACTGTTTATTCTCTCATTGTTTCCACAGAAAAAGTCCCACAATCACAGGCTGGCTTGGGAAAAATGGACATCACGCGTGTGAAACTATGGTTGTTGTTGTACTGTTGCCTGGTGGTGATTACAAGACCAAGAAGAATTTATACTCCAAATGCTGTGTTGATATTGATGCATGAGCTTTCTAAACCCTCCCTCTTAGAGTATTGGAAACTCTTCGTCTTAGAGGTTCAATTTTAAAAGAAGGAAAGTGCACCAGTGATTTGTGCCTTTAGCAGAGCCTCTAGAGACTCATGCTTGAATTTCTACCTCTATTCTTCGGACACATAACAGCATATCATTATACCAAAGAACCAGTATGTCTGGAATGGCTGTTTTTCCATTTCTTTGGAAAGACAAGACTCTTATTTCCTTTGCAGTTGAAAAACAGATTACATCATAGCAGATTATCAGCAGTCATATCTGTGGCTTACTTATATCCAAGAATGTACTTGTGATTTTAGGCATTTGATATATTGCATTGTTTTCATTAACATGTTTCATTAACATGTTTAATGTGTTGCTCAAAGAAAATCCAGTGAGTGTGTCTCTCCCAACTCAGATGGCAAACATTAAGCCCAAATCCACAGTAATGCCTTTTTAGGATGTCTCTAAGTTAAACCATCTCTGTGAGGTCCTCCAAAACATTCCATTTCCACCATTAAAGACCATAAGCTGTGTGATCTGGTTGGCAGATGCAAAATATTACAGCCACCAATTAAAGGTAAATCTAGCCTTCATCGCCCCCAGTAAATCTCAGGGGTACAAGAGGCAGTTCACTTAGGATGTATCACCCATTTATTTATTTGTCTTTTCTCTTCATCCCTCGTTCTTTGTCTTTTCCTTCCAAGTGCTCAACATTTGAATGAAGAAAGAGTCGTCAGTAGATCACTTTAAGTGTTGATACAGCAAGACTGTAAAAACAACTTCCTGCAGTCATTCACACATTTGCCTTAAGACTAGTCGTTATTTACACTTAACTGTAAGTCTTCTCTATTGTCTTGAGCACAGATTCATCAAATATCAACTTTAACTTACTAACAAATAAGACATTTTCTGTTTATACAGTGACTATCACTGTGACTGCTATCCACCCAGTTGTACATCTTAAATTACTCCACTGAAACTTCTGTTGCTGCTTCCATGAACATGGAGCACAGTGCTTATCACGTTACTTTTCTCACTTACTCAATTATGTATGAAAACTAGCAGTGAGGATTATGTTAGGGTTGATGTACCTGTCTTTTTGGTGGTTGGGTCGGGAGCAAAGAGTTTAACTGTGATCTTGGGTAACATCCACTGCATCCAAAGGCTGACCTTCCCGCTGGTGCCACCAATGTTGTTAGTTTTCTGCTCCAGAGTCACAGTGTCAGCAAACTGACTGTCATCTCCAGCAGGCACTGAGTCACCCTATAGAGCCACAACAGAATTCTTATGAAGCAGGATGGTAAGAAGCTAACGAACCCTGATTTGAGGCCAAACTTCACACTTCCACAGTGAAAGTTAAGACAGAATGAGAAAAGTTAGCACAACATTTACTTTTTTTTTTATAAATCTATAACTGTTAACTGCAGAGAAATGTCCTTTAGTGTCAATTTCAATGATCCATTAGCATGTAACAGTCAGTCAGTTAGCAGAAACAACATACGATCAGAACAAAACAAATAATGCATTGTATTAAAGAATATACAGAGCAATATCAAATTTAACCTCAAATCCTGATGCTTGTTTTGCAACTGCTTGATTTTCTATCCAGCCATGTGTTTTGCAAACGACATGTACGTTTGAAAGTGTTGTTGCTGTGCATGTAGCCATAACAAAGCAACCACCAGCAAGTCTTGAGCCTTTTGGGTTGTAGATGAGATCAGGGTCTGGTGAACAGAACTCTTCCTCAAGCTGAGGGGAAAGGACCATTGTGCAGAGCTGTCACTGGGGTTAACCCCAAAATAAGCCACCAGCACCAACATGGCCTGCTTTCCCTTAAGTGTGCCAGGACACACACATCTTGCAGCCTGGGAGGGACTGGGAAGTGAAGACCGGAGGTGGGGGTGGAGGTGGGGGTGAGTTGGAGAGAAAAGCAGGATGCGGCGGAGGGGGCTGTCCTCTGTGAGCTCTCATCTCATTACTGGGGGTTTGGCAAGGCAAAAAGGATGACAGTACTCTGGATAATTTTTTATTTCTCTCTGACTCACTGGTTAAATCTGTTTTGCAAATATGTATCTGTGTGGCTGACTCGGAAAGTGAAAAGCCTGCATACAAACAATATGGCAATTTGCAGCTCTTTCATTGCAGTTTCACTTTTTTCCACAGCTCCTCGCATCCCAGTGTGGTAATGACAGATTGTGTCATGGTTATCAAGCCTGGCTGTGGTTGGTGAGGAGGTTATCAACCATTTGAATTACAAACCCCACAGCTGCTGGACTGATTACAGTGTCTTAAAGAGGATCCAGATGAGGAAACTATGTCCCTGGTCCACAGATGGAGGGAAGGATGAGGGCCCAATGCTAATTTGCAAATTAAATTTAATCCCACAGTGGAGGATGGCTGACAGCAGAGCTCAATATGTACAGATGATAATTATATAAATAAATTAAGGATTAAAATTTAACAATAGATTCAACAATACAGAGTGTGGGAACCAAGAGAAACTGATGACATGCCTGTGCTCCACTGAAAGCATTAGCTCTCAGAATAAAAAAAAACTCAACATATCTGTTTAGGTTGGTCTTTAAGTAAGATTTAACACGTATCTGAAAAAACAACAAAGGAATGGTTTAAAAATACAAGACTTAGGATGGAGGGCACTGACAACCCTGCAGAAATGAAATACAGCCCTACATTCTGTCAAATATATACTATATAGCATAGTAAGTATATAACATCATATACAGTGTCAAACCTCAAAATTGTTAAATAAATACTGAACATATGAACAGCAATGCCGCAAAACCCCCTGAGAGTGATATGAGCAAGGAAGTAAAGGTGTTCAATGAGTCTCAATGACAGTTATTCCATTGTCAACTACCATTTAGCGACTAAATATCGTTGTGGAGGAGTCAAAACATAGCACTTGTATGTGTGTGTGTGTGTGTGTGTGTGTGTGTGTGTGTGGTTAGGACTGTTTAGTTTACAGTTCTGGCCAGTCAGTAGGATTAGGCTCTGTTATGTCATGTGTGGAAACAGGAGCCAGCCACTGGCGCTGTGGGAAGCTCAGACCACTGTGTACTGTAGCGTGGTTATGCCGGAGCATCGGACACCCGACTGCTCCTGCTTCCCAGCCAAAACCGCTGCTGTCACTAAAATACTCTCAGTCACTTACACACTACTTTTACCGTGGTCAGAAATTATAAACAGACTGACATAGAGTCACACAACTAATACAATTTTGGGACTTTCAATTCAGGTATCTTTCCAAATGTGATTGGCTTCAAGTAAGAAAAAATACATACAATAAAATAAATATTTTGCATCTGACTTGTCCAAATACTAGACTTTAAGAACTCTGAAATGCATAGCTGGAAAACCTAAAATAAGAAAGAGAGCTGTCAAGAGAAGGCGTCTCTCAACTGGCCGTTCAAAATGTCTTACCGCTGTCATGCATTTTAAAGAAAATTACTGAG
This sequence comes from Semicossyphus pulcher, assembly GCF_022749685.1. NCBI lineage: Eukaryota > Metazoa > Chordata > Actinopteri > Labriformes > Labridae > Semicossyphus > Semicossyphus pulcher. The sequence goes on along the minus strand of NW_027211770.1, from coordinate 958,155 downwards.
AAACATGAAATTTAGGGCATGACATGACATGCACATTCATATTCTGTTTTTAAAGCAGATGAGACATAAAAAGTGACCCTATTAGAAAAAGAAGCAGAAATAAAGATGAGATCACAAATAACTTCCAAATTAAAGCCAATGTTCAGGATTTTTTGAAGTGTAGGAAAATTGATATTTAGTGTTGGAAGAGGTAGGATCGGCCCACTTCTTGAACTGTAAGATTGGGGCCCCTAACACACTCATTCTAAAAGAGAGCTATTTTCCCACACCTCCACAAGCCAAGTTATAGAATATACAGTCTAATTTCTGGGCCTCCGCACTATAAACGGGTTGAGGATCCAGGTTTATTTTCTTTGCAGAGTTTGTCTTTGCTCATCAGAGAGACCAAAACATTGGAAGACAACAGCAGGCTGTGAAGTGTCAAAGAAAAATGGAGGGAAGGGCAGATAATAAAAGAAGAACAGAAAAAGAATGTTGTAATGGAGGTGCAAGTATGGAGAAAAGTCTAGGGGGAACAAAGGATGAATTTGGTGATAGAAAGAAGAGACTAAGATAATGATTGAGACAGGTGGGTTGAAAACAGATGTAGAGGAGAAGTGAAGGAGGGGAACTATGAAGAGAAATAATACAAAATTCCGAGTCATAACTGAACACATTAAAGGAACTTATCATGAACTTTATTGATGAACATTGAACATGATGAACATTATTTCATCATGTTCTGACACCAGTTCATAAAATCCTAAAATACTGTATTATTAAACTGAAATATCATAGTGAGACTCAGTGTTACAAGAGGTAATTATTGCTAGAGCTCATGCTGGTAAACTTTGTGGGATCTTTGTTGTTTACTTTGCAGCAAGAGATGGTTAATCTTTAATAAGGTAAGCGGTTTTTTTTAGACTATGTTGAGGTAAAACATTTGGTGCTAAAGGTCAGGTGGTGAAATGGCTGGAAAGGAGCTGTAGGGCTGAGGGTTTTGGAAATGTTGCATGGATCTAGCATAGACTGTATAAAAAGATGGACGACATGACAGCTCCCTAAAAGTGAAGCCAAAACATTTTGGGCGCCCCCTGCTGACTGGCTGCAGTATAGGTCATAAAGCCCGCCTCCTCCATGTTAACAGATGGGACATGCCATACATTTTTCTCAGGCTGATTTACGTCCAAGTGTTCATTTTTCTGACAAGTTTATTTTTAATTAGTTACCTGATGCTGTCAAAAGGATGATTGACAGCTCTGTTGACAAATACAGCTCCTGCCGACGTAACTAAAACAATCACTACAGTCATTGAAGTTTCCATATCCGTGAACGTTAACGTTAACCTCAGACCAACACAAAGAAGCTGCTCTGCTGTTGCCTTGCTGTTTTTTTGCTAATTCAAGTGTGTTTTTGGTTTTTGGTTAGCGGAAGTGGCTTTATCTTCTTCCTACTAGAAATATCCCTCGACCCACCGATCTCTAGTGCGCAACTCTGGCTCCAAATGACGTCACCATCGCAAGATGGCAGCCTGTCACAGGGGCTATTTTGGCATCAATTTCGTACAATGAGAGCAGATGGAGACGCGTCGTCCATCTATATATACAATCACTGGGATGTAGTTGAAGTATAGAAGACTGAGGTGGAGGATGGGTAGTCGCCTGGATGTGGAGAGACTGCTACCACAACCACTGAGACTTATCAAAACAGCTCCTTCATTCTTGTTCAATTGCCACCCTGCCAGGGGACTAAACACATCGGTGTTTGTACTTAGGTAAACCTTAACAAGTGGGCTGTCAGGGGCCTCTATGGCCTTACATGGCCTCTATGACCTTCTCTCTTTCTCATATTTCCTGTCACTCTCCACTGTACTATTAATACAGTTAAAAAAAATAATCTTAAAAAAAACAAAAAAAAAACACTGAACTGAATGTAGAAAGTATAAATTGTAGCTGTTTCTGAAAAACAAACCTCAGTGGGGGAGCCAAAGTCTGCTGATGGACTACAGGTGCTGGTGTCTGGTAGGGCTGTGCCAGCACTGCTGCGCACTGGGGAGGACAGAGCAGCACATGCAGGTTCTGGGATGTTGGAGGTCTGACGCAAGATGCCACTCCTCTGGAGGCGGGCCCACGTAGAGCTCCAGCTGAGAAGAAGCTCATACAATAGCTGAACCTGGAGATTGACAGAAGCAGAGAAGAAGAGTAAAACAACAAGCTTTAAGTTGCAATGGCAAATGGACTGTACTTATATAGCGCTTTTCTAGTCTTTGCGACCACTCAAAGCTGCTTTTACACTACATATCACATTCGACAATTCACACACACATTCATACACTGATGGCAGAGGCTGCTACGTAAAGTGCCCAACTGTCAATCAGTTACATTCATACCCATTGGCTATGCCACTGGGAGCAATTTGGGGTTCAGTGTCTTGCCCAAGGACACTTCGACATGTAGCCTGAGGGAGCTGGGGACCGAACCTCCGACCTTCTGATTGAAGGACGACCGACTCTACTTATGCACTCTAATGTATAAATTAGCATTATACAGGATGTCAATGAATCTATTTCATTTTCATTTGTACCTATGCTCACATGGAGTGGTCTTTCACAATATACACACAGTAGACACATATCTGTGCACACAAATTTACCATGGGGCCACAGCTGAATACACTTTCAATACATTAATTCCATTGTACCAAATGAGTTCCTTAAAAGATAAACGTTACACACCACAAGAAGAATTCAAATTTGAAACCAGATTCAAATGTATTTTTGCCAAGTTCAAACTCAAACAAATGCACAGGGGAGTTGTCATGTAGTTTTGGCTTTTAAGGCAATTATCCTGATTTGGCTTGGCAGCTTTGTAGTTATGTGACACTTAACCAAGTTAAAGTTGAGAGAGAAGGAAAGACAAGGAGGAAATCTTAGCAAGAAATGGACTACTAATTCCTATTACTTGGGGCGGCTGTGGCTCAGTGGTAGAGTCAGTCGTCTTTCAATCGGAAGGTCAGAGGTTCGATCCCCAGCTCCGTCAGGCTACATGTCGAAGTGTCCTTGGGCAAGACACTGAACCCCAAATTGCTCCCGGTGGCATAGCCAACGGGTATGAATGTGTTATCTGATTGACAGTTGGGCACTTTACGTAGCAGCCTCTGCCATCAGTGTGTGAATGGGTGAATGTGATATGTAGTGTAAAAGCAGCTTTGAGTGGTCGCAAAGACTAGAAAAGCGCTATATAAGTACAGTCCATTTACCATTTACCATTTCTTTCATTCTTGGAGAGCAATCTTATAAACGTTGTACTTGTCCTTTCGAGAGGCCTCATCTCACAGAAGTGATGTAATACCTATGTGAACATATTTCTATTTGATGTCTGATTATTTGAATGGCACAGCATGCTCATACACGTGCTCCACTGTAAAAAAAAAATGTTATCCATAACAACAGAACTCCCAGGGAAACACCCACAGAGGAAAGTTAAGTTGTGTCATCAATTTCCCCAGAAAAACTTACCACAGTAAGGAAAAATTGAAGGCTAAGCATCAAGTGTTCTCCACTATTTATCATGTGTTCACATGAAAGAGGCCTGGCTTTAAACAACAACAAAGCCAAAAACAAGAGTGGAAAACATTAGTTGAAATCAGGGGAATGAGATGTGCTTCTTTCAGTTATTCATGCATTCACTCAGAGTGCTGGAGAGAAAAGAGAATGGAAAAGAAATGGAGAAAAGCAACCCCTTTTTACACCTACCACCACCCTCAAAACCAGAAGTGAGCACATGTGCTCAGTGACACATGAGCACACACACAAAAAGCTTTCTCTACTCCAAACACAGTTTTACTAGCTATTGCTCTCTCACACACACACATGCTCGCCTGTTAGCACACATATTACAGGGAAGACTTCCATAAATAAGCATAAATCAAATGAAAGGCAGCACAATACATTTCAGCTGGGCCATTTTAAACATGTCCAGGAAGAGCTGCTAACGCCGATCCAGCAGCTGTCCAGGGACAGGGCCAACAGCTGTCTGCCATTCCCAACCAATATGCACTGCCGACTGCCGAGGAGAGGTACGGCTCCACCCTCTGTTCTCTAACAGTCCGGGACCTGTTAGTCCAACCGAGCACAACAAGGCCTACTGCAGCGCTCAGTCCGAGAAACAGAGGAAGAGAGGTAAAACAATGGCTATGATAAAGGCTTATTACGTGATCTTCTTTTTAGCAGACTATAGGGTTTTATTACATTTTTCTGTAAACAAATACCTATCATCCACTACCTATCATCCTTTGTCTTCATATTTAATCCCCACCCACCATTTATTTTGGCCTTTATCTTCTTCCTACTAAAAATATCCCTGATAAGTGAGAAATGAAGTACCAGTTGGTTCAGCTCAGCTGTCAGGCGGGTCCGCAGATTTTGCCACACACACACACACGCACGTGCACGCACACGCACACGCACACACACACACACGCACACACACGCACACGCACACACACACTAAAACACACACACACACACTAAAACACAGTCAAGGACACACAAAAACAAACAAAGACACGCACATTTGCACGCTTACATGAGCTCAAAATACTTTTCATACATACATTTCATGAGTTCGGGAAGTAAGCAGAACATTTGGAGGCCTGGGTTCTCCAAAGAACTGTCATTGGCAGATCAGGAGGTTTGCTAGGCTGCAGTAGTACAACATGGAGACTGAACAGAGGCTTCCACAGTCATTAATAAAAACTCACAGATGAAAGACCAGAGAGTATGAAGACAGTGAGCGTTCATGAGCCTTTATCAGTGAGCAGTTTATACCGAAACAACACTTTGTTGAGTATGTGGTAGCTGAGTGTAGATGTGTACAAATAACACCATATGAGTGTGCTTGTGTGTGTGTGCATGTGTTCACTGAAATTCTGTACCAACCAACACCAACTTCCGGGTCAGCGTGTGCCGACACTCTGTCGGATGGAGTTGTTCAAGTTTGACATGTCCAGTCGGGTTTGGTGGTGTCGTGGAAAGTCGGACCAATGTGTGTGATGTGATCTGGGTGATGTGTGTAAATCAGCATATGATTATACAAGATAACTGTGACTATATTCAAACAACAAAATAATTATCTTCACTCTGATAACTGAGTTGGCCTGACAGGCACAGTTGTGTGTGTATGTGTGACTTTGTACTGCTCTGTTCCATAATGTGACAGTTAACCTTGGGTGTTCTGAATTGCAATCAAACAAACATGTGTTGGAAACATCCATCAAAGCTGATTGACTTCTGTTTGTTCCTTTTTATACACACACATAATGTTTGCATGTGTGAGCATGCAACAGAGCGCGGCCTGGTCCGCATATCTCTCACACTACTGTTTCTTATCGTTTCAAAAACAGTTGCCTGTCTTTCAGTCTAGCTGCAGTTGCATCCTAATGAATAACAAAACTCCAAAAATCCATTCAGACACTTGCCTATTCATGCGAGTTACCAGAAGACATTAAGAACTCTTTGATTGTATTTGTGGACTTGATTGATTTTAAAATGGTAGTTGTAAATCCTACCCCCAAACTCCTCCTGTCCTGTACACCCATTAGTTTTCCCTTACTATGTTGGTGGTATTTATTGTTCAGTCACTGCGTAGCACTACCATGCCAATGCTAATTAGAATGAGGAGTTACTAGTATGAGGTCTCTTTTGTTCTGTCGAGGTTGGGGTTATTCTGGCAGCAGTTCTTAGAGAGCTGCATGGAATGGTACAGTTTTAGCGTATAGCCCCCCTTGAGTCAAAAATTAACAGAAAAGGGAAAGAAAGCAAGAGGAGGTGAACAGATGGGATGAGAGAGTGAAGGGATTGTGATGAAAGAAGAAGAAAAAAGGTTTGTTTTCATTTGATCAAAAAACGAATAATGACTCATCATATAATCGCAATAAGCCTCTCAAGCCTTGCTAGACACAGGCACTCCCTTTTAAAAGGAGAACAGAGAAGAAGGAACAAAAGAAATGTTCTCTCAATAAACAACCAGCACTCCTCATCTTTTGGAAACGTTCAACACTAACAGATTAAGGTCTTTCATTTGTTTCTGGTAAAAATTGCCCCTAATATCACCGTGGCTCATCATTGTGGTCGGAGACAATTAACATTGCGACCGCTCAAAAGGTTGCCCCAAATAAATGTTTACAGGGGAACCTAATTCAATAAAACTAGTTCAATTGTGAAAAAAAAAATGTAATGGTACATATAAATCTGATTACAGCACAATGAAAAACAAAGCAGGGATCTTACCGGGAGACATGTTCCATTTCCAATCTGTCTAAATTCATCATGCTCTCAGTAAAATATAATTACACACTGTAAAACAATGATGATGAGTCTTGCAATTCCCTACCCTCCTTCATTCAGACCTCAAAATGTTTGACCAAAACAAGCAAAGCAACACTCTTTTGTTTAGATGTTCATTTTCATGAAAATTATACTGGGTAGGCAGTTTGTTTATGGGAGTTAATCTATATCAGAAAATCATAAAACAAGGATCTTCCTGCCAGGGTTCAACTGTTCATATTTCAGTAAAGGGAAGTATGCATAGAAATCTGAAGACTACTTTAAGAGATTTGGGACTTTCTGACTAACCTGAGGGTTGGAGCACTTGACGTGGATGGGCTGCAGATCAACATGGAGGCAAACTACAAAGGAGTGTCGTCCTTCAGAACAGCTCTGCAGCTTATGGGATGTGACAGCCAGTGTGGATGTGCAGCCCATAGGTTCCAACAGGCTCAGACTTTGCTGCTGTCCAAGCAATGTATACACACTGAACTGACTCAGGCTTACCGTCCACGGGAAAGCATCACCTGGTTGAAGACATGAAAAATAAGGTCACATAAAAAATGTGGGCAAGTGGATGAAAATTGCAACAAAGATATCTTTTAAGATAAAGGTAGTAAGTTATTCATTGTATATTTGTTAAGCATATTTATTATTTACTAATTTATTAAGATAGAAATTATTTAAATGCTATTGTATAACTATATGATGCTTATAAACTGGCATTTTACTGTTACATTCCTGCCAATAAAGCCCAAAGTAAAGGAAAAGGGTAAACAGATGCAAAGTGCGAGGACAAAATACAATAATAATGATATTACTATAATTATAAATATATACACTATGTTAACCTTTCATGTATCAATAGATGGTTCAATTAGCAGAGGATGAGAGGAGCATGAAGGATGAGAGAGGAGCACAGAGGATGAGAGAACATCCAAAGAAAGTAAATGCAAGAGTGATTTGGAAAAAGGACAAAGAAATGCAACAGGTTGAAATATCAGAAGGATAAGTCGGCAAAGGTTATTATAAAAACAAGACAATGCCAATTACTGTTCATGGGATGAGAAAGCTCCATGGAATACATTACGAAATACTAAGGAGTAGTATTCCCTCTCTTTCTACTTAATGAAGCAGAGCATCCTATCAAAACACTGTAAAACATTAGGCTATATTTTAAAACTACTGACACAAGAAGCCACACAAGGAGGGCTTGAACTTGTAACCTAGTAGAACCATCGTACAGAGAAGTGACACATCACTGCTTTGCCTGTCATTTTTCTTTCTCCCCTATTTTTGAAATGTGTAAGCACAATGATGATGTCATTGAAGAGCTGAGAGAGAAAAAAGGACGATGCCCCCCTTTTTTTCTTCTGAAGAGAAAAGATTGCTCACCCGTCTGAGTATTGCTTATGTCAACTTTACCAGGTGTGCTCACCACATGTGCAAGATCTGTCTCTAAATGTCCGTTACTTAAGTTTGTTTGTCTTTTGTCATGGTAAATGAGTTGTAGTGGGTCAAAGGTTTACTAAGTGTTGAAAAGGGCATAATGATGATGAATCAGCACAATGCAGACTATTACTTTTACAAACACATTTATTTAAATTATTAATAAAAGCAGAAAAATGTTCAATATAAGCTAATTAGGTTTATCCCACTCATTGAAATTTATTTTCAAGACTCCCATGTTTGACCTATGAGCTCATTTCCATTGTCGTTTTTAAAAGTGTAACATTTTGTTTTATTCTTTCAGATCAATCTTGTTGACACAAGGTAATTCAGTGTTTTTACTCTTTATCTGGATAAATTATCTTCTCCCAGCAATTCATTCATTCTAATCAAAGTTTTGTTTTCATAAGATACAGTAATGAAACCTACCTTCATCCAAAATGGGCTTGGAGACCACAAAGGGGAGCTCCTGTAGTGGTTCCATGTACTTGTGCCCAGCACTGAGGACACTGATCTGAGGCAGGCAGACTACAAGAGTCCCAGGCATGGAGACCTGGTTGTGGTACCAGCTACGGACTGTGCCAGGAATGTCACCAGAGATGATGGTGCTTGGAGAGGCGAGGCTGTCATTAGGCAGGAACACACAGCACGACTGCAGCTCCATCTTGAGAGGGGAGAGAAAAATGAAGTTCAAATTAACTCATGTCAATCAAGTCCATGTAACTGGATCACTGTCCACAAACCTGCTTCCAAACCATATGGGATTCCCAGTGAGCTTCCTGTGTGCAAAGTGCTTAAGGGGCACTGCTTTACTCCATTATAACAGTTTGACTTTGAATGCCCATTTGACACCAGTGTGACATCGCATTTGTCTGAAACAAGGACCATGTAGAATTTCGATCATTTTTTAAGAAAAGTTCAAAACACACACACACAGATAGTCACAAATATTTCTGTTCACCATAGTAGAAAGATTTACAAGCCAACCGGTAAGTAACCAGTAGGTGTACAAGCCATATCGGTTTCCCATTTTACCAAAAAACTAGATTGTCAAAAACATTTTCAAAAAGAGTTGTTCAGTTTAATAATTGGCAAATAAGAACAGTTATTCTTTAACATGTTTGATGTGCAACATATGTACACAGAAGCACCCACACAAAAATGTACCCTCTACTGAAATATACTGCATAAACACTTGCACAGCCTTCAGCTAATATCACACACACAAAGGTTAGAATGCCTCGGACAGGCCAGTACATGGAGGCCATTTCTCCCAGCTTTGATGAGAGTTGAGAGGGAGAACGAGAATGGCAGAAACTGAGAGATGGAGAGAAAGAGACCGAGGGACAGATATGGTTACACATCCATCTCACGCCGCTTCCCCTTTTGATTACTCTTCAAAGAGTAGTTTGAAATTGGAACACTTTTGCACACTGACATATAAAGCTTTGGCCTTTTTAAGTGCCGACACGCAGGAAGAAAATCCATTGACACTGCCTGGTCTGCTGCAGATCTTAGCAGAGTTAAGCTGTAAAGCAGGCAGACACACGGAAACCGCTGGGTTTAACACTGTGACTCTGGTCTGCACCCTGAGCTCACTGCCTGAGGCTAATGCTCTCCTGCTGGACCTTTTGGTTTAGTTATACGCAATATTTCACATGATAACACATTACATCTTTTTCAGCTTGGGCTCTTTTACAACAGAAAAGAATGTGCTGAACAATGCCATGGGCTGATACTCAATGAAGGGGTGTTTTCAGTATGAAGGACATAAGGACATAGGAAAACCCAGGAGCAATGGTAGTTAATGCTTTTGATAATATGGCTTCAGCTACCCTCACTGTAAATGTGCTTTAAACAAGTTACCAGAAGTAGAAAAACAAAGACATTTTCACATTCAAAAAGCTGTTGCCATCGAATGTTTGTTTAATAATTTTCTACAATGGCATTTCCTAATTTGTCATTGATTAATTCTTCATTAATTGACTGTAGTCTTGTTATTCAAGGTTATTCAAGGCATGTATTTCTCTGAAAATATGTATAATTAATATGTGTAAGCTTTAGCCTATACTATCAGAGTTAAACATACAAACATACAAAGTTCAACCATTACAAATAAAAGGAAGATCTTATACACACTTAGACATTTGCTTTTTATATTAGGTCATTTCAGAGCACAGCTATATTACATACAGATCAACTGCAAATTACCCACTACAGATACCTTCATTATTTTAGCTCCCATACTCTGTGTGATGGTTGAATAAATATGTAATCATATATCCACTGTTTATACATAATCATTGAAAGATAATGAGCTCTAAAGTTCAGCTTTAAATACTAAAGAAACCTGGTCTGTCAGGTTTGAAAAGACAGATGCAACTTCACATTTTACTTTCTAGTAATCTTTTTTTACTTGGCATTTGTGGGATGGACACGTGGGTTGTACATTAAGAGAGACGTTTTTAGCAAATGAAGGAGACTTTTGTGGTATTAAGAGTAGTTTGTGCCACAAGCAGATGTATTCAGAAATCTTCTTGTACTAAAGCAAGGCACAAAGAAATGGCACCTAAAGCATACATTACCACCATCATTGCATGTGTGAGTGTGTACAATAAAGAATAATGTAATACCCCCTGATGGTGTTTGCTTATGACTATATAATGCTTTGCTGTCGTTCCCCATGGTAACGCAAAACCAAAGATGATGTCAAGTGTAAAGTAGCTACGGACTTGCCACATCACACAGTAAAATGCTAAAAATAATCAGATAATATTTCACAGATGACAACAGAGGAACAGAGGAAAACTTTGAACAATTGAATGGCATCCACTGGGCATAGCAATGTTTCTGAAGGTTTACACTATAGCAAAACGGCTCAATATGCTTCAAAGGGCCTATGTAATGGAAAAGAAAATAGCCTGTCTGTATTAAATGAAGTTGATGCAAAACTAATCTTTAATCAGCCTTTTTCTCCTCTTCATTACTTTTGGTGGCAATTAATTTGTGCCACAAACTACACATAAACAATATGTTGTAATTCACACTGGCAAATCACGCAGTTGAAGATGAAGATGGATTATAGCAAAGAGAACAAGGAAAACAATGGTCTAGAAAAAGAAGAAATAACCTTAACTGTTGAATATCTTGCCAGGATCTGGATTAACTCACACTAAAGTCTGCTGGAGCAGAAAGTGCATGAACAAACTACAGTCCATTTATACATGTTTTACTCCAGAAGGCAACACAGTTACTGACTTAAATTGTACCCAATATAAATTTGGTAAACAAGTAAGATCAGAGCACGTATGCCAAGACTGCACAATAATTTCTTACTTAAAGGATAACTTCGGGGCTTCTCCGTGAGCGAGACTTGGTTACAGACAACAACAGAGAGCATAAGGTAAAGTCGCAAGGCTGCCACAGTGTTGTCAGACACTTATTATAACAATCTGAGTCTGTCAGTAGCAAAAACAAGCGCTTTTAGTGGCTGTATATTGGCGTATGCCCCGTGCCACCTTTAGTTACATTGTATCTTATCTCGCAGCTGCCGGCCGGTGCTCCCTCCCTGAATACTGGATCGATTTCAATAATCGTTGTCTCCACTAGTCACTTACACACAAACACATGGGAAAATAGGGTCTAGGTTGAAAAATCCCAAAGTTATCCTTTAAATAAATAGAATATGATTAGGGATGTTTAATAAGCTCCTGGTGAGGTCTGATGAAATATGGGAAGGTGCACTCAAAAGGGTACACACCTCTTCTATTTGTGCGCTGCACGGTCTCATTCAACGTGAACTTATATAAGAATAAAGCAAGATTAGCCAAAATTTACAAGGATGTGACGTCTAATTGAAAAAGATTCTCCCGAAAAGAATACACACATGTTTTGGTGTTGCCCATCTCTTGTTGTGTTTAAAAAAAACCATACCCTTCTAAAACACTCAGCACATAGTTCAGCCCAAGCCCTTTCTTGCATTATTTGGGGGTTCTTCACCCACATTACAACTTCTATTTACGCAGTGGAGGAGCTGGGGATAGAACCATGGTCCATTGTTACATTAGGCTAGCATAACGTTTTTTTTTTTAACATGAGGGCAATGAAAAGCTGGTCCTCTGTCAGCATGAGAATCAGAAAAAAGGAATGTTCAACATAACTGCTACTGGAAAATATTCATGATCACTGTTATGATCCTTTGCATCAGAAACTCTTCTGCTGTCTCAGCCACAGCAAACCACTGATCAAAGACAGTGTATTAAAAACCTCATGGCAACCATTCATGGTGAGATTTACTTAATACCGATCAAACATATTGAAGATATTCTACATGTCCATATTTGGTTTCGCAGTTCTGTTACCCCTCTAGGACAGTGAACTCATAACCCTAAGAACCCACTGCCATCCCTCACTCCCAACTGTTTGCCAGGTTTTAGCTCACAGCAGGTCACCCAAGTTAACCTTGCAACTTCGCCAAGGCTCCCCTACGATGGCCTCATGTTTGAGCTTTGAGTCAAATATGAGACCACAGGCACAAACACAAGAACAAAGACACAGAGTATTCAAACAAAGAGAAAAGGGGTTATAAAGGGCAAGAAAAGGTACTGGCACTGCTGAATAGAGAATTACTCTGAGGTGAATTAATCAAATACGATTGACGGTGATATTGATGTTTAAAATGCATGCTCCGCCTGTAGAAAACTCTGCTGCATGTCAAATCAAGCACTCCCTAAACCCTAATCTAACAGCCGCTCCCCCAGGGGGTGATGGAGAGGTTTGGGCTTCACTTTTTGGGGAGCTGGCATGTCATGTCATGAGCACTTACCTAGCAGAGGCAGTTTAGAGTGGTAGAGTAAACAACAGAGATAGAGACCGGTGTTTTGTCCCTCTCAGGAGGAGTAGAGGAGCAGGAGCAGGAGCAGGAGTAGAGGGTGTCCAGTATTATGAATGGGTGCTTATGGAAGGAGGCATGTTCTCTGAAAGTGAGTGCATGTGTGTGTTTCCCGTCACATCAATAGAAGCAAAAGTTCAGTTGAGGCTATGCAGGGTCATTTTTGCTACTTTACACAATTGTGTATAACAGCTTTGTAACAGGCCAATAAACACAGAAGTAGAAGCAGTTAGCCTGTGTGACAATGTCCCTCTACTGCGAGCTGAAGTACATGCCAGGTTTGTGTGTGTTAAAGAGAGAAGGCATGCACAATGTCCTGTGACAGGACAGGGAAAATGACAGGTATGCCAGGCTGACCTTAAACTCAGCTTGATCTGTCACATACTTGGAAGGCAAAGAGCCACATGGCAGCATGTTGCTGTTCTTACAAGCCATGTACAGTGCTACAATTTTAACCATAACAGGATAGTGACTTTATTTTCCTGTAAGGGTAGACCCTTGGAAAGGATTTCCAAGTGTAGCAAAAGGAAAATAGTAAAATGCATTTAAAAACAGAAATGGGCAGAAATAATATAGGAGAGCCAGGAGTGTAATTGGGGTGTGGAATATCTGTTACACAACCCTACCTTCTATGGGGTTCAGGGTACTGGGGAATACAACTGCAGTAAAAAATGAAAAATACACGGCTTCTGGAAATGACTCAAGTACAACAAACAATACATGCAGCACAGGGTTGCAAAGCACTTTTGAGAGTGTGTATGTGTGTACAGTGGCTGTGGATCTGAGGTTGAGCGTGTCATCCCCAACTGGAAGTTTGGAGGTTTGATCCTCGGCTGCAGTTCACATACGTAAATGTCTTTGGGCAAGACAATGAACCCCAAATTCCTCCTGAAAGCATGGTGATCATTGCATACGTGCGTGGATGAGATTAGATTAGATCCTGATAGACAACATGGCACTTTGCATTGCAGCTTCAGCCATCAGTGCATGATTGTGTGTGTGTGAAATGGTGATTTTGGCAGTAGTTTAAAGGGCTTTGAGTGGTCAGAAGATTAGAAAAGTGCTACATAAGTGCAATTCATTTAACTATGGACTAACTATTTAACTAACTAGTTGAGATTAATATTTAAATTAAAGTCTACCGACTGTCTCTCATGACACATTGTTCAGAAGGAAAAAATGAGGGACAATGCGTGTGAATTCAGGTGCTGAGTTTATCCCCCGCAGCATGTTCTATTAATATACTTCTAAAACGGCGGAAACAATTTTCATCAGGAAATCTCCATGAGAAAAAATATTGAAGCCAGTAAGCTCTTTATGAGGCCGCACGTGCTGGGCTTTAACTCTAAAAACATGCTCAAATTACATACTTAGATTTTGAAAAGCACATACCTACATACACATACCATAGGTGCATCTTCATGATTATAGTGCCAGAACCTGAACACAAAATCACAGATCATATAATCCTTAACTAAAGCCATAACTCATTGAAAAAAGAGCCAATTTAAACTTGGAATGAAAAAGAAAACAAACATTGGCCTTAACCCAAAACACCTGAATTAACAACCCCCCACACCAGCTCTTTGTAATGTCCCTTTTGATACTTAGACCAGTGCTAACAACCTTCTTTGAAGGATGGTACCTGTAACAGCAATGAACTCAGTTATTCAACACTGTAGAAACTATAGGGTTATGTCTTTCTGTACTACCACTGGTTGTTGAGCTAGTTCAGACAAGCTTGATGCTGCAACCTTTCTTCTCCTTCTTCATTTCACTTCATACTGAGGGGGAAATCCCCACGAAACACATCTAAAAGCTACACTGCAGGGAGACCTCCCTTCAATATGATTTATACAGAGTAGGACACTGCTCTCTGGCCTAAAGTCAGAGATGAGCAAAGATTGTGTGTATGTGTTGGTACTTCTTAAGCTGAATTTGAATTTCTTCCCCTCTTCTTTACGTACCTCGTAACCTCGTATTAAGAGAAAATAAACCATGTTATCTGGCTGGCTCATTTGGAGATAGTAAGGGATAAGGCAGTACTAGCTGAAAATAATATAGCAATCTGGATATCATGTAGAATAATAGACTGGTGCTATTTGGCTGTATGTAAGTCTAAGTATGCACACTGACAAACCAAGGATTCAGTAAAATACCCCATGGCCCCAAAGAGTGAGGGTACCAGTGGGTTTTGAGTGGTTGAGTATTTAGAAGGTGACCATTGCTTATCCTAAGACTTACACCATGAACCCTTCCTCCTTGGCCTTTTATTAAACAAGATCTACACTTTCACTCAGCTTCTAATTCAATCTGGATTATGGATCAGGAAGACACTTTATGCTGTCAGGAGTTAATCAATACTACTAAAAAAGAGACGTGAAAAAAGCCAGTAATTTTCAAAGAACTTAAACATGCCCATTTAAAAAGTACTGTGATTGAATGGTAGGATTCCTAAAGACTTTTTTGGGGGTCTATTTTGTCACTCTTATCCCTCTGCATCACATTACATAGTTCTGTATAGATCCAGCCACATTTGTGGACCTTGTTTCAAATCTTTCAATCTTTATGCCCCCAAAAATATGTCCCTCAGCTCCTCCTCTTCGAAACAGCTTTTGGAATGTATGATCTGTCTTGTGTAGCACTTCTCCCTTGAGTTTTTGTGAGGATGGTTTATCTGGATCCAGCAGAGCAGGTTCTAATGGAAAAGAAGTTTAGGTCCAAACACACTTAAGCTGGGGCCATGTGGAAATGGCATATATAACCACAGGAGGCTCTGAGGATTGGTAAAACCTCCCCAGAAAATGACAGAAGAATGACTTAAATGGTGGACAGCATATCCATCTGAAGAGCAAGTTCAGCTGAGAGTGCAGTTGATAAAGGACCATATGACCTGCCTGTCTGACCTGAAATAAGACTATACTAGGACTAAATATGGAATTTCATCATAGCTTAACAACAAAAGACTACTCTCAGATGTGCGTCGCTTTGGACAAAAGAGTCTGCTAAATGAAATTGTACATTGTACTCATATTCACGGAGTATAAAATGGACAGAACGGTGGAGCATGCTTTAAAAAATGTCTTCATTGCGTAAATGGGCCCAAGTGCTACATGTATGTGAGATTGTCTTTCTCTGTATGAAGTTCCGTTTATTAACCTTTTGAACAGAACCAGTCTTAACAGAGCCTACTGAATTTAAAACCAAGACCAAGATCACTTTTCTATAGAGCAAAATAAGAACAAAATGTCAAGCAAACACAAACTTTAACTTGCACGTACTGACACACTTTCCGTTATTTTCCCTACTGCACAATCTGCACTCACACAGGAAATCACCAAGAGATAGAGGAAAGGAAATTAGAAACACCCTCCGAGCATCCCGGGTGAAAACATTTGCAACTCTGGAGCTGAAAAATCTCAGTGGAGAGATCGGCAGCAAACGGAAAACACATCCCTTTGTTTTTAAAAACCTGATACCTCTCCAAATGTAATCTTCCTGTTCCTGCACCAGATGGGACACTTTGTTTCCTTAGTGGCCGTTCAGATGAACGGAAGGTCCACAGAGCACAACCCCCACCCAGCCAGCCCTCATCCGATCTCTCTGGATATCCCACCCACTGTTAACCTTCTGCTCCCCCGTCTTCTGCATATCCTCCTGCATTCAAACCTGTCCAAAAACACGTTTGGAATAGTGAGTGTGATCGTAAATAGTTTAAAAACAGTGTAAATACTTTTTCCCTGTAAATTAACATGATTAATGTGTGTATCTTAACATGACACTGTGCAGATGTGTGTTGTTTTGCATGGATTTACAACAATTAAGTTTCCCCTGCAACCTCAGGAAGCAGCTATGCTCCCTGATGTCTGTGAGAAAGGCATCTAACTGTGATGCTTCCTGACAACAGAGGCTAGATCTCACCCAAATGCCACCACAAACAATAAGCTATTGGCCTGGCACAGAAGCACGGACAGGCAGCCAGCCATCCCTGTGGCCCTGCATTCCTCTCTTCTTACACTGCTTACAGAAGCTGACAAGCGCTGGAGGTCTCCATGGCCGAGGTGGAAATCTGCAAAAATAAACGCTTTAGGTGACATGAAGGCTTTGTTTGTTTCTGCTGGCTTGGCTGTTTGTGTTAGCGCAGTGGGTTAATTGCGACTTTGATCGCTAGGTTTATTGATCCAACAGTGGCCTTAGGAGTGCGGCTGGCCTGGCCTGCCTCTCCTGCTCCCACCCCCAAACTCAAACAATCACACCTCAACCACCCCAGCATGGTGAGCTACTACAGATGGGGTCTAAGGGCTGCCCAGACAGCTAGAATATAAGATTCACAGGGAGATGGTGGTCATGGCTGGGAGTACTCAAATGTGATAGCTGAGGTCTTGTCTGAGCAGGGCCAAGGTCAACTAAGATAGGGTGACTTAGTTTAGATGAGAGAGACTGCTTGTTAACTGGGAATGGGGTGAATTGGACTGGAATGGACTCAGCTAAAGCTTAGACGTAAGCTATGCAAGACTTATGGTACAGCTTGGAGCTTAAACAAAAGCCTTTACATAAAAAAGGATGAGTGGTAAGAAGGTTGGACTGTATTCTGGTCAAATGTATGAAACAGAAAATACTGGTTACCTGGCAGTTATTCATTACTATTGATTTATGAAGTGTGAACTTTGCTGTTCTAAACGTCCACTGATCTGATTAAACCTGAGTTTAAATTGGCTTGCCCCTCGATCCTTAGAGAAAGGGTGGTTGTATGCTCCAACAATTTAACCAGATTCACTTCCAAAGCAAAAACAAAAGAAGATGAGGATGAAAATCACCATTTTTTTTCATGAGAATAAAAAAAAAAAACTCCAAACATCCCTTTTTTTAAATTGTAGCTGCTCTTCATTTTTATCCTAATAAAAAACAGTTCCAGATCTCTAGGCTGCAAGAGGATCAAATAAAAGTTTGCCTATAATGGCTGTGAGGTCATTGGTATACGGACACAGCAGCATAACATGGAACGGGATTCTGGCCACATATGAACACACGTACACGTGCACGTACACACACACACACACACACACACACACACACACACACACACACACACTGTGTTCTCACCCAGTAAACTGTCGATGACACACCCCTTGTTACATTGTGAGGTCTTGATATGATCAGGCGATACCAGATGGAATGAGTGTTTAATCAGAAGAGAATGTACACCCTCTTTCTCACTCTCTGCTTCATATTCCCTAAGTGCCTCTGCTGTATCACTCTCTGTTCGTCCTTCCTTTCAACACTCCCCCTCTCCCTCTGTGTGAGGAGACATTTGTGGAAACTCAATGACAAAAGAGACACTCTCATTCTGCCCTCTGCTCTTACCTAGTTCTATGTTTGCAGTACAGCCTGTTTGTAAGGGACTGCAAGTTAAAATAATACCCTAGTTATTTCTGTGTGTTACTAAATATCTGCACTTCAATATGCTAAGGATAAAGAATGCCTCTCAGCTTCAGCCTGATCATAAAAGAAGCATTTTTGGCATCTTGCAACAAGATAGGCTAGCATGCAGACCAATTCAAGGGTGTGACATTGTCAGATTTTGATTATGAAAAATACAGTGGGGTTTGTGGATGCAAGTCATAATGTTTACATGTGGAGCTTAACTGCCACTGTTAATGACATACAAGTATGCCATATTTAAAAAACAATATTAAACAGGGAACGTTTAAGGAAATGTACTGGGGATGGTATGGGTAGCTTTGTGTTTAAGGGATAAACCGAATTGCTGTTTTATTATATTGCATTGATTGTCACATACTGCTGATTGGTCCTGTTATAAGTGCCAAACAAATGTTAAAAGGGTAGCAGCAAAATAATGACATGAGAAAAGGGATGTCTTGAAATGCTGTTTTTATTTTATTTTTGTTTTCATTATTATTATCTTAACACAACTGCATGTTCACTGCTCTCCAGTCTTAGCAGGCACACATACTTTTAGTATATTTGGCTGAAATTTGGGCCATTAGTAAGAATCTATTCTTTTGTTTTTAAGGTTAAAGAGTTATTTTTCCACATTCCATAGAGAAAAACGAAATTACTTCTGATTGTCTGGTCTATAATAAAATATATCTGTTTGAAGATGAGCAGAGCCCCTTTTATATAATTTATTCAATGTAATCTTTAACGGAAAATGTATATATGAAGCGAATATGAAGAACTGCATGAAATTGCATTGTATTGTACTGCATCAAACCAAACACTGGATCGTTCCAAATTAAAATGTATCATCCATGAATCGTATCATAGCGTATGCATTTAGATGTGTATCGGATCATCTTAATGCACACCCATAGTAGCTAATGGCCCTGTTCATGGCTATAAGGTTAATCATAAACAATGTAAATGTATGCACATAAGTGGCCCTCAAGGGTTGTAACATGTCTTTCAAGTTTGTAGAGTTGGCAATTCTCCACTAAGAAACAGGATTAAGGTTGTAATTGAAAATCATTTTGAAGTTTTGGGATCTGACTTATAGGGAAGATGGGGTGTTGGGTGGAGGGCTGATAGGATCGAGGAAATGGGGGCAGAGGATGAAGTGTGCCTGCAGAAGGCGCTGCAGTCAGGGGTCAGATCCTGTTCATGGAAAACATCTGGCCAGCTCACATCTGAGCCACACCAAACATACACTACACAAGATCCTCCTTTCTATCGCTCTGTCACTTTCCTCCTGGCTTCATACACACCTTTTGCCTAGTTTTTTTTTTCTCATTCTTCCTCAAATCCTCACCTCCATCTCATTTCCATCATTTGACCTTTTTTACCCCCCTGCCTTTTTCTCCTCTTTTTCTCTTTCAAAAATATCCTACTCATTAATTCATGGCAGCTGCAGGGAGCAGTGTTACTTCATTTTTCCATGGCAACGGTCTCTCTGTTTCAGCAGATCCCATTTCAGTTTTGGTAGCAACGTGCTACTTTGCCAGCACTGAACACATTCATGTGTTAAATAGAAAGAATTATTGAAGAATTCCTGAAACAGAATCACCATCCTGGTCACTTGCAATTATTATCAGCCCAAGTGAGAACATGGCAGTCCTCAGGGAGTATGGGGTCGAGAAGGGTAGATGTATAAGGGGGTAAAGGTGAGCATTGGGGGAGAGGGGTAGGCAGAAAATAAGCTGGAGAAGAATAGTACTGGGACAAAGACAGACATAAGATGTGAGAACATGGAAGGGAGGTGTTCAGGGGATGTACTGTATGAAAAGAGAAACACAAAGACTTGGAGGGAGAGAAGGAAGTAAAGCTGAGGGTCAGAACTCCACGGCTAAGGGCAAGTGGCCATTGTAAGCTGTGCCAGGCCATTCTGGCCAGGGTGACAATTGCAGCACCGCCCTTCAGCTTTAATGAGAACTGACAACTAAAACAACACCGCCTACCCATATTATAGCCTCAAGCCTTATAGGAAAAACACTCACACACACACTCTTTATCTCTCCCACATTTTGTACACAAAATTGATGCTGGTGCTACACAAAGTCAAGGAGATCCCCCCATCTTGGGCCTGACGGGCTGTTTGGATGGCATATTCCTCTGACCTCACCATGCCTATTGCAGTACTAGCTCTTTTGTTCCAATGAGAATTTATTTCCACATCCAGATCATTCATTTCTCTCAGTTTATCTTTTCTAAGGAAAAACTAAACCAATCAACTACTATTAAAGAAAGTAAAGAAAGTGGGACCCCTTTTTTTAAGAACCAGTGACATAGCACAGCCATATGTGCAAACTGAAACATTTCTCAGTTGACCTATTTGTTTTCAACATTAGCTGCCCATCTTTCTGAATCAGTTACAGTTTCTTGAAGAGATTAAAGGATGCCCTCTAATGGCCTATCATTCCCAGTGAGGTAACAGGAGAAGAAGATCTTCAAAACAAAGAGACATAAAAATCAGATTATTTGAAGTCATAATGGAACAATGGCTCAGAAAAATGTATAGGATATGGTTGAATCACTCAGTCACTGATAGAGTGTAAAACTCATGAATTCAGATAACTCCCTAACCACGCATGACACAGCATCACAGGAAACCAATATATGTTTGTCATTGAAAAGACAAGTATGGTATTAAGAAGAGTTTACAGCAAAAAGCTACAAATACAAACAATGGGTGTTCTGCTTCTTCCAGCTGCTACACTGGTTTTAGACTTTCAGTGGGAAATGTGTCGTTACAGACATTACATACGCTTTATTCAAGTACAGAGTCGCACAGTAATGCAATAGACAGTGCAGTAGGACAGAATCATTTACACAGATTCCTTTAGGTTATGCTGTTTCTTGAGGTAAAATAAGGGATGATGCAGCAAAGTATATTTGTCCTTCAATAACTTTAATGTGTGATCCAATTCCATGATAGTATAATAAAAATATAGAACATTTAATCCCAGTGTTCTGTGCTGTGCTCGACTTGATGACACTGATGAATTAATGACAACAGACAAGAACCAGAAATGAACCCCTGATGTACTGCTCCTTTAATCCTGCATTATCTACTAGTGGTAGGCTCATACTACTGGTATAATATGAGCCCACAGTCTAGCCTCTACTCAAGAACTCTGGCCTCTTGCCTCCTGTTGTCAATCTTTAGGAAATAATTTATGTCAAAGCAACAAAGCATCATAATTGCACCTGAGACCAGGACTAAAAGGAATTTATTAAATTAAAAAAGAAAAGAAAGTATACAATCACAAGTTATAACATGTCCCCATTCTGTTTAAACAGCCTTAAGTGGTCTCAGCCATGGAAAAAAATACTTGCGTAACTCTCCCCCAATCTCATTCCCCAACTTTGCCCTATCCCTCTTACACCTCTCTCTTCTGCAAAAGATGAAAAAAGCCCTGCATCCCAAATTGGGCACATGTGTAGCAGAAGTGTTAGCTATTAGGTATTCTGTTTACGCCACACTAAAATAAATAGAGTGGTTTAAGTTTTTGGATATCGAAGGCCTGGGGTACCAGCTGTCAGGTCTTCGGTTTGGTCCGCTTCCACTCCCATGTCAACAGGACAGACTCTTTCCTAATTACTGCTGCAGTACGTGGTGTGGTCCCAGTCGCACAGCTGAAGGGGACAGAGGAAAGTGGAGGCAATGACGGGCTCAGCAAACTATTAGAGGGTTGAGTTAACTTTTGTGGAAGTTCTGTAAACAGCTCAATGGGCTGACATGGGACCTGGAGTCTGGAGCATTATTTAAATTCACATGCGTCATGCTCTCTTTTATGTTTGACTGACATCAGTTTGTGTGTCCTAGCAATAAGAATTTAGATGAATTAAGAATGGTTGTTTGTTGGAATGGACTTCTGTATCGTTTGTTTTTGTTTACATGGACAATGAAAGCTGCCCATAAGCCATATTCTAATTAAAGACTTATTTTCATTGCCTGCACTTTCACTTTGAATGGCCTGCAAAGAGTGTCCCTAATGCGGTGATTTAACCATTTTAAGAGAAATCTTCTGTGCCCGTAGTGATTTTTGAGATGATAGTCGATTGACCTATGATGTATTCCAATCATTGTTTGATTCTGACTGTGTGCTGACATAGACAAACAATAGTCAAAGAATATAACGGTGCTGCAGTGATCAGTAGAATATCTATGTAAGCCAGCATGCTGATAGGTCTCTCATCTATTTATATATCTATTTAGATATTTTAAAACAAAAATACAAAAGTAATATCTACGATTAATGTGGTTCTGTGTCTTCATAGTAATGTTTGCAGACTGTCTACCAGAAGACATAAATGAGCCTTACACACAACTGAACAAAAAGACGTGTGCCTCAATCAGCAATGTCCTACATGAGCACTGGGTGCATAGACACACACGTTTGCACACACCATGAAGTGCTTTCCCTTTATCAAGAGGAGCCCTGTCAGAGAGTTGTCAGCACTCCCTGATGTACTTCAGATGGGATTGGTTGTGATGTGGGCTTTACTTACTGGTTCAGTCAAGATGCAGCGAGCAATGGGAGCACTTAACTATGCAGTTGGACACTTAAACAGACGGAAAGGGACATCCTGCAAGCCAGCCAGAAAGCCAGCTCACCACAAAAGGACATGAGACGCTACGTATGCATCTGTATGTAAAACAGAGCCAGCTAACAGAGGTCTCTGGAGGCATATGACCACAACCACAGAAAGCACTAAACTGAGCTGAGCTAAACCTT
Source organism: Semicossyphus pulcher (assembly GCF_022749685.1). Lineage (NCBI taxonomy): Eukaryota > Metazoa > Chordata > Actinopteri > Labriformes > Labridae > Semicossyphus > Semicossyphus pulcher. Next base: position 935,315 of record NW_027211770.1, on the reverse strand, counting down.
AGTACTTTACAGAAACAAATGAGGGGGACAGGGAGAGCAGTTAATAGTCTAAAGTAGATTAGGGACCGGTGTTAGTAAAATGTAAAACTGCATCTGGATATAATGCCAATAACTTTGAAATAAGGTCAAGTACAAGAGCACAAAAATGGCACTTTTCCAGATTTTGCAGAAACCTTGCAATCTTTTACAGACAAACAATATCAAAGGACCACTAAACAAAATCAGCTCAGTAGAGGAATTTGGTGTCTTTTACACCTACACCTCTACATATTTACAACCATCATTTTTGGAAAGTACATTTTGGTACCTGTAGAGTCAGCCGTTTAACAGCATCCCAGGCATGGGCGATGAGCTCCTTCATTCTCTCCTCTGAGGCTGTCCACGCCTCTACAGCTGTTCTGTCGGGCACCACCTTCATTGGGATGGACAGGGGACGTGATTCTGGCAAAGAAAGAACATCATAAAGACAAAAGACATTGGATAAATAAATTGTTTTAAAACAGCTTCACTTAAACAATCAGTCATATTCTGGATGTGTATCATCTGCAGTGCTGTGTGGAGTGTTACAGTAATGTGTAGTGTTACACCAATTTACATAAATGCCATGCGTTTATGTAAATTAGGTTTATTTATTTAACTTTTGGTCCTGTGATGAAATAATTGCTTTACGACAGAAAAACTGTAGCACCCTAAAACATCTATATGAGAAAATGTACTGTCCTGCATTCATCCTTTATTTAAATCTCTTCATAATTCACTGTTATTTTCATTTACTGTACAGTATTATAAAATATGATGTTTAAGTGACACCTCATTTAGGGGATGTAATGTTGCCCCTAAGGTTTCTTGTCTCCTGTAGAGAGAAAGGGAACTATGAGAACCTGATCATTCCTGTACACAGACACACACAGTGTCCTAGACATTACATGTCCTCATGTGCCTGCTGTGGTCCAGAGGAAGGCAGATTGTCTATTCTGACACCCATGGCAACAGCCAAGCACACAAATCACACAGTAAGAGCCTCCTTTATAGCATTTGGACCAACTGTATTAAACTGAAGGTTAAAACGGACTCGTCAATGTCTCAAAACAGTTCTTCTGAGAGAGAAAGACAGGTAGATAATGGGAAAACTGGGTGTAAGAGAGATATAAGCAGAAACAGAGGGACTGAGACAGAGGTATATAGACAAAGCACACATTCTACCAGGTTAGCCTGAGGTCTGTACATGGTAAAGCCATCAGGGCGTCAGAGGTGAGGGAAGGGGGTCTCTCTTAAGACATATTAAGATATATTTCATGATTTAAAGGTCTGCCTTGCTCAGCAGTCCTATCCCACAGTTGTCTTGAAACTGTGGTGATGTCACAGCACAAGCGTGCCTCCTCAGACGCTGTGCTCTTACATATCACTAAAACAGCCACATGGGTTGGTATGGCAACAAATGTGTGTTGCTGAGGCAATCGACAAAAAAGATGGCCAGTTACCTTGGTTGGTGGTTGCTATGGCAACCTGCCAAAAACTTGTGGGTGGAAGCTTGTGCTCAGTGACTAAGGTCACAGGTGGATATGTTTATAGTTTGTGTGTGTCTGTGGCTGTGTGTAAATAGAAGAAAGCAAACAGAGGGCCAAGATCATTGTGTCTTACAGTATTTTCTCATACTAAACATCCAGGTACGTCTGGCTTTTAGCAAGCATAAAATAGACTTGATTTGTCGTGATGATACCCACAATCAATGTTGCATGATAATGTACTATGCAGTACTCTGACCACATTGTATTTGTTTATTATTATTCATAGGTGTGTTCCAATCAGAGTGCCAGCTCTCATTCCCTTTAAGAGCCAGGTGTGCCTGCAGTCAGGCATGTTGCTATATACACGGCTGATTTCAGTCGTTCTTCTTATATATACCGGGCTCTGACCAACCTAGATAACTTCTTTCTTTCCTCTGTGCCCCTGCACACGCATAACACATACAAGTTACTGTACAATACACTGTATGTCAAAGCACGGATTGATGTTAAAGCAACTGAAGCAATCCCACTGCCCAGCAGAAAAGAAAATTAAGAGAGACCTGTGTACCTTTACTCATGAGGCACAACAGCGTAACATTAATTATTTACATCTCCAGACGTGGCATCAGGATTGGACAGGATAATATGTTTATTAAAGTTCTGTGTGCTTAACATCAAAGAAAGGTAGGCTGTAAATGTTTATTTACATGCAGTGGGTTGCCAGTGACACGCACTTAGCTAAACCTGCACCATTATTTTCATAATAAAAAAACACATAGTGAGTATTAATGCTTGTGGGCACACACATCTGCACAAAGCATGAAATTGGCCAATAGAGACATAAAGCAATTATTAGGTTCAGTTTTTATCACTATTACCTTCTAGTACTTTCTCTGTCTAAATAACAATGCTACCTTATTTTAACTCGTGTTCTAGAGGAAACCATCACTCTTCTTGAGGCTATTACTTTTTGGCCAGGCCTCAAATGTGGTAATAGCTGCTATTTTCATCTCAAAACTTACTATTGCCCTTAAGTTATAGCTAACCTTCACCTGAAAGTGACCAGAGTGGTTGATTGATCAACTACGTTTTCAAGTGTTTTTTGAATTTGGGCATAGGCCAGGCTGTGAAAGTCCTACCCCAGAGAGAATCTGTTAGGCCAATCATAAAGTGTGTTATAGTACAGTATAGGCTTTAATAATGCAATGTCAGTCTGTGTGTACCTCTCCCCTTGGATTTAAACACTATTCCAGGACACTGTTTGTGAACCAAGGGGTTATTATTTGGTATGCAACTCCCATATGTTGTTAAAGTGACTTGGCGCACGTCATCTCTGCAGGGAGGGTATTTAAGGAAAAAGAGAGGCAGGCAGGGAGAGAGAATGACATGCAGAGAGAACATACAAGATGTAAATTCAAATGGAAGAGTAACATGACAGGAGCGCCCAAAGCTCTCAAAACTACCCAGGCCTAACAAATCCTGAGAGTCCTCTTAAAGTGGGGTTATTTCCCTTGTCTCGTGACATCTCAGCCATGTCCTAATTTTCGCCTTTTGTTGAGCCATTAGGCTATTATCTTATTGGATGAACTTTGGCCATACACTCTTCACTTCTCCATTTCTTCAATGACTTTATTTCTCCTTCTCTCCAACCACTCCCTCCGTTTCACTCTCTTAGTGTTCAGCTGGTGGGTGGAATTGCCAGTCCAGTCCCCTTTAAACATTCTATTGTTCTGATGGTGACTATTCATCCTTTTTAACAGCTTCATCACATCTACCAGCAAGTGAAAGGCCCTGGCCTTTGAAGCCCCCTGCCTGAGCATATGTCAAATGTTCAGAGGAAAGAGACACAAGCTGCATAAAATAAAATTCATATTAATACAACAAATAAATCAGTGTTGCCACACTTCCTGATGTACAACACAATTTTCTGCCCCAAAATTTGTGAGGGCATTTGGTGTGTTGAGTGTAAATCACCCTTCATAATCACTTACAATTGCAAACACACACCTACAAACTCACAATGGCATCATAACAGAACCTTTGAGATTTTTATACAGATTTGTACGGATACAGATTTGACCATCTTCAGCACAACAGGACAGTAGCATAAGATCATGTACATGACAGTCCACCCAACCCACGCGTCATTGAATTCACGCAAGTAAGAAACACAACAACTGATAAATCAGAGAGAGATACTTAGAATTGTTAGTCCCTCTGTCCTTGCATTGATTACTTGCCACTTAACCAGGTAATGCGTGTTAAAAATTGTATTATTATTGTATTATAATCTAACATTCTGAGCATACTGCAAGATCTCTTTATCAACTACGCCTTATAAAGTCCCCTATGCAGTCACTGTTTTTCTGTATGGCATACTTGTCAATTCAGGCATGTGGAGGTAGACTCTGATGTCTCTGGCAGGAAGAAAAGCAGGATCACACACATTTCTCATCCCCGTCATCATCACTTTTATCATCTTAATCGTCAGAGTTCAGCGTGATCATACACAACTTTGCTATCCAATCTACTCAATGTTCAGTTGATATGGTTATAAAAAAAAAGACAGGAGAGGAGGGAGTCTGCCAGTCGGACTATCGTACAACACATAAAGAATGAAAATAAATGACGTGTCCTCTCAGTGTGACACCGAAGCTCTTTGAAACATCCCTTTTGAGATTATCACAGCCCAGTTACAATCCCCACCGTTCCTCTGTCATCTAAACAAAACCTTCTCCAGCTCTTATCCAGTCTATGTCAGATGAACCACAACTCAACTACATCTTCCCTCTCTGCTACCCCCACTTCAACTTCAAAAACCACAGCCAACACAGACAAGGCCCAATACCCTTATCATTCATGAACACAGAAAAAGGATACATGAGGACAGACTGTTCTGTCCTGGAAATCAGTGAGTGGTTTGAATGGCTCATCAATGTGCAGAGACTTTTGAATCTAGCAAGGACAGTACCCTGCAGACTACAACAATTCATCTTAGGGGGCCTCCAATCTCATTATTCCTCCAATTTCTTGTTTTCTTTCCCCACTCCAACCATCATTACCTTGATAAATTATTGACTTTACCAGAAAAATGTAACTATATACATAACTCCACAATGAAAATATTATCCCCTTCTGAAAAGTGCACATCGGCCAATAAAAACCTGCCTGACTTCCATCAGGCTACTTGGGTTTGGATTAATATTATGTATGACTGTGTACTTCTGCCTGAAGTCCATTCATCAGTTCTTACTCTCTTTTATGTTTGTGTATAAAATGGATGTACTGTATATATTTTTTTCTCTTCCATTTCTTTCTCAACTGTCTCTCAACCATGAAACTTTATTTAGCTGTTGTGCTTCAGTTGAGATCACAGAAAACCAATCAGTACGTACATTTTTTTGTGAGACACACAGCTCTGACTCACACCACATATTGTTTTCAGCCTTGCAGATTTAAAGTGGGGCTCCCAGTAAAAATTACATCTCTCCCATCATCCAGACCACTAGCAGACAGGAACTAAGACAACAGTTCTTAGTCCAAACTTTAAGAAGCACAGCCAGATTTAAGGATAGGTTTCTCATCGAAACATGTATGCTCTCAAAGAGCCAATGTCTACTTTTAAGATTGAAAAGAAAATCTAGTGAGATCATTACCCTGGTAGATGTTACAGAACAATAGAAAGCTCAGGACTTGGGAGGTTCTTGAACAAAAACACAGTGCTGCTGCCAAAAGAACACTCATTAGGGACAAATAAAGAAAACACTTAGCGGATAGTTTTATGTGAACCAATTTGTGGTATAATTGTGTGGGCAGACAGAAATCAGAAATAACTTTTTTAAAGTTGTAGTCCCACAGCCTTTCTTGTTCAGGATAATAACACAAAACAACTGTTAACACTCCTGTGATGACACTAAGTGACATTCAAACCTAAAGAAGATGCATTCCATCCAATCCACATTGGCCTTAGTGTTTTCTGGAGAAGTGATCTGCAGTAAACTGTGTACATTTGCCTTCACATTAACAGGCATCGTATAAAAGCTTGGAGGTATGCCCCCATTGATTACTATGAAACTGTAGCTTGGCTGAATTTGGCAACAAAACAACATAACACTTACTTTACATAATATCTAGCAGGTGCAGCTTTATTGTGAGGAGACTTTGAAGTGCTAAACACAGCAGTATGGACCAGTAGTCTGAAGTACTATTGATGTGATGTGAAAAGTAGTGACTCAAAAAATGTTGTCAAATATAAAAGTGATTCAAATGGTACTTTAAAGGGGGTATTGCAGCAGCATACTCTGCAAGCATTCTAAGGCTTAATATTTGGGAAAAACGTTTGGTAAATTAATTTGCAACCGTTTCAAAGAGCTTCGGTGTCACACTGAGAGGACACGTCATTTATTTTCATTCTTTATGTGTTGTACGATAGTCCGACTGGCAGACTCCCTCCTCTCCTGTCTCTTTTTTTATAACCATATCAACTGAACATTGAGTAGATTGGATAGCAAAGTTGTGTATGATCACGCTGAACTCTGACGATTAAGATGATAAAAGTGATGATGACGGGGATGAGAAATGTGTGTGATCCTGCTTTTCTTCCTGCCAGAGACATCAGAGTCTACCTCCACATGCCTGAATTGACAAGTATGCCATACAGAAAAACAGTGACTGCATAGGGGACTTTATAAGGCGTACTTGATAAAGAGATCTTGCAGTATGCACAGAATGTTAGACAATAACCGACACGCCATTTTTTCTTTTTCTTTTTTTTTTTTAAACTTTATTTTTTCCAATCAATACAAAAACACAAAAATACAAGGGGGGTAAACACTACTTTGCCACATAGAGATGCCATTTTGACCATCTTACAGCATATAGCTCTGTTTTGATTCGTAAGCTGTAGGTCATTTGTTCCATTGATCGAATTTCTTCCACAATGTCCAGCCAGTGGCTCAGTCCAGGTGGGTCAGCTCTCAGCCAACTTCTTGTAATGGCTTTCTTAGCTGCCAGAGATAGGATCTTAAACAGGTATATGTCTTCTTTACCTAATAAATCATCTGGTGTCAGTCCTAGATATACATACCGGGGGTCATCAGGAATATTATATCCAAAAATTTTGCCCATGGCTCTCAGAATCCCCTCCCAAAATTACCGTATTTTCATACATGACCAAAATATATGAGAGTGGTTGGCATTCAGTTGCCCACATTGTCTCCAACAGTATTGTTGTCGTCCTAATTGTTTATTTTTAATTTTTGGTGTAATAAAAAAACGTGTTAAATTTTTCCAACCAAACTCCCTCCATCTTTTAGAGCTCGTTGATGTATGTTGGGTCTTAAACATGGACTGCCAATCACTCCCAGACAACTCAATATTCAATTCTTTTTCCCATTTCACTTTTATATACACTGTATTTCTTCCCTGTTGCTTCAATAAACCCTTGTACAGTACAGAGACAATTCTTGAAGGAGTTTGCTTGTATGCACCTGTCAACACCTCAACCACCTCATTCCCTTCCAGTGAGATTTCCTTCTTAATTTCTGTCTCATAAAAGTGTCTTAATTGAAGATATCTATATAAATCTCCATTTTCCAGTCCAAACTCATTTTTAAGTTGTCTAAATGATTTGAAATGTTGCTTATCTACAAGTGTACATGTAGCTGTTATTCCTTTGTCTCTCCACTTTTCAAAGGTCTTGTCTAACGTTCCTGGTCTGAACCTAGAGGTGTGAGAAGGCCAAATCAACAGCTTACAGTCCCCTGTTAACTTATATTTTTTAACCACATCATACCATATTTCAAATGTTTCTCTCATAATCGAGTTTTCACCCTTAAGATCCATATGTTCTTTTCCACTTAACCTTGACTGTGGAGGAGCCCGGCCCAGGCTCATCTCAATGTCCTTCCATCTGGCTTGATAACTCGGAGAGCACCAATATACTATGTATCTTAACTGTGCAGCATATTAGTATTCTCTCAAATTTGGCAAAGCCAATCCTCCATTTTCTTTGTCTAGCTGAAGAGTCTTGAATCTTATCCTAGGCCTGGCTCCCCCCAGATGAACCTGGATATTAGCCTGTCCCATGCTGAGAATTGTGAATCTGGTACTCTAACTGGGAGTGATAGAAAAAGATATAACAACCTAGGCAAGAGGTTCATCTTGACCACCTCGATTCTTGAGCTGAAATCCATTACTAATGTTGACCACTTTGCCACATCTCTTTGAATTTGATCGTTTATTAGTTTGTAGTTTGTCTCATAAATTCTGTTGAATTCTTGAGTTATTATCACTCCTATATATTTTAATGACTTAGTATTCCAATTTAAATTATATCTCTTCCTGATTTCTTTATTTGGCTTGTAATTAAAAGTTAAAACCTGAGTTTTTGACATATTCAACTTGTAGCCCGACATCAATCCAAATTCTTCCATTTTCTTTACTAATTTAATAAACGTTGTATCTGGGTCCTGAAGAAAGGTAATTATATCGTCAGCAAATAGACCTATCTTGTGTTCATCTCTTGCTATCGTGATTCCTGTCAACTCGACTTCTTGTCTAATTATTTGAGCAAGTGGCTCGATAAAAATCGCGAAGAGGGCGGGGCTGGCACAACAACCCTGTCGTGTCCCTCTGTACAGTTTAAAACTGTCTGTCAGGTGCCCATTAATTTTAACTCTGGCTGATGGGTCAGTATACAATGCCTTTATGCATTTAATGAATTTATCATTGAATCCCATCCTCTCTAGTATTTTATAAAAAAAATCCCAGCTGACCCTATCGAACGCTTTTTCAGCGTCTACGCTGATCAGGGCAGCGCTTGTATGGTGTTTATTGACATGGTCTATAATATGAAGAGTGAGCCTGATGTTATCCTGTGTTTGACGTCCTTTTACAAAGCCTGTCTGGTCTTCGTGTATCAGGTCAGGCAGAAAACACTCCAGTCTTTTAGTGATAATGGATGTGAACAATTTATAATCTACATTCAGAATCGATATTGTGCCATATGACTCCCAGTATTCTTTATTTTTCCCCTCTTTGGGAATGACAGATATGACAGCGTCCCTCCAGGATGGTGGGGCTATAGCCTTCTCAAGCATCCAATTAAAAGATTCCAATAGTACCGGGGCAAGCACTTCTTTAAATTTCTTGTACCATTCATTTGGATAGCCGTCGCTCCCAGGACTCTTATTAGTCGCCAGTCTGCCTATGGCTTTATCTAATTCGTCTTTTGTAATAGAAGCGGTCAAATGTCTATTTTGCTCAGAGCCTATTGAGGGGAGGTCCAGTGAAATCAGGAATTGTTTTATTTTATATTCGTCAACCTTCTCAGGCTGTGAATATAAGGTCTCATAGTAGTTTTTAAAGATTCTATGAATTTCTTCCGGATCATATTTTAATGTGTTTGATAAAGGGTCCCTGATTTTGTGGATTGAATTTGTTATTTGTTGCGTCTGAAGTCGCCTCGCTAATATTCGTGTCGCCCTTGGGCCTGATTCATAAAAGGTTTGCTTTATGAATCTCAATTTATTTTCTGTTTCATCGTTAGTTAAGTTTTCTATTTGTTTCCTTATATCTTTAATCTGATTCCCTATTGTATCTTTATTGTCATTTTTGGGTCGTTGTTTCTCTAATTTTTCCAATTCCTTCTCTAAATGATCATATTTTGATCTACGGATTTTCCTGAGATAAGCTGTTCGTGATATTAGCTTCCCTCGCATAACTGCTTTGACCGTGTCCCAAACAATAGTTGGGTCGACCTGGTCATCCTTATTATCATTTATACATACACTAATTTCTTTTTTAATTTCTTCCACTGCTGATTTATTGTTTAAAAGTCCAATATTCAGCCTCCATAGGGTATTCCTTGGCTTGCTGTTTAAATGGATATTTAGATAAACAATGCTGTGGTCAGATATGTCTGCTGTTCCGATTGTGCACTCATGAACCCTGTGTCTATCTATAGCATTCATTAGGAAAAAATCCAACCTAGAGTGGACTTTGTATTTGGCTGAGTAATGGGTGAATTCCCTATCCCTTGTATGGACACTTCTCCACACATCAAATAAGCCTGCCTCTCTTATCAGAATGTTTAGGTCTTTTGATTTTGTGGATCCATGCCTGCTCGTGCTTGTTGTGTCTAGTTGGTGGTTCAAAATTGTATTCCAATCTCCTGAACAGATAAGGATTCCCTCACTCTCAGATGTAATCAGGTCGAATAATCTTTTGAAAAAAGATCTGTCCCTCTCGGGAGGAGCATAGACATTTACAAAAGTGACCAGGACATTGTCCATCCTGCCCTTGATTATTATATATCTACCGTCATCATCTCTTTTTTCTTTGATCAGGTCAAAGTTTAATGAATTAAATATCATTATCACAACCCCTCTCTTTCTACTATTTTTACATGAACTGTAATAAGTGTTGGAGTACCCAAACTTTTTTAGTTTCTCGTGTTCCGGTTTTGACATGTGTGTCTCTTGTAGAAATATTACTTGGGATTTATCTTTCCCCATTTTCGCTAGCACCCTACTCCTCTTGACCGGGTTACTTAAGCCGTTGACATTCAGAGAAGCTATTTTCAAATTATGTGACATTATCACTCAAATATAAAAAAATGTGAATGGCTTTGTAATAGTGTTGTCCCCCAAATAACACAGTAGAACAAAAACAAGTCAACTGAACATAGTAAAGAACAGACCTCCAAACTGGGAGGAAGTAACTCCTCACCAAGACCCCGTTGGTGGGTCGAGGGTAGATCCTATGACTGAGATAGGGCCCTATGCATAGGATGGCTAGGCCATATGAAAACACTAACCCTACCATCCTAAAGTCCAACGTAAGTCATTTGAACATTAAGTCGTCACTCCCAGACATTTATTAACAATAAAGCCTGTATAAAGCCTGATATTGGTTCAGCTCAATTCTTGTATTCCAGTCTCGTAGTGGCAGTAATCTTACCAGCCTGTGATGATTTTACCTCCCTTGCGCTGGGGATCATCTCTGAGCTGTACCGTGATCACTCTGGAAACTCTGCAGTTTGTTCCGCGCTCTCCGGGTGACGTCGTCCTCTGCCTCGCGATGTTCCGTTACCTTCGTCCACGACCCCAGCAGCTCTCCCAGACGTGCTCCCCAGTCTGTCTCCCCCTCGGCCGGCGTTGGCTCCTCCACTGTGATTCCGCGTCTCCTCAGCTCCACTCTCGCCTCCTTCGCGCTGTTGTAAAGTCGGGCTCCCGTCTCCCAGTGGATGCGCATGTTTACATATGGTGTTTGGAATCGAACTCCTTTCACTTTCAGAGCCTTTTTGATCCCGTTGTATTCTTTGCGTTTCTTGACCACCTCAGCAGTGTAGTCATGATCAAAATAAAGGGTCTTGTTATTTAGCTGGATCCTTTCCTTCTTGGTTTTTTCCCACGCCTCCTTTAAAACCAGTTCTTTGGTTGCGAATTCCTGGAAATTGATTATGAATGCTCTGCTTCTTCAACTCGGTCCGATAGATTGCGTACTTCTGCCCCGAGCATATCTAGTTTACCGTTGATTGCTTGTCCAAGATGAGCGATTTCTTGTCGCAGAGTATTGTTATCGCCTTTTAGATCAATTTTAAGATTGTTAATCGCCTTAATTATGTCTACAGGCGCCATGCCGACCTGATCCGCTTTGCCGCTGCTGTCTCTGGCTGTCGTCGTGTTTTTCTGTTTTGTAGGCTCTCTTTCGTCGGCTTTTTGGCTTCTAAGTGTTCTTCCCAAATCCATCTATCTTTTTTATCTAGCAATACTGAATTTTAAGTTAGTTTGGGTGTAAATTGCGGTTTGTCTGGGAGAGCGATCTCACCGTGCGTCTGACTACTCCATGTGCTAAACCGGAAGCCCCGACACGCCATTTTTAACACACATTACCTGGTGGCGCAAGCACTCTGTGCAAGGACAGAGGGACTAACGATTCTAAATATCTCTCTCTGATTTATCAGTTGTTGTGTCTTTTATTCAGTGTCTTACGTGAATTCAATGGTCCTTGCAGAAAGAGAACAGAATATTATTATTATTGTTTCAATTTCTATTATTTTTGTTTAGAATTGTTTTTCGTCCCTTTAGATGCATGGGATGGGGTTGGGATATGGAGGGTTGGGTGGACTGTCATGTACATGATGTTATGCTACTGTCCTGTTGTTCTGAAGACGGTCAAATCCGTATCCTTACAAATCTGTATAAAACAATAAGACATCTTTTTCTGAAGGTCAACTGAGTAGTAACACCAGTAGCATTCCAGTTGTCTTGCTGCCTGTGTGGAGCCTGAGCAAGTCTTATTTCCCACCAATGCGGGATATTTCTAAAATATATTAACTCTAACAACCTGCATATCTCTCTTCCATTGCCTTAATAGATGACTGAAACTGAAAAGAAAACATCTGCTGCAGTTATCACAAACCCCCAAGAGTCCCCTGAGAAACTAGATGTCAGCAGTGAACTGCAGTTAAAATCAACCTTGTCATATGTGTACATTTAATTATAATTAGATTTTCGAAGAAGTCTATGAGGCAATCAGAAGGGAGAAAAGCATTGGTTGAATGTTCTACACAGTAAATGTAGAGAGGTAGCTGCCTTAGCAAAAATAAAGCAGTGGATTAGCAAATAAACTACCTCATTTGAATAAAGTAATGATTTTTCAACTTGTTAGAGTGGTTAAGTTTTATAGTTTAGATACAAACAAACCCACACCTTCTCTTCTAGGAAAGTGCCCGATTTGTTTGAATCAAACTGAAGGAATGCCTCATCATGTGTATGTGTGTGAGTATCTCATCCTCATTCTTTGTCAAACAGGATCACAGACCTAAAGGCAGTGGGCTTGGGACTACACAAAATAGTAAGACAATTAGATTTTACAGGCTGAGAACAGGTTCTTTGCAGATACAGACACCACACAGTTCTAGTGGGTCAGAGGTAGGGCTGCACAATAATCAAATATTAATCCCGATTACCCTCTTGGCTTCTCCCAATTAAATAATTGATTGACGTTGATATTGACATTTAAAATACTCCGTCCGTATAAAACTCTGCAGCATATCAAATCAAGCGCATGCACAAGCATGAGGTGGACCTAAACATGTCGGATGAAATAAAGTGCTGTACTGTAAGCTTCTCTGTAGTGCTGAGCTGCAGCCTATTAACATGTTCTAATAGCATGGAGGCATATTGTTTACCATGATCGAACCAACAAAGGCTAAATGCCTCTGCCCTTTTCTTATTTGGATTATGTGTAAAAACAATTTGAATCCTTTTATCCTTTTAACTTCTCCTGTAACACCGCAGCGATTTCCATAGAAGATGCTATTTATTTACTAACGTTCTCTATTCTAATGTTGAGTGCAGGAGTGAGAGCACTTTGGGATCAATAAAATCAAAAAAATATAGCAGCACCTCGTTATCAATGTCTTCTTTTCGTTTGGATAAGAAATAGCTTGAGTCTGACTTAGTGTATGTTTCTAACTAACTTATGTAGCCCAACAATGACTGAACTTATAGAAGTAGGACTAACACTTAACACTCTAACAAACAAAACTTCAGACCAGATGTGCTGACCACTTAACGTTAATAAGCTAACACACGTGCGTAAATGTGTGTGCAGTAATTGCTTGTTGTGGGTTAATTCTAAAATCATTGACGGTCATTTACAAACCTGTGTGCTTACAGAGTGACAACAATGTAGTCAGCTAGCCAGACAGAAAGTCTTCCCAGAAAGAAAAACAAAAAATTTAAACAGCATGATGTAGGACCAGCCACAGAGCTAAACAGCTGGCGGATAGGAGGCAAGTCACATTGATAGCCAGTGCTCTCTAGTCACTTGAGTGTTGCAGACAAGCTACAGCTTGATTTAAGGAGTAAGCTGTGTCGGAGCCAAGGTGACTGTTTACTGACAACCCTTTAGAAGAGAATACGCTGTTGACATGTGAGTAAGCAAAGATGCAAGGCTATGGAAAAGCCATTAGTGCAGATTGGATAAAACATGGGACGGAAGGAAAACCAGAATGGCAGGCGGTGTGACCTTTAAGCCTTAAGAGTTCTTTTACTGCTTGCTTTAAAATCTAATGGTCTGTTTTAGAGTCAGAAATTTCAAAGGAATTTACCTAACAAAACACTTGACATGGGGGAAATACATACACATGCAACAGCTACAGGATGATTTCACCAGAAACAGGGATTCATCACTCCTGTTAGCAACACAATTCCCAGGAACCTACGAGAAAAGACAAACAACCATTGCTTACTGCCCCGTCACGAGGCTTTTGCAAGGAATGTTTCAACTCTCCAGACCTTGAGCCTTAACATCGTAACCAAACAGCCAAACAGTAAAGACTGAAAGGACCTTTTTATTTCTTTAATGTATTAATTATTTTTTAAAACTCTGTAACTTATTTAATAACATAAAGGTAGCCAAGACTGTCCATTGGATCATATTAATTCCATATCTATAGGGGAATATGAGGGAGAAGAGGTGAGCTATTAGGATCATAAATACCCCATAGGAGTATTAAATGAAAACCATTTCTGCAGTCAGTAAGGCTCTGTGTTGTGTCATGGACAGCTCCTTAACTGAGTGACTGCTACAGCTCTCCTCCAAGGTAGGAGTGTAAGAGTACACGAATACTGTTCTGTATATACTGCATGTGTGCGCTTTGTGTTTCAGGTTTGTTTTTTTTTCGTGCTCACCACAAAGTATCCTAGAGGTCCACTAAACAGACTCCTCACAGCGATAAAAATATAATTACAAAGGCAGTCAGCTGTAGCTGTAGTCAGCAGTAAGAAGTTATATCCATGACAAGGTCCAGAAATTCATCTTTCCTCCCTTTCTATGTACCCCACTACTCTGTTCCAAGAAATGTGTCAATGTCTGCCCATAAGGTTCAGTGTTTCCTACCTAGAGATGGCGACATCAATTCATGTGATTATGGTATGTATCCAAGGAACAATCACTGTATTCCTACATGAGTTTGTTAGAGTATCTGTGTGTGGCACGCATATGTTTGTACATGTACAGTATAAACCTGCCTAATGAATGTACAAGCCTGCATATATGTGTGTGTGTGTGTGCTGATATTTATTCTGTGCTTTTGTGCGTTCATGTGCATTTAACATGATTGTTCTGGGGATGGGGGTCCCAGAAAGTGGAAAACTGGCATTGAGGAAGGCTCAACACAGCCAAGCCACTCATCTATTCTGGGCATCCAGAGCCCACAGTACGAATACAAGAAGAGGAAAACAGAGGAGGACATGCCTGGATATGTGGTGTCCTCTTAGAAATGGGTTCACTCAGGTGTCAGCAAGCTTTAGTGTGTTATGTAACAACATAGTAACATGGATTCATTGCATAGAAACACGATTAAATACAGTAAATTGTTTTTATTCCATTACTAAAAGACCATATCTCTCATCAAAGAAGTGGTAGGTATTATTAATATCAAGGGAGACATAAATGTCATTGTAGTTCTCATTTGTACATCAAAGCACATATAAAAACAAACACTGACAGAAGATCATATACTGAACCTGGAGCTAACCCAGCTCTCTTTATGTGTGGAAAACTCTCTGCCAAACAGATTGAATGTTACATTATTTTATGATGAGTGATGATGCAGTAATATTGTAAATATTATTCATCTGGCACAGCCAGTGATTGGTAAACCTACCTGTGACTGTCTTGGTTTTAACGGGGCTGCTGGCATAGTCTGATGCCTGATTGGAGGGCTGCTTGGCCAGTGGTGTGCTCCCTACCGACATCTCATCCTCTCTCTTCTTGGCTAGAGGAACGGTACCAGGATTCTACAATGATATCACAGCGTGACTGAGCACATGAGTGCATGGGAAGGGAAATATTATGTATTTATATAATATATAGGGTTAGGGTTAATATATATATATATATATATATATATATATATATATTTTTTTTTTTTTATATATATCCATTTCTTAAAAGAAAGCACTTTAGAGAGAGCACAAATTCAAACAATATTTTGTCTTATACAGAACAATGTTCTGTATTAGTAAGACCATGACTTGTAGATTTAGACCCCTTTAAAGATATTGATTAATCAGCAGACTAAATGCAATGCAAGACATGAAGATAAGCAGAGAGACAAACACACACACATGCTGGGAATAGGATGGCTTAAAAACACAATAGTGGAAGGTCAGTCTGAAACAACAAACACAAAAGAATACAGATACTAAGCATAGACACTCACTAAAGCAGGACTGGGCCAGGAACCAAAGGCTGATTGTGGTAAGATTAAAAATCCCCCCCTAACAACACAAGCATTTCAAATTACTGACTGAGTAATACCTACCTAGAGTTTTGTAACTTAAAATAGGGTGAAGGACCCTTTCTGTTTAAGATCTGCTAAGACAATGTTCAGAACAATATTTTAGTCTAATGTTTTAATTTAGTGAAATGTCTGAATACATCCATATTATTGGTGGCTTTTATCATATTGGTGGCTTTGCTAATAAATACTTGTTTGTACAAATAATTTACATGACAGCAAAATAAGGAATAGACAACACAGATTTTTTATCAAGAACAATGCATAAGGGGTTAAAACATATATATACATATATTTCAGTTTGTGCAATTCATGGAAAATGTGTACTTGGCCACATATTTATACACACTGCTAAAAGTATCTTAGCAAATGGCCATTGCTCATTCCTGGTGTATGACATATAATGAACAAAAGTCTTCTACCACACACACTGCAGAATGTAGGGTGGAGACAGCCATCCAAATGTCTGGTTCTCAACTTTTTTTTTTTTTACTTTATTCTCTTTCTCTTTCTTACCTGTTTCCCCAACCATCTCTCTCTATGATTTCTCTGCTGTTTCCTGCTTACTCTGGTTTCTGTTTACTTTATATTCAACCCTCCGATCCTTTCTTGGCACATTCTCAATACTATGGTCTGCTTCCCACTTTTTGTTGTTCTCTGTCTGCATCATGCTTGTCTTTCCTACCCCATTCCCAGGTTTTTTATTTGACATGCTGCCTGTCACCCCTTTACTTATCTGTTTTCTGCACTCTCTCCATTATAGCCCAAATGGCCATATCATCCATTGCTGGTGACTCTTCCCTCTATGTTCTTTTTTCATTATCTTTGTTCCTCCCATGCACTTTTCTTGTGTTTTTCCCCACTTCTCTTACCCCCATATTGCCAAATCTCTTCCCTTTCTTCTCCTAATACACACATACCTCCTTATTCCCCTGTCCATCACTCCAAATGTCCCTTTCTTCGTTCTGTTTACTGCTCTGAACACCTCCTGTCTCATCAATTTCCTACAATCCTGACCTTACTAGTCAGTGTCCTTTCCTCTGTCCTTCACAGGCTGTTGTCTGACCTTCAGCTGAAGACCTCCGCTCAAACAGCCAGGCCTTCAGAAGTGGCCCTGAAAGGCGGCTGAGGTAGACGGCCCCACAGAAACATAGGCACAAACACACACTGCCACGTGTTTGCTGCAGTATGTCCAAACACACAGCAGACGGTGTTGTGTATGTTTCACACTGGCTGCAGTTCAAATCATAACATCTGTTTACCCCCGTTCAGTAACAACCTCCAGATTAAGGGGATGGAGCAATTAACTCCATCTCGCTTTGTCTGTTACACGCATGCTGACAGCGCCTCTAACATGCAGGAGGCAAGAAACAGAGCAACTAGTAAAAAAAACATATAAAGTATTACAATATGATACTTTCATGTTACTTTCAAGTGCTATATACAGTATATAGGATGTATATGTGCCTTTATGGGGGGAACCTGGGATATATCCATGATAATCAGAGTGTGCATGTGTGTATCTTTAAGTGTGTGTAGTGTGGGCACAGATCATTCAATGTCCATAACCATCACCATGATCCCTGTCAAATAAATAGAGAGAGACTGGATGGAAGACAGACAGCAGAGCACATGGAAAAAGGTAGCTGGAAAAGGGAAGTCAATGGAGCAGGAGGGGGGAGATATTTAATTCACCTCAGGCAGCTTAGAATAATTAAGTTGCTTTGTTTTTTTTTTAACTCAAATTAACAATGAAAACAATACATTGTTGACATACAACAAGGTTGACACAAAATGCCAGGAAAAGAAATGGACAGATATTGTATTAGAATATGACAGAGGATCGGGTACCTGTTGCTGTTGCCTGCTGCTCCCTCTGTGAGGTTGGTACAACAGCCATGTGCAGAAAACTGGGTCCACGTTGACAGCAATGCCTTGGACACTGACGAGCAGGACTGCACCTGAACAACAAAAAAAAACAACAAACTGGAGATTTAATTGTGCAACACTGAAGAAGTAATTAGTAATTTTCCAGTAAAAAAGGAGTAAAGCATAAGACCTGTCTTGCCTTAACAAAATCAAAGTTGCTACCTTCAAACAAATACCAGTTATCTGTAAGCACTCAAGCAGTTGTTTGACGATACAAAACTTCAGTGATTTACAAAATTGAATAGGATCCAGATAGAAAAAAACACATAATAACTGACTTAAGTGAAAACTATCTGAACTCATATAGACTTTTCTGATGCTGTTGCTGCAATTATTTCTGCTAAGTAGTAGGCACGTTAAGCAGAACACCAGAATCATTGTAAAGCAATGACCAAGGGGTAAAAGATGACCTGCTAGTTGCTATTGAGTCTGTTAGAACGAAGCAAATAGTACAGTTTGTTTCATTACGCTGTTCAAAGTATTATAACACTAAGCCAAGAATAACATTTTCTTTTGATGCATTGGTATGAAACACAAGACCTTCCCTGGGTTTTGGTTTACTCTTAAATAATAATCTTTACTAACAATAAGTGGGTCCTGAGGTAATACATAGGGATCCTATCAATAATGTTTCCCATGCTGGCAGGATTAGCGCAGGGTCTCTGGCGTGCTGTGGAATGTCCCAGCATGACGATAGTATGATGTGTCAGCTCTAGAAGGACCTTCAGCAGTATAATGGAGCTTTGAGCAAGAACCCCTAAATGTGTGTGCATTTCACAACTGACAAAGTCTGATTGCGAGTTGCTTTGCCTAATTTTAGTGTCTCAAAAGCATGGACAGTTATAAACTCTCCCTTGACACACACAACACAAGCATTCACAGATTTACACACTCAGAGAGACATACACATATTTTTGTTACACTAGCTCTTTAGCGTGGCAAGAATAACTCCCTCTATCATTCCCTGTGAACAATGCAAATAAAACTGCACTAATGTGCT
The DNA here is from genome assembly GCF_022749685.1 of Semicossyphus pulcher. Classification (NCBI taxonomy): domain Eukaryota; kingdom Metazoa; phylum Chordata; class Actinopteri; order Labriformes; family Labridae; genus Semicossyphus; species Semicossyphus pulcher. The sequence goes on along the minus strand of NW_027211770.1, from coordinate 916,561 downwards.
GTACTTTTACAACTTGTAGTGATTTGTTGCCTGTGTGTATGTTCTTGCACAAAATAAATGTGTATTACTACAAGCATGAGCAATGTGAAATGTGTATATAAGTCAGTACTGTCAAATATGTGTGCGTGTTTGCTGTGTGTGTATATGTAATGTGTAAAGTATGTGATCTGTGTTTACCTCCATTATGTTATGTAGTGTGTGCTTGTGTCTGATCATTATTCACCAAGTGTACTTCAATACTGAGCTATGGTTATTACTGACACATAATTGTTTCTGGGAAAAGGGGAAACTCTCTTATTTGAGCAAGTCAAACTGACTCACATTTCTTCCTCTATGTCTCTTCACTAAATTCCCATCAATCTATAGCTCCACACCATCCCTGTCACCCTCACAACAACCTTGGTGGCATGTTTTCATGCCACTCTGAACCAGGTCTTAGCTAATTCTTTAGTTGTATCCTTCAACTCTATCAAGCCATTTTGTCCTTTCTCTTATCTCTTCAGTACCGCCTGTCTCTTCCAATCTTCCTTTCCCCCACTTTACCCTTCTCTCTGAAACTATACCTCCACCCTTCCTTATCATCCTGCAGCCTACCTCCCCCTCCTCCTCACGTCTTTATAACCTCATCCCTTTGGCTTGAACTGCTCTACCATAATGAAGCTGCTTAATAGGCTTTGGCTGTGGTGCTGGGGCCCGACAGTGGTTTCATCCTAACCCAGAACAGTATGAGCAGTATAGGCACCAAGAAGCTGGACATGGACTTTGGAGTAAAGATGCATTCAATAAATGTATCCTAAATTGTGGTCTACAAAAGCACTTAGCATGACAAAGCACACTGAGCAGAAATTAGTCATGGCACAATAATCATATAACTTAACGGATGGGTCTTATTACAGAGATAATTTAGCAGATAAAAATACATAAAAGAGTTGACCCTGTCAACCAGAGCAACTCAGTTGTGATATCTTGCACAGCATTGATAAGTATTAAAGTAAATTCTGCAGTATAACAAAAGTTACATTTTATAAACTCAATACAAATTTGTCCTTTTTTATGTGCCAAAAGCCTTTTTATTTTCTTGAGCAAGTACAATAAACAACGCATGGGGTTCCATTATAACAAAACATTATCTCATTGTCAGAAGAATGAGTTGACTTTTTAAGTGTATAATTTAAAGTATTGAAGACAAGTAACATTGTCACTTAAATTACTGAATGTAAGTTGAAGTAACTGGCAGTGTTTTAAGAACCGTGCCAGCAGCTGTCATTTTGTTGTGGCTGTATGTCATGTCTGCTGGGCTTCTGGCAATGACAGCCATGACCATTTTGATACATCTCACACTCTGAGATTAACAGACCAAACCATCTATTTTCTCTCTTTCTGACTGTAGTTTGACATTGGCACAGAAACACAATATGTGCTAATCTGGGGTTTGAGGCTTTGAAGACCAAGCCTTCACCATTCAAACACTTCTTGTTTCATCACTGTGTTGACATTACTACAGAAGGCTGACACATCCTTTGAAGCGTGCAGCATTATGAAAAGGCCTAGCATGCTTAGAGGGCGACCTTGGCAGCAGGCTAACTGTTGTTTTTCTCTGCTCTAACAGGGTGGCATATGGGTAATCACAGAAAGTGATGACAATGATAACAGAGGTATTTTTCTTTCCTTCTAAATGATTCCTCAAGAAAACTGCTCAGTGGCCTAGACTCTGAAGTCCATTCAACCACAGAATGTACATGCAGGCATCTGTGAAGACACACTTACCTTGACACCCACAGTGGACCTATTAATGTCAAAGGTGTTTTTTTTTTCTTCAGTGGTTTTAAGACCAGTAGAGTTAAAAGAGAGCACAGGGCTGCTGGTGTTGTTTTACAGCTGTCTGACATCAGACTGCTCACAGCCTGTGGCCACAGTAGAGAATTACACCAGAATGAGAGAGGGCCTCTAACACTTACACCCAGACTGGGTTCTTCTGTCACTCTCCTTCTGGGCTGACAGTCCCAGTGATTGTACATCGACAAATCTTTCTGTCCTCATATGAAATTCTATGAGGTTATGTGGTTTATACTTTGACATATAGTAATCTATACAAGATCTGCTCTTGTTAAGTCACTGCAAGCATGAAATGTGATAAAATGGGAGAAGTTAAGTCAGCGCAAGTTTAAAACCATGTCCCACAGTGGAGACCAAGCTCTGATTGGGGTTAAAGAGGGCACAACCTCCAACTACTAGGCCATGACCCCACCATCAGAATTAAAGACAGGCAAAAAGAGGTAGAAGTTGCACACCATCCACCCCCTAAAGTAGACAAGAGAGGGTAAGATTCATGTTCAAGCTAGCTAATCGCCCCCTCAAAATAATTTCATTGTTAGACCTAAGGCAGCACTGGGACCCTGTGTTCAGCTTCTCCAACGGAAAATAAATAAATATAGCCTAGCTCGCGTCAGCCAGATGACTTCTGACAGGTTTGGTTAATTTCGAAGCCAAGTAGCAAAACAAAACATTACGCCAGCATGCGGGGCCTGGGCTGCCTTTAATTGCTTTTCCGATGAGCTCATGACTTGAAGGTGTCCTGGAGCGAGCCGTGTAGCCCAACAGGTGTTCTACTAGTGTGTGTTCCGTTATGAGTGACTATGTATGTTTTTTCTATGTGTGTGTTTGTGTGTGTGTGTGTGTGTGTGTGTGTGTGTGTGTGTGTGTGTGTGTGTGAGAGAGAGAGAGAGAGAGAGAGAGAGAGAGAGAGAGAGAGAGAGAGAGAGAGAGAGAGAGAGAGAGAGAGAGAGAGAGAGAGAGAGAGAGAGAGAGAGAGAGAGAGAGAGAGAGAGAGAGAGAGAGAGAGAGAGTAAGAGTAAGAGTAAGAGTAAGGGGAGTGTGCTGAGAGAGTGGAGCTGTTGACACAACATAAAAGGGACTCAGCTGTGTGTGGGTGGGTGCAGGGAACAGTGTGTGCAGTATATGTTATGTATGTCTGTGTTTGTGTGTGAGTATATGTGTATGATTGAAGTGTGTAGATACATTAAAGATAAGGAGGTGTTTCTAGTGTTTCTACTGGTATTTATTTGTTTCTGAACCGATTATTCTTAGAAAACCAAGTACGTTCTTCCTGTCTTTAACACGAATGCACGCACACACACACACACACACGCACACAGGCGCACACACTTTGCTGTGGTTCCCCTACTGTGCTTTGACCCAGCAGCCCAGGGGCAATGCTGCTGCTGGAGCCCAGGGGTTCAGGAAAGACACAGGCAGGTTTGACTGGAAACAGATCCTGGCCTACGGAAAGCCTGCTCTCACTCTCAGCTCATATCATTCTTTGCACTGGATGCAGGTATAGTATATGCGTGTCGTGTACGTACGGGGTTTTAAGAGAATACAAGCATACATGTGTAACATGGCCCAACTGCAGTAGCCTGCAGCTGACAGGCTACACCAACCTGGTAATGTGTGATCGTTGCTGCCTAAAATGCCAGATTTTGTTTTTTGGTAAATTTTTGTGTCAAGACGCAAAGTTTGTTAAAAACTGAATGAAATTACAGTGTACATGTATAGCCATGGAATGTGCAATTTGCACTGTGCCTGCACAGTACAGGTTATTTATTACATTTATGTGTTTTCAGATGCTGTGCTATTGTAAAACCATTGATAAGAGACAGGGGCATTACTGTCTCACTGTACAATGACTCTTCCATTGTATCAGCTCTGACCCGCACATCAATAACAGACTCTCTGTGTGGTGAACCACAGCCTCTGATTGGCCAGTATATTCACCCAAAGGCATTATGGTAAGGCTAATTGTACATTTTAAGTGTTTTGAACACAGTTGTATAAATGGATAAATAATTACAAAAATACACATACATATATTCATTTTATTATAATGGATTTAATGTATAGAGGAAGGGTATTCAATTAAAATTGAAAGAGGTACAGTTAAAGAAATGTTTCTCAAGCAAAGGTCCAGAGGATCATAATGTCTAACTTGTGTTTTGATTCAATACCATTCTTTTTGAACGTCTGTCAAATCAAATAATGAAAATGCAATTAGGCTAAATAGTTTTACAACAATGCTTATTATTAACTTTTACACACAACTAGAGGGAACTGTCATAACATAACAATAATAATAAATACTCCAATAGTGGTAAGGAAACATAGGGTATGTTTATAAGCTTGGGGGGTCTGGGGGGTGTCCCCCAGTGTCAAAACCTTTATTTCCTCTATTCTGTTTTTTTATGCTCCAGTTTGTGATGGAAGTGTCTTTTCTTGAAAATGAAATCAAATTAATTCAAATAATAAATGTCTGGTACTTCAAGTATTAATTTCACATTCTGGCAATAATTAAAGTGCCATAATTCTCATGGTAGTACAATGTTGCCCACGCAAAAATCAATTGAAGGTTTACCTCTTAACTGAAGCTGCTCTCTCTGCCTACAGGAGGATTCACTTTATGTTTTATTTAATGTTTGCCAAATTACATTTTATGTTTTGCCTGAAGTAATTGCAGTTAGACTTTTTTTCATTGTGAGTTTCAAAATTTCAAGCTGATTACATGACCACAGGCAATGGCTATGAAATAAGTAATATTTAAACGCACCATACAGGGACAGCCCTTGGGAGAGCGAGAGAGAGCGAGAGGAAGAGCATGCACATAAGAACAGAAGTGCGGACCTAAGAGGAAAACTGGTTATTTGATGATGAAGCCTGATGTAGCTCCGTATAACTTTCAGGTTTATCAGTGAAGTTTTTGAACTAAACTGCAGCCTGGAGCCTCTGTTGACAGTGGCAGACAGAGTGACCAGAGTGTTAATAATCGCCACGGTCACGGAACTTATACAAGTCTGTCCATTCTTGAATAAAAGCTGACTGATTAAAATTCCAGCCGGATGTTTATCTGAGTAGTGTCATGTGTGATGATTTACAACAAATGCATTGGTCTGTGAGTGTCCTGGACCCCCCAAATCACTACCGCAAAGACAAAAAAAAGCTGCGCAGGTTAAAAAAGATGCGCTTGTCAAAATTGTAAATAGGTTCAGGTCTGGATACAACCGCATCTGGGTCCGCATCTGGACCACGATCTGCAAATTAGTGACCTCGGGTATAGAGTCTCAAAAAAAGACACTGTAGTTGGCGGCTGAATTAGGAAGGTACTAAAAAAGTGACAGTTTCACAGGATCAAACTTCAGGTCTCCAGAATGCAGTGTCCCAAAGTTATTAAAAATACTGCAAACAACACCCTCTAAAATATTGTATATGACATTGACTACCTAAAGGGCTTAAAGGAATAGTTTGGGGTTTTTTTACGTATAGTAGCTAACAGTCAGAGTGGTCCCTCTTTGAAGAAGCCAGCCGGAGTTCCTACACAGAAGCTAAGCTATGTGTGGCTGCAGACAGGGTCAGGAGTACTACGTATTTAGCCACTTAAAATAGTCCTACATATTAAAAACAACATATCAGTTTAATTGTACTTTTACATTTTTTCACCGCTTATCATTGACATCAGACAGCCCTTTCCCTCAGCACAAGTCTTACCCTTTTGCACAGCAGCCCTGTATACCTACCCATACAGCGTATGGTGTCAGAACAGCTGGTCAGGTCAGCGGTTTATAAAACAGACAACAAAGAAAAGAAAATACAATAGTATGGAATAACTGTTTTTGAGTCATAACAGGTTGACAACTTTTCTATACACCAAGCTGCCATCATCAATATTTTAATCATTTGAGATCCGCTTTTCGGATCACTTTTAACTTGCTCTTTCATGTGTATAGAGCAGGGCTTCCTAAATTTGCACCTAAAATTTTCTCAAAATTAGAATTTATAAATGCCAATGCAGCCTCTGTAACACTTGGCCAAGAAAGGTGCAGAAAAAGGGCACAGAGAAAAAAACTAAAACTAAACCACAAAGATGCTGATTCGCATCGGACAAATATCATCAAAAAAAATGTGTTTGTTCAAATATAGTAAGTAATTACCAGTCGAATCTTCATGAATATTCTTGTAAGTTGGCAGAACTGAGGTCAAATCTGTTGCCCGGAGTGATTATGAATAATTTAAGGTCCCTCAGTAATACTAGTCTCCACTAAGTACGAATATAGTGAAAGATGGAGTGACAGTAGCAGAGAAACACCTAAAAATACACTGATAGAAAGGTTCACAGACACACGCAGAGAGAGGGAAAAAAAGAGAAGAGACAGACAGAGACAGAGATACAGTATAAAAACAGAGAGAACATGTCATTTAGTTAATTTTTCTAATCTACATGATTAGTGAGCATGCCTCAGAATTTGGCCATGAATCTGTATGATTTATGGGATGACTTTGGTCAGCCTCTATACATGCAAATTCCTGTGAACCACAAACACAGATATACCCTAATGGAGCCAAGTTTGAGCAATAAAAGCATGTGTGTAAGTATGTGTCTACATAAAATGCATGTCTGAAAGGTCCCTCTACATAAAAATAAATCCACTAAATAATTGCAAGCTGTGTGTTCTGTAAACACACTAATATACAGCATATAATGCAGCATGTATGTGTGTCTACAGATTCCCTCTTATTGTTCAAGATCAAGATCAAGATAAACTTGATTGTCCCACAGGTGGGAAATCTGTCTTGGGCTTATCACCCATGCTGCAGCCATAAACAAAAAGAACAACAACACAACAGCATACACATGATACAATAAAGCAGGCATCAAAATGACACTGGTGTAAATAACAAATATCGGTGCCACTATCAGCAACTAGAAGCTAGAAGCTAGAAGATAAATACATAATAAGTAACATCAAGTGCAAAGTGCAACAGTGCAAACACGCAAATCACCATCCCTCTGGCCTTTTCTGGCTTTTATCTGCCACTATTTAAAAGCTTAGTAGACGCAGGGATAAAATAATTTTTTAAGCTGTTTAATCTGCAGCAGGGAACTTGAAATCTTCTACCAGAGGGTAGCAGCTCATACTCCCTGGGCAGAACGTGAGACCTGTCACTGATGACCTTATTGGCTTGGATGGATGTATGGATAAGTGCTCTTTAACACCAATGATTTTCCATGCAGTATGAATTAATCGGATAAGTTTACTTTTTAACTGCACAGAGAGGTTACCAAACCAAGCTGTGATACTGTACCTGATTAGACTCTCCAGCACTGCCTGATAGAATATCATACATTTTTTGTCGACACCATGGACTCTAAGACCACGTTAAAAAATGCAACCGTCGGTGTAATCTGCAACAGAGACTATCAACATTTGTGCTCAAGGTATGTGAATTGTGTGTGAGTATATGTGAGTGGACCTGAGCAATGACTTGGTTGTGGATGACCACAGGGCGGTGGTCACCAACTCCCCGGGGGTCAAACACCATCTCTTCTGTCTTATTAACATTCAGAACAAGGCGTTGTTAGCTCTGGATACAATTTTCAAACTTATCTTCTTACTTGTCTTCAAATCAAGACAAAAGTATTGATCATGCAGCAAAGCTGCTGTCTGGGGAGCTTTGGCTGACAATGTAACAATTTAATTTAGCAGATGCTTTTGTACAAAGCGATGAGCACTGATACTAATCTCCTTTTACAGATTCTGCATACAATGCATGCTTGAAAAACAGTCCATGCAAAAGGAAGTCCTTTATCGCTAACCGCTGGCTACATCTCTATATCGTCGTCAGACACTAGCCAATGGCTTATGAGATTGCACTAGTACAAAGATATAGGTTACAGGCTGAGTAAGATCTAAATAAAGCCCAGAACAGCCCAAACAGTGTTTGTTTTTAAATAAGTTGAAGAAATGCGTCTAAAACTGATTAAGACCAAAACTGATTGTCTTTGTCTACATTGTGAAGAAATCCTAAAAGGGTGTCATTGACTGTCATATGATTGCAAAAAATAGAGCTCAAACTAAATATCTGACAATGCAGACATGGACTTATGCACATTCCTAGTGTGTTCAATAAACAAGAAGTGACGCCAGATGAGGGAAGAAGCAAAATATCAGCACTCTCGAGTTACATCTGTTGATTAAAGGCTCCAAAGCTATATGTATCCCCCTGCAAGTTAAGTCTTTGCCTTCATAAATCCTCTAATGGTGTTGAAAAGGCAACAAGACCCTGCACAATTGGTGTTTGTGCTCTTGCCGAGACCCAGGCAGCCCTAGTTTGCACTTTTCCAGCTGTTATCTCTCCTCCTACCCTCTCTCCTCTACATTTCTCTGATACGTCCACAGAAATACTCTCTTTCTGTCTGCCATACTTCAAGTCACACCGAAGGAAAATGCTTAAAGTCACGACTTAATGTGACCTGGCCCTTGTCAGCAAGATAGCTAGCCTTCTTAATGAGAGACAAAAAAGACTTGGTCCTGATTGCATTAATGTATAATTACAGTATCCATCATGGACATGCAGTGCACCGTGTGAACTCTAAATGATCCTCAGTGTAATGTAAGAGGAACAGGAGACACTTCTGAGCTCATTAAAATAAACAGACTTCTGCTTCTGCTTTCCCACAGACAGTTTAAGTTTTGAATAGTTACCTTGAAAACTCCTTATCACTGCTATTATTCAGCTGGCTCATGTGCTTTCTCTACAGTTCAAGCTGAGTTCTCTCAATTTGTCATGAAGAGAGGCAGGCAAGCGATTCAGTCAGTCATTAGCTGGTGGTCCTTTCAAGTATTTTTTATAAGAATAACATTGTAACAATTACAGGGGCAATATCTAAGATTTTACATCTATTCATCAATCAAATATAATTTTTTATTGCCAATGTGTGAAGGGATAGGAGAGGAACAACTGGGCTGATTTTTATGCAAAGCACAACGCAAGCTGTGAAATGGAGATGGATAATCCCAACAAATGACAGGCACCTACAACAACACCAACACAAACTACACACAAGAATAAAAAACAATAAAAACTTCTATCTAGTGAAGCCCGTCTGACCAAACAGGAATGTGATCGACGTCAGGGGGAAAACTAGAGTCAACATCGGCAGGGCATGCGAATCATGGAGAACTTCGATTGCTTTTGGGTATCAAAACAGACCCACTGTTTTCTATTAGCCAATATCATTGCATACCTGCCTTGGCTAAGGTTAGCCAGCCAGCTGTTAGCTGGCAACAAGCTACCGTTAGCTTTTCTGCTATCACAGACGATTTGGCAGTTAGTAACGTAGCAAAACACAGTCGAGTGGATAACATCAGCTAACTCATGCAGACTCCCGGGAGCTGATCTGGCTGGTAATTGAGCAATTTGCCGTTTGGTTACGAAGCACACTACCAGATCCATGCAGTGTAGTTTTTGTAGTGTTGCCAGTCTAGCTTGACAGCTAACATGATATTAATGTGTATTATGACAAACTGTTGATTTTGGACAACATGATGCTGATCAACATGACACCAGTCAATAAACTCGTCTCATCAGTGAAAAGTAAACAGAGCCGATGAGTTCCGAGATTGAGCGTGCTCAGTTTCGTGTCTCTTTGGCAAAAACCCCGGAGGCTCGTTCATGCCTGCGAGTGTCCACGCGAGTGCATACAAGAAGGTTGACTGCAGTTCCCTCAACGGCCGACCTTGTCACTAGGAATGAGGAATTTCTGAAAATTACATATAGCACCTTTAAAAAATTTAGATGCAAATGCCAAAATTTGAAGTTTACTTGATATGGCAAGCATTTTTCTTGTACTCTTGAGACAGGAATGTCAAGAATTAAATAATTTCTGTAATTGAAAAGCAAACGCATTGCTTAAAATTTTTCCTGTACTGATCATTTGATTGCATTGAAATACTTAACTTTTTGCCAGACAAGTGCTACCGTTCTTTACCATTTTGTTTTTTCTCTATTGATCACTTTGGAAACCCCTGATGTATTACATATGAGTTCCCCAAAAAGATCCAGTGAAATTACACAGTAGTCAAAAGTGGCATGTAAAGTTTCGATTATGTTGTTTTTATTGTTGTATGATGTTAAACATTAATCCATTATAACGCACACAAATTAGGTTGTATTGGTTGGAACTTTTGTGTACAAAAAACATGCTGTGGTTACATGACAAGCAATCTCTGAACCCATCGGCTATCGTCTGACGACGATGTAGCGTCTGGGAGTGACATTGAATTTTGCAGGCATTCTGGTTTAGCCAGCGTTTAGCAATAACAACTTCCAGCCAAGACTTCCTTTTCTGTGTGCTGCATTGTTTACAGTTACTACAGATGTTGCTACAGATTCTACATTTCTATGTAAAATCTGTAAAGACAGATTACATGACAGGTACATAATTCACTTAGTGATGTTTTTACTTCTGTCATAAGACAAAGAAGAATATCACAAAGGTTTTAGACAAAAAGTATGACACCAACAAATAATCCCTATCCCTATCTTCTCCAGTTATCTTCTTCAGCTCTTTCTATAGCCCTCAGCTTTCTAGAAAGCATGCAGGACAATTTAGGGTGACATCCTGGCTTCAATTACCTTCAAGTATTTTCACCATCTCTGTTCCTTCAGTATTTCAGCTTGGCCTATTGTCTGTGCAGCAGACTTAGTAATGATCTCAGTGACAGATCAAAGTCCTTTGGATAGAATTTAGGTCACTCAGGAAGTTGGAAATGCTGCACATAGGGGGGTCACAAAACTTTAAGGTTGGGGCAACCGTTTTGTAAAAACCTTCATAATTAACAAAGGGAATTTGTATTTTATCATAAGACTGTATAAAAATAAATTAGATAAAAGTGAATGATTTAGGTCTTTTTCACAGAGGCAAGGTATCAGCCTCTTTTCCAGTGGTAAAGTGCTTTACTCTGCAAGTGCAGTTGGTCTCTCTGCAGTATTATTCTGCTTGGAAACCATTAGGTCTGTATCTTGATTATGCTCTTCATGTAAACATAATGTGAACAATTGTATTGCATGACAAAAAGTATAAGTTCCTTCCCTTAAATCATTAAGGGATTTTGGTGTTTTTGGTCGCTATTAACCTCAAGAACACATTGTGTCATCCTCTCACAGTCCCGTCAATGTGATCACACTTTCTCTGCAAACACAGAAAAATAAGTAGGTGAGTTGTAAATGGTAAATGAGAAAGAATTGTGGGCAGTGTTTATACAAATAGCATATATCTCATAAACCCTTGTTTCATTCTCTGTGGGTCCCTCTCAGCTCCCTATCCCACTATCCACCTCATCCTCTTCTTGCTTGCTAGATTGAAGATTACCCCTTTTAAAGACATAGCCTTAAGTGGTTGCACATTTGACCCATTTAGCAATTTGGTCTAATGGTTTCAGGATGAGCTATTTTAGCTGCAAAGCAGGAAAGAAGGGATAGAGGAATGGAAGGGATATAATGTAAGATGAAACATTAGTTCTGATTGGCTGTTTTCCTTATCCTGGAAGGGGGATCACAGCTGTGTCGCCACTATGAGGAATGGGTACAAAGAGAGATCGGATCATAACAAGTTCACTATTAGAAGCCAGTAGATAATGAAAAGAGAAAGAATAAGAAGAGAATGTAAGGCTATTTTAAATTCTTAAACACATTGTCTAAGAATAAGGACATGGATGAATTGATATAGTGGGACATTTTCGGTGGAACAAGATAGACAAGGACAAATGGATGCTCTCTTACTTCTGAACCCTTATCTTTGCATTAAACGTGTTAAAAACTTTCATGAGTCGACATGACACATAAGCATGAGCGCTCACCAAGGACATGTTTATTTTTTTACATGTGTGTGTCCTGAAGCTTCAGAGGACGACCTACTTTGCATCTGGCCTGTAATTAGTCACTGTTGAATGAAGCCATGGTTGAAACACTCCTCATTGACAGCAGAGTAAAGGCAGAGTGTATGTCTTGTTTTAGGAGTCTGCACACACACTGATGGTAAGTGTTTATACCCATCAGAGCTACATTTAATACAGCCTTCTGCACACAAATAAAGACCGTTTGGGCCACCTGCAACACAGGATGCTGAAACTACGATCAGCTGCCCTACATTAGCAAACCATGGTACAAATACAGCGATGAGTCAGCTACTCTAAACATACTTGAAAAGCTCCCCAGACTGGCTTATTGCAGACTGACAGCAATACGGGGGAGCAGAGGGAAATAGGGGATGATGGTGAACAAAGAAAATTGGAGTAGAAGAGATCAGGAAAGGAGAATAAAGTGACAGGGGAGGCATAAGAGATATATGGGGATAGGGAGGAAAAGCAGAAGACAGGTAGGGAGGGAGGACAAGTCTTTGAAGGTAGAAAAGGAACAGCAGCAACTGCCAAAGAGGCCACCCTCAACTTACAATCAGGGAGTTATCATCAGGACACAGTCTACATCTAGATGGACAAAGACCCGCCCCGGTGTCATTATCTTTGTCTTGCTGTCTAATTCATAAATAATAAAATAATTGTGTTTAAAGGCACACAAACTCTCAGGACAATGTTCACATGAAGACAAATATACTATACTGATGCACACAGCAGCATAGGCCAGCTCCCCAACAATCCATGTTCCTACCATCAGATGTCAAGATGCCATTTAAAAAAGTAGAGAGCCATATGTGGCTCATGAGATGGGAGAAAAACCGTGGTGAATATTATGGAAATGGGAAACAATAAACTTAATGAAAATGTTCTCTGCATTGATGTATTAACTAAGGAATATGTCTCAAGAACAGATTGACTGTGATCCATTGCACCACTACTTACTTGGTAGCTGTAAGGCCAGCAAGCAAAAGACGTCTGTGCTCAACACCGAGTTCCAAGTTGGATTGTCATTAAGTAACAGGAACTCTGCAACCCATGGGCACTGCCACGAGAAATTAATTATTAATTATTTTGCCAAAGACATTTTAAGTGCATAGGGTGCAGTTTGGTAATGATAAACTTTTAACTTAATGCAATGAATGGGGACTGAGATGTGTTCAGTTTATAGTATTGAACCAACTAACTTAAATCATGATCTTCATGGTTTAAGTTTCTGAAGGAAAGTTTCATATTCTGGTTGATTAGCTTTCATTTGAGCTGGAGTTTTTTGGGTAGAGGTCCGCCTTCTGCAGCCTGTCAATAGATAGGGGGATCCCGAGGTGTTCCTTGAGCAGATAAGATATACGATCACTCCAGCAAGTTCTGGGTCTACCCAGGGTCCTCCTCTCAGTTGAATATTCCTAGTAAACCTCAAAAGGGAGCCACCTTAATAGCACCCTTATCTTATGCCATAACCAGCTCAGCTTGCTCCTTTTGAAGCGAGGAGCAGTGGCTCTACTCTTCGCTCGCTAGGGAGCTCTTCACCCAAAACCTAAGGCTATGACAAGCCCCCTCCAGAGCAAACTCATTTTATCCTCTTGTGTCAGCAATCTAATTATTTCAGTCACATCCCAAAGGTCATAGCAAAAGCTAAGGTTTGGAACACAGAATTTCTGGTTTATTGACAGTTTTGCCTCCAGCTTCCTCTTAACCAAAACAGTCTGGTGCAACACTTTCATTATTTCTTAGGCTGGACCATCTCACACTCTGTTTTACCCTCACTCATGAACAAGATCCCAAGACACTCTTTTGCATGGGGCAGCAACTATCTCCATCACTATCTCAAATTGGAGTGGTGACAAATGGCAACCTTGGCAAAGTCCTACAACCAAGTGTTTGACTCTGCTAAGTAATAAAGACACAGTTTTCACTTTGGTTATACATGGAACACATGGCTTGTAGCAATGGTTCTTGTGCCCCTTCCTACCGCACCTCACTCCCTTAGAGGCCCCACAAGAATCCCCGGGGACATGGTTGTAAGCGTTCTGGAAGTTCCAAAAACAAATGCAGACTTGATAGGCAGACTCCAGTGACTATTCAAAAAAGGCCCCCTACACGGAACATGTTGGTTGGGTTCAGGAGCTCAAAGTGCTCCTTCCACTGCTTGACAATATTCCAGGTCAGAAGTTCTCCTGCCTAGTTGAACACAGCCTTGGCCCAACGCTGCTTCCCCTTCCTGAGTCGTCAAACTGTGCAGCTTTTGCAACTGCCGAAGCTGCAGCCAATCTGGCCGTCGGGTACATTTTACAATGCTTTGCATATTTGGATAGGGTCTCTTGTGTAGTTTCCAGTTGACTTTCTTAACTTCCAAATCTTCCTTTAAAGTTCTCTGCCTGAATGTTGGTAGTTTGTCAGCAGTCTGTTTGGTTTTGAAATTATGGGATCACATTGACATTATAATATGCAATGCAGTTTTGGGTGACGAGAAAGTGATCATGAAAAGGTTTGCCAGCAAAAATAGCCTGATATTAGAAACCATGTTATTTCACTGTCCGTCTCAAAATTATCATTACCAACAAGCCTTTTGGCATAACATCAACTGTATGCTCATTTTCAGATAAGGAAGCAAGCCTGATAAGCGAATGAAAAAACAGTGCCTTATACTTCAGCCCGCCAATGTAACTAGGGTCTTTATTTATAATGGTGCTATGCTTGTGGCTTGTATTCATACAGGATTGTAAAGCAGTTGAGGCCAATTGTTTAAGCCTTAATCATTCAAGCTGACTATTCCCACATTTGTTCCTTTTTTTTTTACAGCAGTTAATATGATTGTACTAACAGGAAAAGAGGGCTGATGTATGACCACCTTAAATTTCAAGTTACGGTAAAGTTAATGGATGTATGAGTCTTAGCACAGCTGATCTACTCTTATTTTAAGCTTTATGAACATGACAGTTGAACTATTGATTTTGAGGTTGAGGAAGCTGGTTGAAGCTAATCTCTAGTGGCTATTAGCATCGGGAAGAAGTCCTTTCATCTGCAGGCCGTGTATATGCTATGAGGTAAAGAGATTGGCTCTAGGACTGCCTGTGTTTACTGTCTGTTTATCTAAGTGGGCATGTGTGGAGCTCAAGGGCCATGACAGGTCAAACCACACACAGCGAGAAGAGTCCAGGACCCCTGGAGGACCACTAAAAGTGATGAGATTTTACAACTACTGCTTGTTCTATAACTACTGCACACGTTTGTAGTAACATACTGGTGTACACACACCCCTGACTAAGAATGATGAGAGTTTATTACCACTGTGTTAAGACTAATTGAGCCTGGAGAAGGAAGACAAGTTAAGGGTTCCTGTGGACCTTTAGGCCCCCAAGGCAAAGGGAGGGAAAACACAGCTTTGGGTCAAGCATGTATACGCCAAATTGTTACTTTGAATCATTTGTATTTACATCAAGCTTTTGAACGAAATACACAAATACAATTTAAAGCAAACAAGACATTAAAAGTTCACTATAATTTTATAGACAAAATCCTATTGAAACAAACCTAAACACTGAACACATTGCTTGAATTCTGTGTGAATTTCAGAACGCAGTTACCCTTTTCACAAGTACCAAACTACAAGTGAATTCAATGCTGTTTTAATGTTGCACAGCAAGCAAATATAAGAGGTTTACTTCAAAACACATGGTTATACTGGTACCACCTGCATGAACTTGATATTTAGTGCCAGTGCCAGCACAGAGGACTGTTTTGTGCTTACTGAGAGAGAGTGATTAGTGGATACCGAGAAAGCCACTAGCAACTAGCAAATCAAAGTCAAGCAGTCTGGTTTGTTTTCTCATGGTAAAGGGCCTGAGTAAAAAAAAGACTAAATAAAATAAACCTATAATTTGACTGAAATTGGAGGCAACACGCGCTGCTGTAAGAAAAGACTGTGAAGTGTGATGTTTTGCGGTTTGGGTTAATCCTGATTGAGGAGCCCCTGAGTTGAAATGTCAGCAATATGAGACTAAAACAAAAATAATTACATCCAGCGTTAATGAACACATCTGCCTGAGGTCCAGGGAACTAGAGAGAAGGAGGGGCAGAAAGAGAAAGGTTTTTTAAAGACAGAAAGAATGATGGTATTCTTGGTAAGAACAAGCTTGAAGAGGCAATTTTCCCTAATTTTTCAAATAAAAAGGGTCAAAATCATAAACCCATATTTGTCTTCATCTGAGCAGTCCGAGAAAACCACTAAGACCTTTCAGTACAGTAATAAATGGTTAGTGAAAAGGCTGGCATTCTCATACATAGCCATCTGGGCCTTTGCTGTACTACTTCCCCTCAAGGCTAATGACTTTTATGGCTGAAGGATGAAACACGAAGTAAGACAACACCATACCTACATTTCAACTACTGCCATGACCCTCAAATTTACACCACCTTTCTTCAACCTGCTTTTATCTTTGCTGTTATGTCTACACACACTATCTCAGTAGTGCAGGGAGCTGCCCATTACAATCACACTGGTGACTGGTGCTAGGAGGCACCTGTACTGCTGCACTAATGTGTTGGCTACATAGCTATGCACTCTGTGTATGTGTGGTCCTGAAAAGGCACTTGTGTTGTTTGCTAAGTAGATATATTGAATAATGTATCCTAAATAGCCAGGTGAACTACATTGTTAATATTTTCAGATGACATGAGATGGTAAATGGACTGTACTTGTATAGCACTTATATAGCGACATGTCACATTCACCCATTCACACACTGATTGCAAAGGCTGCTACCTAAAGTGCCATCTGTCAATCAGTAAACACATTCATATGCGCGGGCTAGAATCAAGAAATTTGGGATGGTGTTGAGACTGTATACATATGAAAGATTATATTTATCTACTTTGGCCCGGAGATATTGATTATTATGTCATATTAAAAATAATAATATTTAGAACAAAATATAGCTTATTATCAGTTATGAAGTAGTAATAGTAGTAGCAGTTTTCTGTGAAAGGCCAGCGTTGTAAATCCAGTCAAGTTTGTGTGTGTATATACTTATGACACTTCACCTTAGTACGTCTTAGTTCTTAAAGCTGCCTGCCAAGTGCACAGCTGCTTCAGGGGGGTGCATTCAGGCAGCTACTCCCACAGAAACAACCGAAACCCACATCAAAGGAGTTCCATTGGTGGAACACAATTAACAACCTTTATGCTGTAATGCTACGAGTCCTCCCTCTGCCCAAGCATCACTCAATGGCATGGAGAGGGAAGGAAGAAGAGAACATGATTTGCTAAATACAAGCTGACCACAAACCGATCCTTTACTCATGTCTTTCTTTCTTTTTTCATTTTTTTCATTCTTGTATTTTTAAGAGCCCTTTCTCTTAGTGCCATATAGGCCTTATAACGCCACAAACAGTTAAATTATGATCTAAAATCACAAATCCATTTGACAGACTAGTGGCATTTCCAGTGTGCATTGTACCTCTTGCTCAGACTAATCATTTTCAGTGATGAGCTTCATACCAGAAATACATTTTGGATCAGACATGTTCCATTGTGAAAATGTCAGGTTTGAATCACACTGTTTTGTATGAAGTTGTATTAGTCAACTGTGCCTGCCATCCATTTGTAACTTAACTACCTAAGCCTCACAGAAAGCTTAGCGAAACCATGATCTCAGTGTTAAGATTGTCCTACTTTCAGCTAAACTTATTTAGGTGATGATATGCTTTTGGTAGTGTCGGCCCTGGGCTGTGTGCTGCCAGGTATCTCTTTTAGCTAAGACCTAAGAAACAAAGACCAGATAACAGGCTTCATTAAATTGTTCACTTATTCCGAGCCAAGTGAATGGTCAATAAGGGTCAGTAATTCTAAAGGATTGTAAGCGTTTTCCTTTTGGTTGCAGTGAGGTACGGACCCTGAAAACAATGTTGGATCAGATAAGAGATTGTTTTGCAAAGTATTGAGTTCTGTATCGAAGACAGAAACCTGACCTCCATGATGTCAAATATCGGGCTTAAAGTTTTAGGATTTTGGACCTGTAGTTTGGCTAAGGAACTGTTTCGATGTATGATTTCACCGTTTAGTGTATCCTGTGCCTGTGGACAGGACCTTTTATGCTTCATGAAAAAAAGAATGAGGAACAAACATTGACATACACACACACACAAACACACACACACATGCACACACACGCACACACACAGAATCTATAATTCATAATTTGAGTATAGATTACAAAACACACTAAACCAGCTTCAGTACCTGAATTATATCTGTTTCAGATGTTCTGTAATTGATCGTCATTGCACATCTTTAAGTCATGTTTTTAGATGCAATTCTGGATTATATGCTTCAGATCTGCTTCAAGTTAACAAATGATTCCAAATTCATATTAAGTGAGACATCATTTTCCTGTTGCTGGTAATAGCAAACCAGAAACAAGCTTAGCCAACACAGACCGAAACCACTTCATGAATCTTGTGCAGGAGCAAAAACAAACTTTTACTTGCAAAGACATAAAAACAACACACCAACATTGCGCACACAACACACATACACACACTTCATTGTGTAGGAAAAATATGCAGTCAATGCTGTATAATAATGGGCCTGACGTCAGGCGGACCTATAAACCCAGATCAGGTATGGGTTTATTTTTCTTGGACCTATCAGATAAGCCATGAAATAAGAATCTCACTGACAGACTCACGGCTAAACAATAAATCGCTACTCACACTTTCAAAAATGTAAAGTAGAAATGCTGTTAAAATAAACCCTGGCATGTCCTCAGGCATGCAGTCTACCATGCCATCTGACACATCTCAGATGTGCCTCACTACTACCACTGTTGTAACACCCACACTGTAGCCATACAGTATGTCAGAGCTGCTGTACTGTCAGGCCACCCCTCTGCAGCGGTGCAGAACTGGGTTGAGAACATCTGGACAGGGCATGAGAGGTGCTCATTCATTGTGAATGAAAAAAAAATCTAAATGCTTCACTTACTCTCTGTTGAGTCATAACTAATGGATATTATGAGGGTAGGGGTCTGCATTACAAAACAGATTACTGTGTGTGATTTTGGTTCGAATGAGCTAAACGTTTAAAAAATGCTTCATTACAGTATATTACAGCTGTACAGCTACACCCATCTATAAAGCATGGTCTGCTTTGACATGTTTTTGGGAACAACTGTACTAAACTGTATGTGTATTATTCAGACCCTTAGAACATGCCTTTTAAACATTTGCATATTGTTTTGGTAATGCATTGATTAAATGTTGTCATCAACAATGCTTTCAGTGGATATTTTCTTTTCCACCTTCCCACAAAATTGTCAACCTTTTTTTGCTCCCTATCTCGGTCAGAAAAATTCCAAATGGTAAAAGGACTGCACTTACACAGCATCTTTCTAGTCTTACGGGCACTCAAGGGGCTTTACATTATATGCCAGCATTCACACTTTAACCATGCCCATTCAAGGTAACTAATCAAACTATTGATCACACACATTAGTGCACTGTACCTTTTTGGGTTCAGTATCTTACCCAAGTATACTGCGACAAGTTGAAAGGGGAAGCAGGGGATCGAACATCTGACCCTCTCTGAGCTCTAGCCTGACACAAGTTTCCAAATCGAAACTTAAAAAGGGTTTGATCAGCTTGAGATTTTCTCATTGTACTAAATAGATTAAACTGTAAGCTTTAGCTGTCACTCTTAGGCTTCTGATGACCTCTGGCCTTTTCACATTTAGGATGCATCGATACTGTCCTCTGATCCTGATCACTCCCTGGCCCTCTCAAGTTTCCCCTTATCCCAACCCACCATAAAGTTAAGGGAGTGTGGACACAATGTGTGGAACTGCTGGCTCACCCCGCGATGACCTGCCTCTAGTGCTTTACAGCCTCTGATTACATCTTGCTGTCAACCACAATGGAGCTCCAAGGAAAGGTCACTGGAGCCTAAGATACCTCAGCAAAAACCTTCTGTGGTGTAATCACATTTGACACAACAAACTGTGTATTGTGTATTCTAATGCAGGATTAAAAGGGTGCTGTGCAATAAATCAAAGCTCTCAACGTGCCAGTCAGACTTTGTGCTGACCCTCATCTAGGGGCACATGTCCCCTTGCTTTAGATGCATTGTGGCAAATAGCAGAGGGTACGGACAACACTTTCTGAACAGCAAAAGGGTCAGACAGAAAAGCAGGATGGTGTGTTTACATATTTGCTCCTCGTGTAAGAAAGCAATGTCAAATCTGGTTTTACTCCATATGGCAATGATTTGAGAGTAGCATCAACCCACTGCTCCAATGATTTGAAAGGATCCAGTAAGGTTGTTTTGGTTGTTTTAACAGGTAAGGGCATGCTGAGGGAATTACATGTGTCACAAACCCTAGAGTGCTTGAGGGACCCTGGAGTATCTTGGAGTATCCTGGAGTACCCTGGAGTGCTTGAAGAGTGAAAGAGAAGTGAAAAAGATCTCTAGGCTGGTATCACCTTAATCAAGACTTTTAAAGTATCTTTGTGCATACTTCTTATGTATTTCAATTGAAAAAAATATATAGATACATTTAAAATAGCTATACTCTTACATCTTTATTGTAGGTAGGCAGATGACAGATATAAATTGTGCTAGGAAAAAACTTGAAAAGGTCATAGGTCAGGTTTACCTGACATTAGAATAAATGGGATGGAGACAACAGACCAGAATTCAAAAAGTTTAAGTATAATAAAACACTACTGTAATTACAAGGCACTCACTTTGACCTGTGTTCTGTGATCTCAAGTTGAGATAATCTCATAGTTTATTATTTATGGTTTTTGTAAATACTTTTTTGAAGACATGCTTTAATAAAAATAAGGTCAAGGCAAGACCACATCTGATGAAAGAGATATGAACAATGACAATTTAATTAAAAAAGTATCACAAAAAATGAGCCATTGTTCAGTGAGAACATATTTATGGAACAAAAGCCACGGTTCAAAAAAAAAAGTTCTAAATCTCATATTTTAGGGCCCTTATGGGGGTGGGAGATCTATATCATAGTTCATAAAGTTGTTCACCTGAATTAGGAGAGAACTGTCGACAAAAAATAAAAAGCATGGCCCATTTTCACACATTTGTTTTTCCTGTTCCCCTACATGTTTCTCTATTTATCATTTGATTACATGACAATAGCAACTGTAGCTAAATGTTGGGAAGCAGTCGGGAAGACAATCCTATAGCTACAATGTTCTTGTTAAAGCTACAATTATTATTATTATTGTATCATTGTACCTATTCTATTGGCAGTAGTAAACAGTTTAAGTTTGTTAAAGTTTGGCATGACCATTCACAAACATGGTACTGCTAGAAGCACATAACAAAGGGCCAAGACACAGCATTGAGTAGAGAAAAATACTAAAGCCCATTAAGTTTAAAAATAAGATAATGTCACCCCATCATTTCTTCTATTTTTTGCTAGCCTGACAGAAACAGACACATCTGTGCCTACCTCACACCCAACAAGCTGAGGTTTATTTGACTAGAAAATTAGACTCCTTGTGTTTAACACATCTCCAATATTGTCATCACCGAATATTTATTTGTAAAGGAGAGGACCTTTACCTTGAGAGGACTATTCCTTCTGCCTCAAAACCGAAACAAACACGCACAAACACTAGAGCGGACACAAACAAACACATGCCCACGGCAAAGGCTCGATGTGTTAGACGGATAGATGACAGAATTACATAAAACTACTTGCATATTAAGGAAGTGCCCAGGTAAATGTCTGTTTGGCATTTATAAGACCAAGGCTGTTTCCTGAAAAAGATGTAGTCCACTTCTCCTCCTCTCGTGTAAACTTCTGTTGAGCTCACTCCAGATTATGTTGTCTTTATCGTCTCCTCAGAGGAAAAGTGCTAAACGCTAGTTATAAATAAAGCACGCCTATGTTACATGTCAGAGAATGATAATATTAGTAACTAACAGTTCAATACATTTCCTTTGAAATAACAGCAATTTGGATCATTCGCCTATTATGTATCATCTGATGATGACATCATCAAAATGTGATTCTTTTCTGGGTAAATCACATCATCATCATCATCCACAACCAAAACAAGAATGTGTCTGGAAAGTGTTGCAGCACTGAGGCAATCTTATAGTAATACATTGATTTAAATTACAACCTTGTTTATTCATGTTCAATGACTTATGTGACATTAAGTCTTTATTAAATTCCTGAACTCGTGACCACCTTTGCAAGGTCATACAGACCTGGGAGTGTCATCCAAAGTTGGTTCTATTAAATCACCATTTAATAAAAAAAGAAAAAAAAGAATAACACAAGCAAAATTTGCCTGACTCGGATTTATCCGGCTGAAAAATCAATCCCAAGATGATCAACTTGTGATAGTAATTGTGCCAAGGGGGTGGTATAACATCAACACATTACAGTGTGTGTGTGGGGGGGGGATCAACATAGTAAACAGCACACCACAAGGGGGCAGTGATGTAACAAAGACCTGTAAAAGGTCAGAGATTTCTCCTCATTAAGAACCCCCAGAACAGAGAGAATGGAGCAAAGAAAATTGGGTGGTGTTTGAAAAAGATCAAAGTAGAAGGAGAGGGAGAAGGAGAAGGGTAGAAGGAAATAGAATTATTAAAGTTATAAAAAGGGAAAAATACAAAGATGAAGGGGTGAAACGTTAGTAAAACAGGGGAAAGTAGAATGAGGGATGTCTGAAAATAATTTAGGGTTGGCTATGGCACATGTACAGCTGTAGCTGTGTAAAATAAATAACTCATGATTAAAAGTACTCAGTGTCAAACAATGCCAAGTTGATTAAAAAAGGGGATTTAATTTGAAGGATATACAACTAACTCACCTATATTTCATAAAGTTTAGGACACATGCTTCAAAGTTTCAAACAACCTTTTGAAAAAACAATTCCCTGAACTTTCCAATTTTTTTAATAAAGTCCATCATCCTAGAAAAAACAAAAATTAAAATCTTCCTTTTGATAGTTTACTAAAAATATAAAACCCTGTCTGCCAGTTCTGTCCTTTGAATGGGCGTCCAAAGAAACACAGATGTACACACACACAAACAAGAACTATTGGCCTCCCAGAGAGATCTCCCAGTAAGACTACAGGTCCCAGAGGGAGGCGCCCTGGTGTCTCTGTAGTGACCCTTTCCTTAAACAGGCCTGGAGATGTTACTTCTACATCAGTGAATGTACTGCATAAGGAGAGGTCAGTGCTTTGGTTCTGTGTACTGAAAGTTTCAATGAACTCCTGGAAAGTCCCACTATCCCCCACTATCAATCCCAACAGTCACGTCTGTGGCCTATCATATTCTTAATGTATGCTTGTTCTGTGTCTTGGCCTCATACTTTATAATCTACACTATTGCTTTATAACTTTGACCCTCAACTGTCTGACAACAACTGTAGGGAAACAATACTAAATCAAAATATTTCTGAGACAGACACAAAAACATTGTTAATGAGTAACTTCATGCATAAAACTTAAAAAGTAGTCTACGTTCCGCCATCCAAAGATATCCTTGATACACCCTGTTGACTGCTTGTATGCTTTTCCTTCAGACATTTTGCACAGGTTCATACCATTTCTGTGACAAATACCACCAGTTCTTTGTGTCTGTCTGTGATATTCTCCCAACCCAGATGTCTAAGCCTTGGTCTGTTTCTCTGCCCTAATGAGTTATTGAACCCTCCAATGCTTAATATGCCTCTTGCAGCCTGCAGGGGCAGACCAAAAAGATGAAGAGCGCAGTGACTGACACATTTGGCAAAGCCGAATCATATTAAATCAAGTAATACTGTGCTATCTGCTACTAAACTGCAGCCAATCCTGGCCAAACTTGGCACACTGTCACCCCATCCAATGCTACCTCATCCTGACACAGAAGCTCAGAGCAATTCTGAGGCAGAGAAGTTGAATATTTTTTGTATTTATCTGTAGAAGTCTTTGAACAACTGTACAACTGTAACATCAGAATGATTATTAGTTTATTTCCCCAGAAAAAAACAAACAAACTTGTACTCTTGTAGCCCTTTCCTTCTCCTCTGTATGTAGTGCTCAATCCTCATACAGTAATTGGGATTTCTGTAATATTTTTCAAAGTCTACTTGTCATTAATTACATACATTAAACACAGGACCACAAACAGCCATGGTGCTGCAATCTTTTCAAGTTCAAAATGGTGTTTAGGGCAGGGCAATGTGGATATAGGATTTTTCATATCTTGCTAACTATATATCATGTCATATATCATGTTTTCTGGTAATTTAACAAATAATTAGTCTATAGTATATTAAACCACACGTTATTGCCTATTTTTGGATAAAGCTCTGTGAATTAAATACTCGACAAATAAAAAGTACTGAGTTTCCATTTTCACTTGGGCTGAGCCTGAGTCCTTTTCTGCATGTTAATGTCCATGTTAATAAACAGCACCTCCCTCTATGGTTCGCTCCACTTTCACTCCCACGTGCAAGGATTAGCATTATCAAAATGACGTAAAAATTGGTGTAAAGCAGTTCAGCTGCTGGTTTTGTGACATCATGTCAGAGATGATATAGAAAAACACATATGATAGACATTTTCATATTGTTTTAACAATATACGTATATATTGTCATATTGCCCAGCCCTAATGGTGTTTATTAAGTCTCAGTTTAAAGAACACATTTTCAGTGTCCACAAAGTGTTGCATTTAAAGTCACTGGCAGCTTGCTGCAGTAGTTTCATAATAGTAACATTATCTGCACCATTGTTACTCATTTAGTATGCAGATTTTCACAGGAAAAGTCAATCCTAATGTAGCATATTACAGGTGTGTCGTAATTTATTCTGTGTAACAATTTAAAGGAGTCAAAGTTCTTAAAAACAGCTTTGAATTGGACGAAAATATTCCAGAGTGGGGTTTAAAAAGCTACAACTCCCAAAAGAGGAAGAAAGTTGGGCGGAACTGAAAGATTACTTCAAATTAGGCCACTGATGTATTAATGCGACCAAAATTAGCACTCCAGTCTAAAATAAGTATCACTGTATAAAGTGTGACTGTATAAGGCTTCATAACCAAAACAGTTCATACCTTAAAGATATAACCTCAAGGATTTCAGTTTCGTGCTCTTTGGTGCACCTACTGGCGATAAACAGTATTTGCAGGAGCACACTTTTTACATATCCAGATGTCCACAGTTGGCCACGGTTGTAACTCTTGATTTTCCTCGCTGACGGTCGCTTTCCTTTGTAGACGAATTTGTTTCTTTTTCTTTGGATTTTCACTTTTTTTTTTTTTGAAGTTGTGTCATTGATATTTTCTTTGTTTGTTCAGCCATAGTTGATTAAGGTTTACCCACAACTCTTGCAGAGACCGGAAGTGCAGTCGCTTAGGAATACACAAATTAACAGATCCTTTTCTGATTTTAGATTTTTTTAATAAATTGACACACAGCTCTATTGCCTAATAGGAAATGGTTGCTTGATGTCGCTGAACCAATATTGGTCTGCGTATGTATGTGCATGTGTGTGCAAGTGCATGTATGCATACATGAACACATTTGTATTACCGAACCGTCTCCCAACATAACATCTTTGTTTCAATACATCCCTCTTTTCAGAATGTATATAGTTAGATAATTTAATATGATCCATATTGTTGAAAAAACAGCACTATTGCAGAGAACTATTTACTGCGGGGCCTTAAAGCCCTTTTTTTGTAATAAGTGTTCTCAACTAGCCTCTGAATAGAGAATTATAATAAGTACTAGTGGTGATCAAGTGTTAAGCTGTAGTACATTATCCTCAGTGTGAACCAGCCAATGGAGTGAGACCATCTAACTCTGATGTCTGTTTGACAACTGTCTCCAGCACCCTGCTGCTCCATGCTGTTGTGTCCCTCCTTTGGCATTGGTGACCCCATGTTCACACCACTGATAAGGGTAGGGGGTTCAACAATGCGCCTAGAAATGCCCCACTACATCCCTGATACCCACATGGCTATCTTCCAGGGTATATTGCGCCCAAACATTAACCCTACCACCTACTGTGTTGGCCCCAGCTGAGTGGTTGTTCTGTCGGATGTCAAGATAAGGTATTTTCATTTCAACAAGGTCTCTGCTCAGCTCAGATCCTATTGATAACACTAGATTATACTGGATATAGGCAGACAGAACAAATTGGAATCTTAAGGGTAACCCTTCATTTTAAAAAATATCAATTCATGCATTAACCATCTAATCATCAACCATCATTTTAAATCTACAGATAAGCCCATTCGCCAAAACAGCTCTCTCTTTTAGTGGGATCCCCTGGCTCCAGGCTCTGTGGCCTCTAGACCGTCCCTGTGGCAACAGAGGAAGCTCCTGTGAAGATTTCGGATAGCAGAAAAGGACAGGCAGCTGATAAGAGAGGTGTTAACAGCAGTGTAAGCTTGTCATTGCTGGGGGCTGGAAGGACAGACCATCAGAGGGGATAGTTACAAGGCTCTGAATGTCCCAGAACTAGGAAGTGTAGGACGTAGCTGTCATAAGAAATATAATTTCTACATTTCTAAATACGGCTGCAGCTGTAAATGTATATACTCAAAAATGTATGTTTGTTGTTTTAACACTGTAAACAACTCATCTTATTATTATTATTTGATTGTTAACAGTTGTTATGTCATGTTTTTGGATTTGTGGGGGCAACAATTAATATTTCAATCTGTACTAAATATTTGATTTAGTCACAGTTGGAATAAACCTGATAGAAAATTGATAGTATAATTGAATTATGACTGTAGAAATACCTTAAAGACTGAAGTAGAAAAAAAGTAATGTTTTGTCAAATTTGTCACTATTTGTCACTAAAATCATTTGATGCAAACTCCAATTAATACGTAGATACATCTTTTTGCTGACCCTGAGGGGATCAACAGATCACTAAGACGCTGACGGTGAAGGAAGGTTATGGTGGTGTATCATGAGTATGGGCCGAAAATGTTTTGCTGGGCCAATATGACCTTTTTATTTCCGGTTTGTTAAACTTTTCGGTTAAAATAAATGCCACAAATGGCTTTCAGTGTTATGTACTAAGCTGATGTCTTGGTGCACACCATTTTAAGTGTTGCTAGGACCTGATGCAGTACTTCATGAAACTCAACAGTTCTATTGTGTCATAAATCCACCATGTGACTTGGTGATAAGGCCCCTATCCTTCCCCCGTCTGCCTCTTATGACACTTTGGCTCTACCGGTCCTTACCAATATCCCACCCTGTGAAAAAGCACAGTGGTGTGACCTTTGACACCTTAACCGACGGTTATTAAACAGTCTCTTAAAAAACCCTGACTGACTGGGCAGATTTGACTGACAAGGGCGACTGACTGGCCCAGAGGCTAAGAGGAAAGAAGTCGCCTTGCTGAAATGCTGCCGCCATCAAATTGGAGGTGGCAGAGATGGTGGGAGAGTGTTAGCCATCAAAGGGTTTACAGATTAGCCATGCTCATTAGTTCAGTAGAGGGACCTTCCACCCTCACAGGATTGTCAGATGAAGCTTTGCTGCCTTGACCGTTTAGGCCCTGTCTCATACAGGAAGCAAGTCTGTCTGTCAGATACAGAGAGAGGTCAAGGATGAGAACAATTCAATAATAATTGAGCCATTAATGATGGAGAAGAAGAGCAGCCCAGTTAAGCAACAAAAAAGCACAGAAACATGAGCTCCTACTTGCGTCTAAAAACACACATTCACACATGTGCAATGCAAAATGGTCTTGCAGAATGTTCTGCTCCAAGATTTCACCACAACAAAACTCAGCATTAGAGCGTGACTTCCTTTTGAATTTAATGATTTGTAACAAGAGGTTAAGTGACGGGACATGAACAATATGCAAAGTGCAACAAGAGGACAATGGTGCAGTCACAACACATGGCAGTTAATAAAAGAGAAAATAAGAATTAGATCAATGTGTTGATATAGCAGGGATAAAGGAGCAAAAGCCTATAACTTATACTTAAAAGGGGTAATATTTCTAACTTACAGTCCAATGTAACTGTGAGCAGGGTGGGGGTCAACCAACGGTTAATCCACCAAAAGGATTTTCAACAAATCCCGCTGGTTCACTAAGAATCATCAAACTGTATGTTTGACAAGAACATTTATTTGTTCAAAACAAATGGGAATTAGGATAGGAACAATGACTAGACACATTAAACGGTTAGGTGAAATTGTTTGTGAAATTTCCTATGAAAGAAGGTCTTTCTAAGTCCTGGCCTAGAAAGGATATAGGGTATTGGAAATACTGACTGATGGTGTACTAAAATTAACCAAAAATAGCATTTGTTATATCATAAATACTGATGTCTAAAATCCCTGTTCCTTGGTGTCGTTTACTAAGTAAGCACACAGTCATAAAATTATCTGTATGAGGTAACAGGCCCCTGTGTATTCGACTCTACTGCACCCAGAGCACCACACATCTAGACAAGCCATCTATCTCCCTATGTGGAAAAGCAGACACAGGATTTAGTGTTTGCACCTGGTCAGAGATCTTCTGCCTGTCCAGGACCCAGGCCTCACAGTGACCCTTTAAAATAAAGCAGACTCATTCAGCAGTCAATCACTTGTCCTCGCTTCCTCCCCTCATGCAGGAATCAGTCACAATAACCCTCTCACAATAGCCCTCTCTGCTACTTGGAAACACTCATCTCTATCACTCAATTCTGAACAAATGTGGTTTAAACTTATCATGATGCTGTGAATTCATAGGATGAGATTTCCACAAGTTGGCAAGTATTAGGGGAGATGGTATGGTAAGTATTAAAGATGTTCAAGGAAATCCATCATCAAATCAGTTTTGTTTTATAATACACAGAACATTCTTTTTTCCATGTCTTTTTGTCCGTCTTTATACATCTCTCATTTTCTGCCTCTCTCTTGATCCCACTGTGTTGGCCTATCTGGTCATGTTAAAACGTGGTCTGTCTGTTAAAAGGAAGTGTTTCTATTACTTGCCACGGTTGCAAAGCACTAGATCGTGGTGGATTCATTTTGGGTCTCTCTTTAAAATATAACAAAGACCTGCAAATGCTTCCCAATCATCCTCTGTGTCCTGAGTTACAAAAAGCATTCAAAAAACACATCAACCCTTAAAACCTCCTCTCCTATGGGAAAGGCTTGATGCCAATATTACCTTTATCTACTTCCTTGCTCAAGTGGTTGAAAGAGGCTGAAGTTGTGTCTTCATCATTCGTAAGTGTGTGCTTTGTTAATCATAAATGCATTGAATAAGTTAATTCTTGTGTGTTTTGTTGTATGTATTGCTGTCTATGTTACATATGTGCTTAAACGTACCATTTTTTTCTGCAAGTTAAGCAGGCTGCATGATCTAAAAGTCCTCAACCCATAAAGAAGGGTACCTCTGGCTGCTGCTGACCAACGGGAGCACAGCAGAAACTTTTAACCATCTACACTAGTTGAACATATACTTGAGCATATGCACACTAAATACCCGAACACACTCAGACAGCAGCTTTAAGTGCACCCCACTGCTTACATCTTGCCTTCAGTCACATAAAATTTGCGGCCTGCTGATTGCTGACCAGTGTGCCTCCTATCTCAGGGGGGGTTTACACCTTTTCTACCCGAGCAGCACAGAAAGAATTGAAAACTGTATCAGGTACATCTTGATACAAGAACAGATCCCAATCAGCCCATTCACAAGAAACCTCATGGTTCAAGTGCATACAGAGTCAAAATGTATGGAGTATGGACTCTTCCCTTAATTGTGCTGTCAATCACAGTGTTGACAAGAGTGTGTGAGGTCTGAGGCCCTGCAACAAAGAACTGCACATTAGCTGTGAAACTCAGCTTCACAGAAGCAAGGATGTAGCCCCTAGGCTGGGTGTCAAAGCCCTATCCCAGTCCAGACAGACTGAAAGCTGATTAAGCTAATACACATGGTGGGTACAGACACACATTAGTAACAGCTTTGAAAACACCAGATCATATTTCGTGTTAAAATGCTTTCCTTATTAATTTTGGTAATGAGCGTGTTACTAGGTCTGTCAACCCTCCTTCTGACCTCAGAGAAATCTGGATGTCAAAATGTGTGTTTATGAGTCATGACATTATGACAACCTTTTGGATTGGGGCAGAGGGTTTTTTTTTGGCCTTAAATTTCTCTTCCTGTGAAAATAAAAGAAATCCCAGAGAAGCAAAGGGCGTCCATAACCCCAGAAAGCTGATGCTGCTGATAAGGCCAGAGTGACTGATACATTTTAAACACAGATGGGAGTAAAGGCACAAGGTTAGAGAAAGGTAAACAGAGGTGGAGTAGCTACCAAGATGAAAACTTTGTGTAAAATGTGGTGTAAAATTGACTGTGAAATGCAGAAAAGTTGAGAAAATAAAGTTATGACTGGACTTTTTAGGCTCAGTGTACGTTATATGATGTGAAAAAAACAAAAGACAAAAATCCTGAGAAAACAGGGAGGCTTGGTGTCAGAGAATGACATGTGGCCATAAATGTTTAGTTGGGTTGAAGATGACCAGTCACAAGGCCTTGCATGGCCAACAGACACATGCAGGCTCATATTACTAAGTGAGGCTGAGGGGGCCAAAGGAGCAGGATGCTCTCCTCACCCAAGAGGCCATAACTCTAACTGGACCAGAGCCTCTGTCACTAGTACCTGTCTTTGATGGATTTCCCAATCACGTTCAGAATGTGTTCCCATACACAGCTACCATTAACATTCCTGCACAGCCTGGCAGGAGAGTGAATGAAGGTCAAGTGAGGTGAAAGTGTGGGGGGTAAGAGTAGAGAGGAGAGGAGATCAGGATGTCAGGTTTGAGGCAGAAGAAGAGCACAGCGCCAGAAGGTGTAAAAAAGAAAAGAAGTAAGAGTCACAGTGGGAAGGAAGAAGTGTAATGACCCAAGTAAAAAGTCGAGAGCGTAAAGTGATCTGGACCTGGTCTGTGTTCTCCACTCCGAGTGCATAAGGACATAACTAAATCAATCAATAAAACACACAACTTAAAAAGGTATCCAGTGCTGTTGCTAAGATCTTTTGTCAACAATGAATTTCTCGGATGTCCACGCAATACATTTTTTCCTCCAAAAGCATGGAAAATGTAAATTCTGTCATTTATTCATCAGTTATTTTATTTTCTGGAAAATTCAAATTTAGAATCTTATATATTTATTCAAATTTGTTCTTCAAATAATATAAGTAGCATGCAATTCTAATAGGGTGTTTTTGCTATTGCAAAGAAACGTTTCTGCTTGAGAAAAAACCCCATAAGAAATACAAAAGATGTTAATAGAAAATTATAAAAGTCACCACTGTGCAGGAAACCAGAAAAAAACAACAGGTGGAATAGTGGTTCTTTAAAGTTATAATCTCAAAGATCTCAGTTTCGTTCTCTTTGGCGGCACCTATGGTGATAAACAGTAATTGTGGGACATCCACGGTTGGCTCCAGTTGTAACTCTTGATTTTCCTCGCTGACGGTCGCTTTCCTTTCTAGACTGTTTGCCTTCATCTGAGTGGATTTTCACTTATTTTTGAAGTTTTATCTGTTACATTGTTACAATTTCATTTACCAGACACTTTTGTCCAAAGCAACATCTGAAAGT
Organism: Semicossyphus pulcher; assembly: GCF_022749685.1. Taxonomy (NCBI): domain Eukaryota; kingdom Metazoa; phylum Chordata; class Actinopteri; order Labriformes; family Labridae; genus Semicossyphus; species Semicossyphus pulcher. The sequence goes on along the minus strand of NW_027211770.1, from coordinate 885,213 downwards.
TAATAATCTGTAGTTATCGATTTTTTCTTTGTTTGTTCAGCCATTGTAGATAACTGTTTACTCGCAACACTTGGAACACCGCTTAGCTCCGCCTGCCCTCTGCTGGGTGATGGAAAACACGTCACTAGTTGGGCATCGCTTGTGATTTTTTCCGTGAAAGCCGGACCAGACACCCAGTCTGTAATACTGCAAATGCAAAGTCAGTGGGCCACAGGCTCAATCACCATTGTGTTGCCTCATTCGGCGATAGATAGTGACTTGACAGACATTAATTTAAATGAAAATCTTCGAGATTATTACTTTGATGGATTGAAATTCACTGAGGGCTGACTTCTACTGTCCCAGGTGACCAGAAAAGATTGAAATTGGTAGGTTGATAGTGAGCAAAGCTGACCTTTACCACTTCAGTCACACTGTGACACCAAGGTTGGCATAGCCTTTTTTTATATCCTTTCTGTAATAATTCTTAATATGATATCTATTACTACGTGGATGTCCGCAGGCAAGCTGTAACTTACATGGGGAGATGTGGATAATGAGATGGGGAACAAAAATAAATGGCTGTAATTTATATCATTTTTCCCAAATCCAAGATAATATAAACATAAACATCAGGAGAATCTTACATTAAAAACTAAGTACTAGGTAGAAAGTTCAAGGATTAAAATGACAGGGTCCAGTGATGTGTTACATGGTAAAAGCTGTATGCCGGGAAATACTGAATACCAACACAGTCATTTCAAACACCAAAAAATTTAAACAAAAGTTTCTGTTTTTAACACAGTCAACCAAATTATTTTTAGTGAATCTGACGCAGTTTGATGTTAAAGCCAAATAAAATGTTTTAATAAACAGAGATTTCCTACTTTACAAGTTTTTACAAATCCTAAAAACACATACTAAGGGCTTTGGGACACATTTAGATGGGAGAGTGTATTCGCAATCTTTTTTTAGCAGCTTTATGATCCTCATAGTATGCATGAGTATACATGCTTATGTGGTGTGTGAGTATAATGTTCCATCATTAATGGGAATTTTGAAAGCGTAATGACCATTAACAGGTCATTCATAAAAGGCTTACCCCATCTACACTGTACTCCAATAACGTCAATCACACAGTCTAATCCCACAGCTGAGGGTAACAGCTGGCCAGTAACATTGTTATAAGTTAAAGCTTGTTTGGTTAAACTGCTGCTGACCAAGTGACATGAAAATGACATTAGCATGAGTTAAATATTTGAAAAAGACAAGTGTAGCAAGACAACAAGCTGGTTATGAACCCCTCTATTCTGATTCCAACCAAAAACCAGTGATTTTGAAGTTGTATGCATTAATTGAGGCTGAAAATATTATCCATATTGTGATTTCCTACTTTATCACTGGATATACTGGATATATTCTACAGGTTAGGTCATATTAATCCAAGAGGCAATTCCTCAGTCTGTCCGCCTGTCACAGTGATTATTAAAAGATAGAAAAAAATATATAATTTGAACAACATGGGGGGGCTATGGTATGCAGCAAACAAAACCTTGCATGTTTTGTTGGTTATTTGTCTTTCTCTTCTATTTCCCACTAAGAAACTGATAAGGCTTAACACTGTCCTTCGCTGTCTCTAACAGTGTTTCTGAACAGGAGCAAACCCTGAAAAAGAGTTAAAAGACTTGTAATTGGTAGTATAAGCACTCTTCTGTGTGTGTGACTGAGAGTGTGTAAGAATAAGCCAGTTATAAAGGAGAATTTAACACTAGTGTGGGTTGTGTCACATTCCATTCTTGACTGAGCCTCATTGAACCCCCTCCACCCCTTGGGTCTGGTTCCTAAAGGCTGATTCTGTTAATTACTTTCCTTTTTTTTTTATTCCCTAAGAATTCTGAGAAATCTCTTTCACTGCCACCACAATCCCGCCAAAACCTACACCACAAACCCAAAACCACCATTAGCTTAATTAGTCTAATTAATTATGCTTTAACAGTACTCCAGTAATAATCACCACATCAGCATCAAAAGAAATTTAAAAGGATATAATTTTGTAACCATTCTCACCCCTGCATCATCCCCACTTCCCCCTTTTCATCCGAACCAATATTGCCTAATGTGTGACTGTATTTAACCCAATAACTTTTAATATTTCCTTTTTCTTTCTTCTTTTGAAGAGCTAGTGCTGTTGCCGTTTTTTGCAGTAAAGCTTTGCCCACTGTGTGCAAACAGACTGATTTAGGCAACAGTGCAGCCTGGGAAAATGTCTGTGAGCACAGGACAGGAGGGGAGAGGAGCTGGAGGAGCGTGGGGGTAATGGGAGAACAGATGAGGAGAGTGCATGGTACGAGGGAGGAGGCGCGCCGCGGCAGCTGAGCTGTGAAGAAGCTAATGGGCTTTCATCCCCTTCCCACGCCCACCGCGTGTTTTTGGGTAGGCACTCAAGCGGCGAGACACATATTGGTTTGGCTACTGGCAAAGAACTCCAAGCAACTTCCTTGAATGCTGCTTTGCAAGGCCAAATCGAAACTCTGGTTAGCCTGTATATGACTTTAGGAATGGCAGAATATGAATCACTAACCAGCCTTTAATAATATGAGATGGTGGTGGCTGATAAACAGCTGGAACAGCAAAAATGAGGGATGAAAAGCAGAAGCATGGTTTGCAGACAGGCAGTGACACTGACAAACTTAGTGTTTTGATGAATAGAGTACCACCACAAATGAACAAAACAGGGATTAGAAGTTTATCATGACCATTAAAGGAGAAGGCATGTTGGTAACTCACTTGGTTAAGCGCATATCATATGAAGGCTGAGTCCTTACCATTATGCAGGTTTAATTATAACAGGATCCCTGATGCATGACATCCAGTCTCTCTTTCCTCCGTCTTTTCCCCACCGTACCCTACTCTCTCCTCTCTGTAGCCAATAAAAACGTACTCGACAAACATAAATTATTGTTATGTGACATATAAGACAGAAAAAATAACTATTTTTGTGCGTTTCATAATTGTCAGCACATTACAAAACTAAGTTTGTACTAAAACAACTAAATCTGTTCTAATGTGTGTGACTTAAGACGATGTTCAGGCCCTTTGCAGACAGTCAGGACATTATCCCCTCTAATATGTGAGAATAAAACCCCAAGGCCCTGATTAGGTGATCCGGGGAAGCCAATTGTTTTGATTGTGCTGTGTGATGCTTGATCCGACTTTGTGGAATGTGTGACCTTTGATCCAGTGACAACATTCAATTAGATAAGGTTAACTAAATTGACCTTCTCCACCCCTGTTTTTTAGCCTCCAAGTTAAAAAGAGTAAACACCTTGAATGCTACACAGTAAACCAGGAATTATCGCTGTCCACTTCAGCTAACAGTCAACATTCCTTCTCCCATTCACAGCACATACACAAAAAGAGCTTTGCATTTCAGCTTAAAAGTGAAAAATATAGAAATGATCCGTATCTCTTCTTCTTTACTTAATAAATGAAAGACAAGGAAACAGCTGGCAACTCAAAGAAATGATCTCTCCCCCTCTCCCTCTCTCTCTATAAAGAGCTTAATTTGTGATTATCATTTCAATAACTCATAACTCGACACTCACATGGGAATTTTAATTGATGGGACTTTATAGAACTTTGTGTGTGTGTGTGTGTGTGTGTGTGTGTGTGTGTGTGTGTGTGTGTGTTTTTTGGGTTTTTTTTGGGGGGGTGGGGTGGTAGTGAGATCTCTTTACTGTCTCCATTAAAAATGAACTGCACCGTAGTGGGAAATGACTCAAGGTGCCTTGGGAATTGCATTACACCCAGTAGCTGACAAGGTAGATCACTATTTTCCAGCTGCTGAGTAACCCAAGGCAAGTATTCACCCTCCCCCGCAGAGAGGAAAATTAGAAATGCAGTGTTGTTGTTTAAAAAGAACATCAAAAGTCAACAATAAAGGAGATGTCACCTCCGTTGTAACATATCAAGTGCAGCTATTCTGTTGCATTAGACATGAAAGGTCGTCAGTGTGTGGCAAGCGGGGCTTTTTCACTCCTACAATTGTTTTCTTAAATGTTTTCAAAAGTGGACACAACAGAGCCAAGCATAAACAAAAATATGCATACAGTTCGAGTTGGTATTCAGTGTCCTGCAAACCTTCCTTTTCTTAGCATTATAGGCCTCTTGATCTGTTGTGGAAGTATTCTAATGTTAAAAGCAAACTTTTAGCCGACTGAATTAAAACATTATCTGGAAACCTTCAACATATACATGGCATTTAGAAATGTATTCCTTTAGTGCTGGAAATTTTAATTAAATATGATAAGAAGCCATGTTACAAGTTAAAATGAGGTCATTCGGTCTCTGCAGAGATCATCTTAATGACACTGATTAACTTATTTTGTTTCCACTTTCACACGGTGAAAAAGTCTGATTACTTCTCTCTTTCCCTCTGAGGACAACTTTGAGAAGTAAAACAGCAGTCACCCAGAATGACCTCTCTTAACACTCGAAGGCTAAATCTTCATCTCTATCTGACTCATGAACACACCACCATTATGCCTCACAGTGACAGCTAACACCAAAAAAAGACAATTGTGGTCCCCCAAAGCTGCAGTTAGTCTCAGGTTTTTGCAGATTCAGCCCTGTTCACGATGGAGCAGTCCTCAAGGCTCTAATCTGTGGATTAGCAACTGATATAAACAGAAAACCTCTTTGGAAGGATGTAAGTTGGCCAAAACCAAATGGCAGCATGGGAGCCGTGATATCATGTAAGAGGGGAGCCTAGCCTGAACAGCAGCTATAGGCCCAGTCACACTCCAACCCAACCCCATATCTAGCCTGAGCCCTTGTCCCCTTGTACCCAATCTCTGACCCCTGCCCCTCAGCCTCACACTCCAGCAAAGCTTTAAGCACTGTGAGAGGGGCCTAAGTAGCCCAACACTTTACAGATGAACAGCTCCAGTAATGGGCCATGATTAGCCTCAAAAGCCAGCTCTGAGTGTGTTCCCTTGTGTGTAATCTCCAAATTACCTGGTCTGCTTCACACACTCTGACTGACCAGACATGATGTGAGCAGCTGCTTTGAATATTTAACAGATTGTTGAGGAAGTTAGAGGTGGCTTAAACAAATAAACAAATTGAGAAGCCAAACTTTTTCTAGTTCCTCCAGATTTAAACTAAAAAAATGAGTGTGTATATATGTATATACAGCACATATAGGCTATATGAATTTGGGTCAGATCCCAAAAGTTGCTCTTACTTACAAGATTAACTATTGCTGCTTCTGTTTTATCACGAAGTCATCCAATGAATGTTTTTTTTTGTACAATTTTGTCTACTGTTAGTCTTTCAGCCATAAAGCTCTGGCCAGCAGCTTAAAGCCATCAAGCTGCTGCCTGAGAAAAAGCCAGACTGTTGATTTAACACTCAATGGAGTGAGTGAACACATGCAAAGGAGGGGAAAAGAGCATGATAGATGGACATATGAAAGTACGACAGGCCTTTGAAAGATTGTAATGGAGGAGGCTACCAAGGGAGATCCCAAAATTCACACCCCATCTATGGTGTCAGTGCAGCCCATTCAAAGGCAACACTACTTTCGGAAAGTAGGCAAAGAGAGCTTTTGTTTCTAAAGCGCCTTTCACACATGCCTGTAAATATGCTTGCACTACTAAGTAAGTGTTGTGCATGCTTTTGTGTGTGTTTCTGTGAAATAGTAAGATCAAAGTCTGGTGCCACTTCATTCCCACCTGATCTCATTAGTCTTTGTGTCACAGTTTTTTCAAGTGAAGGTCTGTCTGTCTGTCTGTCTGTCTGTCGGTCGGTCTGTCTATTTTAGCGCCTATGAGCATCTAGATAGACAGAGTGAAAGACAGACAAATATGTTTTGATGAATGTAAGTATTGACATTCTGACGACCAAGAGAAACTCTATGATGTTCCTTAAACGTATGAAAACTATATTACAGCATATTTCAGTGTTGACGAGTGGACTTAAGTCTGTGTAAACTCCTTCTCCGTCTTCTTTCCATCAATCCAATATGAAAACAGTAAATTAGAATAAAACAACTGTAATATCTCTTAAGGATCTAAATGTGTTTATTATTAGTGGCCTGGGGAATTCTCCAAGGATTAATTCAATGTAGCTTTCATAATTCCCTCCAATATGTTTAAATTAAGATTAAAGATCACTTTGTTCCCCTATTCCCAGCACACATGGAATGGTAAAGAGATCAAAACTGGAGGGCTTTATAGGGAACATCTTTAACATTTGCTCTGCTCTCAGTGTGCTTGATTAAATGTAACATTTTGAGATCCCAGAGTTCTGAGAAAAGCATAAATCATTGTCTCGCAGCTGCTGGCGTGCCTGGGGAAAACACATGCTATCCCTCACTCTCTGGCTATTTTTTTTTGTCGTCTCTATGATCATAAAGCCTACCCGACTCATTGGTCCCTCCTCCTCTGGTGCAAGTCAGGGTGGTGGAGGGTTGGGGGAACACTTACAGGCTGCAACTATCCCTGAGGTTCAGCATAAACCCAAGCTCCTCACACGCCCTCTAGCCCTCTACTCCCTCTGCTCCCTCACACTAGCCCTGCCCATGGCCCCCTTAGTCTTTTCCATCCATCAGCAGACACAGGCCTAAGACAAAGGCATGGAAGAAAGTCAGCCAGCCAGCCACTGCCTGGGGATCAAAATAATCAAGCTGTCTCTTGATAATCACTGATAATTTATATTCAGTGGAGCACGAAAGGTCATTTAGAATGACCTTTCGTGCTCCACTGCTCTGCTTTGATTACATTCACAAATAATTTATCTCCAATCTCCAATACAAATCAAGTAATACAGGAATCAGTCCCGAATGTAAGCTGGGCCCATTGAATACCAACCTGTGCCCTTCTGATTCACCTTTCCAACCTGGATCGCTGCCCGATTTGACTTAAAAGCACCTATCTCACCCCCTGAGATCCACAAGTGTAACTCCTCCTATACATGCCTGACATTCTTCTACTTTGCTCCAACCTTTACTTTGTTTTTTAGTGTTATTTAATAACAGGATTGATTTATCAATATTCATTGTGTCATAATAGCACATGTTTGTTTCTAGTAATTGAAAAGAAACTGAAAAAGAAAAAGGGAGGGATACTTGGCTAAAGTGGTACTCTGCAACTGCCATAAAATCTACTCATTGGGACCAATGGGTCCAAATGGAACAACTGCTGGATTAGGACTGACTGTCACATTGCAAGATATGAAATTCTTATACAACTTTGGATATATAAAAAAGAAGACATGTCAAAGCAGAGCTGCTTAGATCTTCTGCGTTAAAACCCACACTTTTAATTGTGTTTAATTTATCAGAATGTTCCAACCTCAACTCTTTTAAATGACAACACATAAGTCTGGATCTGCAGGAGTTCTACGAGCATTGGTACTCCCTCTAACCACCACCCATAGCCAGTTCCAAGTAAAGTGGAATTTGGTTTTAATTCACTGGTAAACAATTAAACAGAAAACAGATGTCACTGGCCATATAAAATTGAACTTGAATTAAAAGAGAAGATTAAAACGTGTCAAAGTTGCAATCAAACTATCAGACTACGCATTCAATTATTAAACATTTTGTTACTTCATTACAGTGAAAAGTAACTGAATTCCTGAATGTGCTTTAAGGTTTGTTACAAAATATTACAGGCAGACATCTGTGTCAGAGAAAGAGGCCAAGACAATAGTGTTCTAGACTTGTGTAGAGACTTGTGGCCACTAGTATAGAATGTGAGATATGGGCCTGTCTGAGCTCTATGAAATAACTTCCTAGATGAATTAAACAATCCACATGAAAAGTGCTCGTAACTTCCAGAGCCTGTCGCATCCTCTATGAAATAAGACAAAACAGAGATCTCATATACATGACTTAAGGCATGCTTGGCTTTTAAACTGAAGTCAATAACATACAATAAAACATGACTAAAATAAGGCATTTATATGAAAGCAGCATCGCAGCATGTGAGTATATATTGAACATTTAAGTGACTACATGCTGGTAGGTTGATCTTAGTTACTGATCCCCTTCTTCCTAAAATAGATATTATGCTTGATATTTGGGCAGACAGATCCCACAGCACTGCTGTGCTTCAAATTGCATCTCTAGAACAAAACAGAAGCAGAAGAAGAAAACAATTGCAAAATAGAATATAAAAGAAGATTGAGGCTCATTATATCCTAATGTTTTCAGTGTGTCGATGGCGTAAGGAGTTAGCTTTTCTCTTACTCCCCGAGCCATGCTCTATGTATAATGACCATGCACAACAGAGCCACATGGGACAAATAAAATGTGTTTGATGCCAAGGCCAAGTGGTCCAACAAAGTTGGGCCTCTAAGACAGTCCTATGGGAGCAAAGGGTGCAGTTCATTTAGAGTGGTGCTACTCCACCTTTCATCTGGCTAAATGAGGCGTTGCATCCATCATTTCATTAACACTGCTCTAACAGGCGCATAGTCACCCTTTAGATGACAGCGGGGACATGGGACATGTGGCTGACCAAAAGCTTTGATGTAGACCTGACCACTGTATACAAACCACAGACCTACAAGCAGATACCCAAAAAAGCCTGGGCTCTTCCCTCAGCAGAATGTTTGACACAACACACACGCGCACAGAGAGAGAAATGTTCCAGTCTGTTGAAACTGTTACTGTCAAACCACGCTGCTGTCTTCAGCAGTGACTTAATTGACAGCTGTACTACAGATAAAAGAAAGACATTTGGCAGAAGAATTGCGTGTTTGTGTGTGTGTTTGGGGGGGGATTCCTTGCTACCTACCACCAGTCAATCAGAAATTGATCTTAGACCTTTCAGAAACAAATGCCCAAGTAGGCATGAAGAACTGAATGGGGAGGAGGCATTAAATATGAATATCTAATCTGTGACATTAAAAGAAACAAGGGATGTGCATTTAAAATGTTTTTGACCGGTTAACACTCTTTACGATTAATAACTGGTTATCCGACAAGATAAAAAATGTACTTTTTGGATTGGATAAAAGTCTGGGACCCATGCAAACACTTTTCCAGTGAGTCCCCAGGTCTCTCAGGAATTAATGTAGCCGCGACGTTGTCAGCCGTGGGTCTGGCTGCCATACTCTGTGTTATGAGGATGGCCGATTTAACCTCCCAGGCCTCATCAATATATTAACGCAATTGTCACGTAGCTCTCCGTAGTGAGCACAGTCCAGCAGTCTGCTGTGATTGCTATAAACTTACTTACTTACTTACTTACGCACTACCCAGTTGCGTTTTCAGCTCTTTTTTCTTCTCTCTAAACCATGCGTCAATTCGATGCCAGGTTTGCAGTCCATCTTGTTGGGATTTGGTAATTAGGCTCAATACAGCCCAGTAGCCCCTGAAACACCTCCTCACTGACCACGCAGACAGGCAAAATATCTTTCTCCACCATTAAACAGATTCTCTACGTTATCCCCTCAGACCGCCGCGCATCGCACTTTCTCCCTGCTAGCATGGAGGGCAGAGTTGGTTGAGAAACTTGCGCTGGACCCGCCGGCCGGGATACGTGTGGATGTTTGCTTCGCATATGGTATTGCATTGCGCTTGTACCACTGCTGTATTTAAGTAGTGCATTGCACAATTTAAAAGTAATGTTGTTGTCATCGTCTTGGGTGAAATAGTCCGACATGCTACTTCTTTTTTTGCTCATTTTATTTTGCTTTAAACTCAGTTTCAGCTCAGCTAACAACAACAAACATGTCTTTACCAAAGATACTGTATATGTATATTTAAAAAAATATATTTAACCGTGGTAGTATTAACCGGTTAAAATTCTTAGCGATCGGTTAACGGTTAAAGTTAAAGTGCACATCCCCAAAAGAAAAAAAAGTTAAACAGAAAGAAGAAATACGCAGACAAGAGTTAGAAATAAAGCATGCAAGAATGAAAGAAAATTAAACACAGAAGAACAGAAAAAGGCAGTATTGAGGCAGTGATGAGAAGGTGTGCAGGCCTCCACTGCTCCACATCTGCTGGATATATCCAGTACTTCTGGAAGTCAGGCCCCCACCACCCTTTCACCTTCATCTCCTTACTTTTCCCCCCTTCTTTTGCCTCCTTTTAGTCTTCTGGTTTGTGTTCAGATCAGGTTTTAATAATCAAAATTATGTACTGTCTTTATGAGCCATTGCTTTACTGAAATAATATGCTCCCTAAATCAAAGTAATGGTCTGAGGCTGTGCACTAAATAAAATTGAACAGAGTTTCTAAATATATTTATCCATGTCTGTGACACTGTAAAGGGTGGAACAACCCCTTGTCAGAAATAAAATGTTTAAAAACTCAGGAACTCCACTATACTTTCAGGAAAATGTACTAAATGACTTCCCTCATATTTATCAAATCCTGAGATGTCTAAGGAATGTAAGCTCTTCTTGTTTTAAAATTTCAATTTATAGTAGTGTCGGCGCTCTGTTCACTTTAAGGGGGGGGAGTGGTTGACTGGGTGACATTCAAACAGCAATAGAATTGAATGACTTCCCATATCCACCATCTCTATACAAAACGTATCTTCTTGCTTCACTACAGCTACAGCTGTATCTTCTCCTCACAGTCTGAAACCACCTGAAGCTTTATCTCTATCACAGTGTTGACATGTTTAAGGCCCAGGGGCTGATATGATTGAAGGCCTGGTTGGAGTGGTTAAGTAAGCCAAGGCCACATGATGGAACTCTGCAGCCCTGTATTAAAAGTGATGTACAGTTGTGACTCTTAAGACAACCCTGAAAACAAATACTGGAGATGTATTGTTTTGCACTGTAATCCCAGGCTTCTCCTGTATCTACTGATGGGTGGAAAGGGGTGGCGGGTAACATCCCAGAGTAAATTTAGAGATACTCACTTCTGTGAGCTTTTGGAGATTTGGGAGCAATTGAAGGCCATGACATAAGAAAGACTGTCGAGAACATGTACTGCTATAGGTTTCAATCTTCCCTGGGAGCTGAGTAGAGCTGTCTGACATGAGGACCTTTTCAGATGCTCGTGGGAAGGAAAGCTTATGATGAATATCAGCATGTCATCATACACAGAAGAAAGCACGTTAGGAACAATTTCTTCTTAAAAAATAAATAGACAAAGAGTTGCCAAACCTGCCTCAAGATAGTGGGGTTGAAAATACTTATAGTCAACTTCACTAAACAAATAAACTAAAATGAGGAATTATAGTCAGAAAGGAAATACAATGTCACAAACAAACCAAGACTCTTGCATTAGATCTCCAATAATCAAGATGAAATATGGACAGCTGGTGCCTCAAAAGTAAAAAACAAAACAAAACACAACTATGAAAAATGAGCTAAAAAGCTGTTAAATCGAGGAGAGGAAAAGAGAGGAAAGTAAGAGAAAAGTTAAAAACATTTCAACAGCTGCTACCTGAGTTCCTGCAATCATCTCCTTGCTGAGGGACCTGAATAGAAAATGCCAGCAGGTCAGGGGCCAGCAAAGATTCAGGCTTGCGGATCTCATTAAGCCAGCGGCTCATGTAGAGTTCTTTGGTGTCAGATGGGCCCTGAATCAGAGGAACCAGCTTCTCCTTAGCCCCCTCACCTGAGCCTAAGAGAGAAGAGTTAAAGAATAGTTCATATGTAACACCTAATTTACCAATTTCCGAAATGCAAGAGGATACAAAAGTTATAAAAGAAAGTTTGTATCCTTCATGCTGTACAGATTAAAAAATATATCTTGTATTTGAATTTCTTTGTGGCTCAAGTGAAAGGGATTTTCAAAGTTAAAATGAAGAAAATGAAGAGGCAAAAGTTAAGTACAGAGATCATAGGATTATCCATGCAGCAACGGGCTTTTTGTGCAAGTATAGAATTTGTCATTTATTAGTTGTAAAAAGTCTCTTAGACTGTAACAAAAGATACACAAAATATTGAAGATGCTTAATGCCTTAAGACTTTTTTTTCACTATATTTTCAGTTCAAGGTATCTGTTGATCTGCAGTTTGAGTCTTTAAAGCAACATGAAGTAACCGAAAACATGAGATCCATGTCAAAATTGTAGTTGAAATGAGTAAAAAAAATGCTACAGTATCAAGGTTTTTGAAAAAAACCCATCTTAAAAATCATAAACAATATGTCATATGTACAAAACGTATTTAATAAATACCAACTATCACAAGGTTATACTAGCCAACAGTAATATGATGTACAGTCAACTGAGTGTTGATTTCTTAACCTCAAAAGTTAAACCTGATCCCTGATCAATTAAATCGATAGTACACAGAAAAGGAGATAAACAGTGTAATAGTGTAATAAAAATTTAATCCACAACTGCAATTGTACAATAAAATGGGAGAATTAAATGAGGACTCTTAAAAGATCCCCATCATCTAGAGATGTATAAGTAAACAATCTGATTTATTCTGTTTTGTTCTGGCCTAAATTGACTCATATTATTGTCGTTTCTGTGCGTCTATCTGACTCTATCTTTCTCTCTTAACCGAAGATCAAGATCAAGATGATTGGCACCTAGCCCCTGATTTTGCTCGAGGCTTCTGCCTGTTTTAAACTGCTGCTTTTGCTTTCTGCAAATTTCAAATTCTACATAAAGCCCAGACTTACATTTCAAAACATAAAATCAGTGTGTACTAACAATCCATTATTTGTTAGTACATCCCCTATAAATGTTATTTTTTAAATATAACTGCACATGCTTTCTATGTGTATGCTTTTCCATAATTGACAGCTGAAACAGATCTTAAATTCTGCCTTAATCATTTGTGCATTTTGACCTTGTGAACCCTGTGCTATGACACAAGCTCTAATAACACCATTGCCTTTAGAGACATGACCAGAGCCTGAAGACTAAGCCTCTGGTGATAACATAATTTCACTTACATAGCTGGATAGAAATAGGATTAAGCAAAGAATGAGATGGAGAGAGACAGAGTTGAGTGTGTAAAAGTATAAGTTAGAGAAAGCAAAAGAAGAGTCTAGTTGGTCTCACTCTCTCGCTCCTATTCAGCCAATAAAGTTTTAACAGGGCACAGCTGCACACACCTGGGGTCCTGGCGCACATTTTTATAGATCCCACGGTTCCCGAGGCACATTTCACCGTCGCACGGCTGCAGAACTTCAGCTCCAGATTTTGGATCGAGCCCTCGAGAGTCGATGACGGGCCCTGGGACTTCACACCTAATAAACATTTTAAAAAAAGTGAAAATGAAGTGCAATTCGGCAGGTTTAAAAACCACTGCCGTTGTTTTGTTAAACACTTGATTGGCCTTTAATTGTTCTTGACCCCTTTCTTTCCCTCACTCACTGATCTGTTGAACACAGGTGACACCAACATCAAGTAGAGTGTGTTGAAACTTTAAGGCAGCGATATTAATCTATTTCCACAATGAACCTGGTGTTGTGTCCCTAACATGTAATTTTTTTAATATAAGAAATTTGTTTCTAATTAACAGACAGTAACACAGTTGAACAGAATCCCAAAGCTTCAATTTAAATAATACATTTTACAGTAATGTATGACAGGCCTAAATGCTGTCACTCAGGTTGTACACTATCGGGAGATCGGTGGTGTGTTCCCCGGTAGTTGCAGTCAAAGTGTCCTCTGGCAAGACACTTAACACCAAATTGCTCCGGAAGGCATAGCCTTCAGTTTTTAAATGTGTGTGTGAATGACTTAGATTAGAGCTGGATTGGCAGGTTGGCACCTCGTATGGCAGCCTCCAGCATCTACATGAATGTGTGTTTGAAAAGGTGAATGTGGCAGGAGTGTTACAATGTTACAACTTAATTTAGCAGACGCTTTTGTCCAAAGCAATGTACATCAGTGAGTTTATACAACACAAGCAACGATCGAGACAGGAGGGAACAAAGTCAGTAAGAGCCAACAAACAGCTTCAAGTGCGATCGGACACTGGTGCCGACAGGCAGTGTATAATGTATTTTTTAAATAATAATCATCATCAGCAACATCACTATCATTAAGGTCAGAGGTGTTCATAAAGAGCTGGGTCTTTAGCTTCTTCTTAAAGGGGAAAGGGACTCTGCAGACCGAGTGGAGTTTGGTAGCTCGTTCCACCACCTGGGGACCACTGAGGAGAAGAGTCTAGTTAGAGACTTAGGGCCCTGTTGTGATGGGAGTACCAGGCGCCTTTCATCGGCAGAGCGTAGTGGGCGGGACGGACTGTAGACCTGGATGAGGGCGTTCAGGTAGGCAGGAGACATTCTTGTTGCTGTTTTATAAGCAAGCAACAGGGTGTGCAAAGCACCAGAAAAGTGTTTATTACAGTCCCTTTTTCAAAACATGTCATTATTTGGCAGAAAAAAGCCTCTGACTTCCTTTTTTATAACATTACATATTATACAACTTTTGTATCTGTTTTCTCCTCCACAACAATTGTTATTATTATTATTATTATTAATATTATTTTTAAGATTCATTTTTTGGCTTTTGCCGTTATTGTACAGGGTAGCTGAAGAGAGACAGGAAATGTGGGTAGAGAGTGGGGGATGACATGCACCAAATGATCGGCAGACCAGGAGTCAAACATGTGATCAATGCAATTAGGACTATAGCCTCTGTATTGGGATATTTTTTTTTTAGAACTAGTGTTATTTTTCAAAATAAAGCCTAGAAGCATGATTCTAGTGTTTTGTGTCCTTCCTCCTTTTGCATTGCTGTGTTTGTGTTAATTTTAAAAACATACAAGCACAGAGAAACACATTTTCTCTGTTTTTAAGAAGTGTAAGTTTAGTGATCATCTCGTCAGTTTACAAAATAAAATTAGTCTCAGTAAGCTCACAACACCACATGTTTACATATAGATACACTGAATATAGGCTCAAAGACAATTGTGTTGTCTTAAGGAAAGATCCAAATGAAAATGACATAAGCACTGCATAAAGGTAGGCTCAATGTAGAATAATATAGATTTGTTACAGTTGTCATCAATGCATAACACAAGACATTTGGTTATATTATTGGGTCTGTCTCAGTGAACCCAAAAACACATGACCCATCTACACAAACCAGTGTGGACATCCAGATCCAACAACCATTTGGAATTTTCCAAAACAGTACTGAAGGAAAAATTATTGCAACAGTAAAGAGTAGGACACCACATAGACTGGCTATTCCCTTGAGTCCCTTCAGGAAAGATGGAGATGTTATAAGAACAAGCCAATCTTGAACATGATTAGGGTCATTCCTTGTGCTCTGTTTGCTCTTTGATGAATGGCAGTTGGGGTATCACTATTACATATCCTCGTTTGCCCACGTAGATGTCCTAAAGGGCACCGTGCACCTGCTGGTGTGGCAATTGTTACTTGGGGGGGTAGCTGTGGACAATGTTTTGTCCAGCTGTTAAGACTATAAAAAAGTGGTGTACACAGGAAGAGGGAACCCACAAGGGTTGGCAGTTTTGTCGACAGTCTTTTTCAGTTTGGTTTATGTATGTATGCTGCATTAGTTTGTGTTATACTGTCAAACGTGCGTTTCGGTGTGTGAATGAGTGACTGAATGCGTGTGGTGCTGTTACTCTTCAAGTATTGGCAGGTGCAAGAAGCATTCTAAACACACATCTACAGGCCAGAGGCCACGGCACTTGATCAAACGCTGTAAAGGCAACCATGGCCAGCTGGACCGCCATCCTGAACACTGGGGAGAGTGTTGAGATAAGAAAAAGATGGAGAAATAGATGGTCAGTAAAGAAATACTCAAAGCATATATTTAAAAGTGAAGACCCTTACTGATGAGGCGGTATGGGAGGTGGGGGATACTTTTTTGCTTTCTGTATACCATACAATACATGTCTCGATATGTGTTTGTGTGTGAGTGTGTTTGTGTGTGTGTGTGTGTGTGTGTGTGTGTGTGTGTGTGTGCGTGTGCGCGTGCACGTGCGTGTGTGTGCGTGTGTGCGTGTGCGTGTGTTCGTTTGATGTGCATGCATGTGTGCGTTGGTGGGTGTGCATGTGTGTTCAGGACATCTGCAGACTTGAAAGCCATGTTTTACACATTCCAACATGTCCTGGTCTCACTGCTCTGTGGAATGTTCTGGGAAAGTTATAATGTTAGACCTGGCTAATCAAAGTTTTAAAAATTAAATCAGTGTTTGTAACAGCCTTCATTCACAAAACACTGCTACGGAATTTTCTTTCCAATGCTATGTTGTTTGGCAATGGGAACAATGATATCTTTCAAGAAGAAAAGGTAAGGAAGAAGTCCATCTCTCCGTTTGAATAGTTTTTTTTAGTAACAATCTTGAACTTTTTCATTTAAATAAATGTCTTTCAAACCACTATCTATCACCGAATAAGTTAACACAATGTTGATTGAGCCTATAGCCCACTGTTGAAAGCCTTTGCATTTGCAGCATATCGTATTATTATGGACTGGGTGTCTGTGGCGACATTCACGGAAAAAATCACAAGCGGCGCCCAGTTAGTGACACGTTTTCCCACCCAGCAATGGTTGGTCTGTCAGAGAGCGGAGGCAGAGCTAAGTGGCTGCACTTCTGGTTTCTGTAAGCATTGCAAGTAAACAGTAATCTACTATGGCTGAACAAACAAAGAAAAGATCGATGACTACAGATACAACTTAAAAAAGAAGTGAAAATCCAAAGAAAAAGAAAAAATTTGATGCTGAGATGAAGTCAGACAGTCTACAAACAAAAGCGGGGAAAATCAAGAGTTAGAACCATGTCAAAGGGAGCCAGCAGTAAATGTCTGGTTAAATTGGGACGTATGCTCCCATAGTTGTCGATCATCGCCAGTGGGTGGCGCTCAAGAGCACGAAACTCAAATATTTGAGATTGGAACTCCAGAACCATAGGGGCAGCTGGGCACCAGAGGCAGAGTAGGCCGCCCTCTAATCGGATGATTGGCTGTTTGATACCCATCTCCTGCAGTCCACATGTAAAAGGGCCACTTAGCAGGACACCCCAAATGTGAGTGTATGTGATTAGATCAGTAGTGACAGGTATAAGTAAGAATGTTTGTTTGAAAGGGTGAATGCTGACATGTAATATAAAGGGCTCTGGGCGGTGGGGAGACTAGAAATGCATTGCATAAGAGACTTACATGCAGTGCATTTAGAAAAGGAGGCATTAAGAGTTTATGTAGAACTTATCACCGTCTCTACTTCTAGAAGCCTAAGAACCAACTTCTGGCACTTGATTGATGCATACTAGACCCCAAAAAGTTGGTATGAAAAAGTTAAGGAACAGCATTATTAGACTTGTTATTTGTGCAAAACAGCTCACAGTATTGAGTAAAGAATTTTCAGGTAACTGGTACCTTGTACATTAAAGCATTATGGATCACTTTTATATGTGATGATGATAAGCTGAAAAAAGTATATACCATCCTAAACCCTTATAAGCAGGTAGACAATTATGTACAGAGAAAGAAAAGAGCGGAGCAGTATTAAAAGCTCCAGCTCTGGAATTGAGCCCAGAGCATTTATGGGGCTGACAATAAAGGAGGTAGGAAATAGAACAGTTGGGTCGACTTAAAACAGCCAGCTGAGCCAATAAGTGCTGATGCAGAAACAATAACTGTCTCTCCTAAGTCAGAAGGAGCTGAAGTACAAGCAGTGAGTTGAAGCAGGAATTCTGCTGGCACCTTGCCCAGTACTGACACACAGCAAAAACATAGACACATGCTGAGACAGTGGGACAGACCTGAGAAGAGAGCAGTTTTGGCACAAGGCAAACCACGTCTGCAGGGGAGGTGCATCACAACAAAATGTGGCTTTGTACTGCCAGAAAATGTTTCTTAGGATAGTGAAGACGTTAATAATTGATTAGGGTACCTTAATGCATAAATGCTATTATTAAAGAGTTTGACATTTTCATTTAAAAAGAACCATAAACTTTCTAAAGCAACTAACTATTCTAGTATTTGTGTTGTATGCAAGAAGAAATGCATTTTCACATTTCAGGTAGCAGCAATAGCTTATTTTAAAAAACTAAATAGAACATGATGAGGGCAGTTTAAATGAGCAAACTACTATCGCTTAAGAATCACAAACTCACACACAAGCAACCACTCCTCCATGGGTTAGGTCATACGGTAACCTAAACAAATCCATCAAAAGTTAATTCTTCTGCACCTACAGAACAAGATGTTTTAAACATAAAAACAACATAGCAAGCACAAACAAATGTCTACATACACATACAGAAATGCTTCTCCTAATGTCGTAGCCTAGCCAAGCTGCTTCAAGCACAATGAGAAGAGTTTAGAGTGGTGGGGCTTGCAAGTGGTGCATGCTGCCTATAAGGGTCGTGGTAGAAAGACAGTGATGGGGTGTAAGTGCTTGTGGTAGCAGAGTCTGGGGGTCTAATTTTCATGATTACCATTCTCTCCAGGTGCTGCCTGCCTTTCCCTGTGCCTAAAGCAGTGACATGTGTTCTCCGCACATTGAAACCTTGGTTCTCTCTGCCACTGAATTACCACAATTAAGAAGTCTTCATGAGGAAGCAATTTGGCCAACACTAATGGACCTAGGCAGTGAGGTTTGAAAGACCATGAAAGTGTGTGTGTGTGTGTGTGTGTGTGTGTGTGTGTGTGTGCGTGCGTGCGTGCAACAAGATGCAGAGCAAAACTGAAAACGATGTGACACAGATGGGAAAGAGTGGAAAAGGGAGAGATAGGTCAGCAAGATTGACGGAGAAAAATGTGCTGTGACATTGTGGTACTTTGCCACTTGAGAAGAGACTACTAGCTGTTGGTGAGAAAGGTTGTTAAAGGTGCAGTGTACTTCTTCTGCACTTTTCTCAGGCTTTCCCTCCCTCTCTCCTCTTCCCTAATGGGAGAAAATTAAAGAGAAACCAAGCAAAGAGTCCTTGTTCATCAATAATCCACTGAGATCGATATTTATGTCTCAGCTTTGAAGAGACTGACTGTGTCTGTGTGTGGTGGTAGCCAAGACGTGACTGGGGTTTTGGTGCTGCTGAGACACTTCAATGGGAGTTACAGTGGAAATTTATGGCCTTGTGACGTGGACTTATGTGCTCTGTCGGCATTTGTCACAGCCCTTAGATGGGATGGTTGGCTCCCAGCAGGAAGCCAGCTCTGCAGACACTACCAGATGACATAAATACAAACAGATTTATTTGGGCCTGTCATTGATTCAGAGCTTAGTAACATTCAAAGCACTCTGCTGTGGCTGCTTTAAAGCCTATTCCACTTACAGTGCATTTTGCTTAATTTCTCAGTGATGCTCTTCATATGTGTGTACATTTTCTAACCATGTTTGAGCATCTTGGTTAATTATCAAATTCATTCTTTTTCACGACCTGTATTTTATCCCTTTTGATTTTATTCTTTATTATTGAGCTTGAGAGGAAATGGTTTTTTTTGTGTTTTGCCAGCTGACTAAACTCCCTTACTAAAATACCAACAACCAACCAGGTTTCTAAAGGGCATGATGGATCTTTGAGAGCAGTTACAAAATCAGTGATATACAGTGCTAGTGGTTTATTCGATTTAATTGGATGTGAAACTCATGCTTCCAGATCCTGTACTGCAAAAATCCATGACTTTCATCATGTCAGGAATGACATTTTATTTCCCATGACAGAAGAGTGGGCTACCATTCAAAAAAAATGGAGGAGAGGAAAACCCTTGGCAGAATCTTAGTGGACTACTGAATTTCTTTAAATATTATCTTTCGCCAAAAGCCAGAAGACATTGAGAAGAAAAGGGGTTTGACGAAAGGAGAATAACAACGAGAAATCGATGAGAAATGAAAAGCCTGATATCCCCTTATGAGTTTTGTGGAATTGTCAACCACACAGGGGAGATGCAGATGTTTGTGTGTGATATATATACATATATACATATATACACATATATATGTATATATGTGTATATATGTAATACATGTAATATATATATATATATATATATATATACATATATACAACTCCACTGGCATTTCCCATATACTGTTGAGTGAAGTTATTGAACGAAAAGGAGCAGAGAGCTTTAGGAAGACAAAAGAAAAGAGGAAGGCTTGAGTCTGGACTGACTTAAAACATCATCACAATCTGCCAGGAATAGAGTGAGGGCCGCCTGTAGCTCATTGAAGTTTTCATTGACAAGCGCCGTCTCAAGTTCCTTCCAAGAATTATTTATCGGTTCTCTGATGCTGACACAATGTCAGAAATAAGGTTGAGTATGGATGAAAGAGCCCCTGTTTTTTTCTTGTCCCTCTTGCTTTTGTCCTGCCCTGATGTCAATCCGTGAAGCAGACAAGTAGACAGGCAGAAATTTCTCTCAAACCACTCATTTCCACTTATAAGAAGTATGGATACTAGGGGAAGGGCGGGGGGTTAGGCCACACTGAAACAGATATCTCAGGGTTTCATTAAGCTTTCCATGTTCCACTGACAATTGTAACAATGACAGACCACGAAAAAAAGGCTTATTTACTTACTTATTTTACATTGTGAAACAATGTAAGTAAAAGACAAACAATTATAAAAACAATTATCAAAACAACCCCCATGACCTCAGTGTATGAGCCATTATATGACAAGGCAAACCTCTCTGACTTGTCTTGATAAATAGATGGGGCATATTACTTGTGAGTCAGAGGGCCATGTCAGCCAAAATCTCTAGAGGAAACACTGAAAAGCTGAGCAGAGAGAAAGCTCCCCTGTTTAGAGTCATAGCCAGGACTTGCTACCAACAGCTGCATAATAGGCAATTAAAAGAAACACCACCAAGGGAGAAAAGAACGGAAAAGGGAATGATAGGGACGTTCCGGGACTGGACAACATTAAATGCACAGAATACCAGGGATTAGCTAACTGAGGTGACAGAGTTATATGAAAATGGACACATTTTCCCCTCCAATAACACAGATTACCAACACTTATTAAGTTGCAGTGTCACAGGGGGATTTGCGTCAGACTCATGCTCCTGAAGGCAGTTAGATCTCAGGGATGTGAACTGCTGGCCTTGACAGCAACAGCCTTTTTCATGCAGTGCAAAAATGCGTAAAACTGTTGTGGACATGGTCTTTGAGAGAGATTACATTTGTTTCCAAGCAATGTAACCTTGAATAGTATCAAGTCAAGGAACTTGTACTAACAAAAGATTTGTTTTAATAATGATACTGTCATAAGTGAGAGCTTAAGTCCTGGGCTATTATTATCATCATGCTTCTTGTCTCCAGGCAGTGAGAGCACAGGCTCGCTGAATCCAAACATTCTTGCCGTCATTTGCCTAAAATGACATCATATGCTGTGATTTCAAGAACACATACAACATTTTCTAAAAAAGGAGGTGGGCAGGCCTCCGAGCGTATGCATGTCTCTTTATGGGAGTGCCCTTGTGGGTGAATGTGTTTGTGTGTGCGTGCGTGCGTGCGTGTGCATGTGCGTGTATATGTCTGTGTGTGTGTCTGTGTGTGTCTGACCTGACACTCAATTAGCTGCAAAGGCTGGATTTAATAAAGAGAACCAATGGCCATTTGTGTTTCTGGGCACGGAGGTCCACCACACACCCTCAATCTCTTTATTTCCTTCTTTCTGTCACTTTTCCCTTCAACCTTTATTGTCCTTCTGTCTTTCATTTTTCATTCTGCTCATTATATTTTTCACTCTCTCTCTTCCTTTTCCTCTGTTCTTTTCCCCTTATATCTGTCATGCTAAAGTTATGTCACAGCTCATATATCACCGAGCAATCAACTAGAGCACGTCTGGTGACCACCACCAACCAACTTCTACCAGAACCCCCTCCTCCTGTCCTGGCCCATAACTCCACAGAGCTCTGTGGCCAGAAAACCAGCTGCAGTAGCTGCATTAAAGCTTGATCCACCACGAGTGGAAAAGTCGATTTTATGCTGACTTAAATGACCTTGATCTTTTGTCTTTTAACATGAAGTCTTTCACAAGACACTCAAACAGGGAGGCAAGGGCAATGAGCAAAACTATGCTCAAGCATTTGTACTCCGCAGAGCAAGAGCTTCAATTGAAAAATATTAAAAGCACTGGCTTAAGTTTCTGCTCCACTTCCTTCTGCCAACTTGGTTGGATATTGTGCACTGGATCCAGCATGGTTGAAATGATTTATTACAATACATAAATGTGCAATATCCTGTATCCTACACCTTTTAAAATAAGCTATGTAAAGTTACTTTAAGTTTGGAGCATCCCGGCCTGTCTGTGCCATCTGTATGGTTTACTGTCATGCCATGGATTCAAGGAGACAACTTAGACTTAGATATTTGTGTAAGCAGTGACACACGGATAAGAAACACATAAAGCACACATGCAGACATGCAGACATGCATATAAGCAGATGCAAATACACAAATACACACGTACAGTCAGTTAACTAACAGTATTATTCTCACAATCGAAGTCAGAATATAGGCAATATTCACACGTACAAGAGGTCACTCTGTCATTTTGCCCTAGCCAGAGTTGTGCCGTCTGCAGTTTTAAGATCCCTCTGTGACTCACCATGTATTGAGCTATGAATACATCAACTGAAATTAAAAGGCCTCAGGTCCAGAAGTATGAATGAGGGGGAAGCAGGGAATAAGTTGGCTCAAGTTGTTTTGGGATATCATCGGACAGTGGAAAGAACACTTCGAGAAACTGCTGAACCAACCAACGCATCCTCTAAGGAGGTAGAGTCTGAAGATCCAAGGGAAGCCTTATATACAGTATTTCCTTGGCAGAGTTCACTGAGGTAGTCACAAAGCTTCTCAGTGGCAGGACGCCAGGTGTAGATGAGATTGGCCCTGAGGTGCTGAAGAAATGCTAACGCTAGCAGCCGTGGCAAAGCCTAGTAGTTATCATTGTTCAAAAGGACAAATAGTCTAAGTTATCTTTATTATGCTAGATGCAACATATCGGCAATGCGGCTTCTAAACAAGCTGCGCATTTGCCATCCGTCTGCATGACAGCAAGTGGACTGTTAATCTGAAATAACTAGTGGATTCGCATTGCTGTGGATGCGTTTTATGAACTTTCTTGGCATGGAGGATGGATTATGTGCACAGCCAGGCACAGGGGAGAAGGCTACATCTCATAAGGTAGGACAAAAAGTTTGATGCATTTTTAACAAATTGACTTAACAATTGACTAACAGTCACTTGTTAATGCAATCAGCTGTGAAGTCAGTGCTGATGGGGTCTGTTTCGGCATTTCTCGGTTCTGCATGGGTCCGGGTCCCAGCTTTCAAATAATAGATAGATCTCATTCAATTCCGGGTCATACATTTCTGGGTCTCTTTGGGTTCCGGCCCAACATAGTTTTTTTTGACATTTTGGACCCATGAAGACCTCTACCTTGGAGGGCTGCTTGGGTGGACATGGGAGTTTGCTCATCCAGTTTCCATGTGTTTTGTAGACTTGGAGAATGACTAAGATTTTGTCTTCTGGGGGCCTTGTGGGAGTTACTTCGGAAATATGGGGTCCCGGGGCCGTTGTTAGGAGCCATCCTGTTCCTTTATAACCTAAGTGAGAGCTGTGTCCATATCCTCTGCAAAAAGACACGTTCCTGGTGCATGTTGGCCTCCGCCAGGGTGGTCCCTTGTCACCGATTCTGTTTGTGACTTTCATCAACAGGATCTCAAGGTGCAAAGTGAGGAGCGCTTCCAGTTTGGGAGCATCAAAATTTCATCTCATCTTTTTGCAGATGATGTGGTTCTGTTGAGACTTGGTTAAAGACAACAACAGAGAGCATAAGGTAAAGTAGCAAGGCTACCACAGTGTTGTCAGACACTTATTAGAACGATCTGACCCTGTCAGTAGCAAAAACAAGCGCTTTTAGTGGCTGTATATTGGCGTTTTCCCCTTTGCCCCGTTTAGTTACATTGTATCTCATTTCGAAGATATTCTCATATCTTCATTATTTTTGGACTTTATCATGCCAAATTAATTGCATATTTGGAGGCTTTAACATGCCCAAAGAAGTTGGTGTGCGTATCACAAGTAGGAGAAATTTACGAGTGATAGTGCTCTTGTGAATAGGCATGGTAAAATGGCTCCCTAGAGCTCAGCCCCTCCAGCATATTTCACCTACGTACACCAAATTTGGTACACATATGTGTCATGTCAGGACCTACACAAAAGTCTATGGCTGTGCTCGAAATCACCCACTAATAACTATATAGTGCACTATATTGGGTATTTGCCATTTTGTATTGCTATCCGAAATATGAGCGACAATTTTTATACCCTATATAGTAGACTCATGGTATCCTACAATGCTTTGTGAAAAGTAGTGTACAATAGATGCCAACTAACCAAGCAATATATACCATCATGCATTGCGGTGCAAGAGGAGGCAAGAGGAGCTTGACCAGTTGGTTCTGACGTACGTTATAAGTTGTGAAATTTATGGATACATTTATGCCACTACAATATAAAACATAGCTGGCGATCCAGCTCGCTTACATTACCCATTAGCCCTCTCCTGTATAGTAATTGCCATTGGTAGCGCTGCTAGCGTTGAGCCAGAGCTAGAGGGGCTGCATGTATTTATTTTGTGTGTAACAAAACTGTGTAACTTTAGCTCTGGATAAATATCAGTCAGTTCATTTTTTTTTTTCTTCAAGGACTGATTTTGATTATGATGTGGCCAGATTGATTCTGCTCAACAGCAGGAAGCGCTTTGTTGCTGAGGCTGGATGGGAATGAGACAACACTTCTGGTTAGGTTTTTTATTATGATGTATAATTATACAGTATCACAGGTGCAATTTACTTACTATTTGTGTCTTGTTTTTAATATATGTGTTACTCGGTATTCCATGTTGTAGAGCTGGATATAAATGAATGAGTTGTGGCATAAAAATATGGTTTAATTATTGTATTTATATTACAGAATTTTATACTTATTTATTATATGTAATCATAGTGTGAGAATACGCTCAGTATAATATTAGTTATAACATGAAATGAATGCAGTTCTTTATTATTGATCCCTGGCTGACGTTAAGCTGCATGATTTATGTGTGCAACAGGAATTCAGACAGCCTATTATGGACATACTCGTAATCTAAGAGGAAGTCAGCCATTTTGTATTTTACGGTCATCTTTGGTCTATTTTGCCATATTCACAGTCTCTATAATCCATACTTTGAACTCCTATGTAGTTCATCGGATCCTCTTCAAATTGGGTCAGTGTATTGACAAGACATTGAAGATTATAAGTTATTAAAAGCTTGAGTTTTTGTGAAAGGGTGTGGCTGTTGCTAGGGGCCAAATGCTCAGTCTTCTTCTTATTTGACATGCAAGATAAGAGTCCTGACCTGAACACAACTAAATACAAATATTTGCATATAGGCATAGAGTCCCCTACTGGTTACAGGAAATGCCATGTTTTATGCTACAAGCCACATTAAACTTTGGTCGGGAAAGCCTTAAGACCTTTATTAAGGTTTTTCGAAAAAGTTTCAAGTTTTTCGTCAGAGGCCGTGTACGTGGCAGCGTGGCAAACTTCAATGTCTGGCCGTGAAACAGGCAGTTGTTGTAACTCCTTCATATAAGGTTGAATCTGCTCCAAATTTCATATGATTGACGACAGTCCCACCCTGAACATATCTACACACCATTTTTTTTGTCATAGGTATAGCGCCACCCACTGGTCAGAGCCTGTATCAACTCTCAGGTACAATGTCTGCTCAAAATTTCTGGTAGCACCACCTACTGGTACATAGCCCATGGCTGCAGCGGATCCTGTTGCTCATGCACAACCTGCAGCTGCAGCACACCAAGCTGCAGCGACACACCCCAATGTGCAAAAAGGTGCAAGGGCCCATTTATTATTATAAAACTGTTATAATTATCATTGTTAGAAGCCTTATTTTTTGTGTGTTTTTGTATACTGCCATATGTTCAAATTGGGGAGAGTTTGTAATACGTTTTTATATACTTTTATATATTTTATACATAACTTGGTGAGTGTATAAAATCAATGAACCTATGTTTACAAAAACAACGCCCTTTAAAAAGCAGTACCCTTTTTTGTTGGTCTATGTCACACTTACTTACTGCTGCCTCAAGATAGCAATATGCCGTCAATCATCCACTACTACAATACTATTTTAAGACCAAACGCCCATGGGCGCACAGGTGGGCGCAAGTACATTTGCCAGTTACAAAATGTACAAATGACAACGGCATTGGCTGGAAACTAGCTACGACACTCTAGTTGCATCGCTTTGTGCAAGGTGTTAGGACCCATAGAGACACACCTCCCCATGGACCACTTCTCTGTTTCCACCAGACACAAGTCTGTATGCTGCAGAGCTTACCAATAAAATATAACACTACTGTGAGCTTTACTGGAATGCAAAAGGAGAATAAATGTCACCACAAAAACCCTGCTCATGTGAGGGCCAAGCTCACAACAGCAGCTCTGGAACTAATACTATCCTACAACAAGTTGTGTGACAAACAAATCAATCATACAACAGGCAATGACTGACAACCTCAGACTCAAATAAAAATACGATTTTATGGTTTTCTAATTTTACCCAACTGTTTTGCATGGGATTCATGCTCACTGACTTACTACTGTAGCTGTCTAACTGAGCAAAACATCAACTGGAAGTATTACCAGTCCTAGTGGCTGTATTCCAGTCAGCTTCAATGATTTTAAATCCCTGTTTCTTTAATCTGGATCCAACAATTATTTTTGAAGAACATTTCTTCAAGACAATCAACACAGTCTGTCAGTACCTTGAGATAAAAACCGAAGCTTTGTTGACCCTTGCTATAGTGTGGAATTTCTTTTGGACAGGGATTGAAATCTCATACCTAAATGGCTCCCCTGTGAAGGACACTGACCATCTGTGTTATCAGCTCTACCTCGATATGAAACACCTTTCACTATTGAAAAACCCTGTTACATCAAAAGGATAGAAGGGAGGAGAAATTCCTTAAAAAAAAAGAAAAAGAAAAAAGCACATGTTCAAAGTAAACAGCTTTTGTATGTGATGCTTAGTGTTTGGCCTCAGCATTTGTGTGTGTGTGAGAGAGAGAGCTCTGTCCTGGCAACGGCCTGAGGACTGCTTGATGGTAACACAAGAATAAATAAACAAACAAATGAAAGAACACAAGAAGACTTGAGTCTGGATATAGGAGCTGAATCCCATGAGTGTTCCAACAGACCCATGCTTTTACCACAAATAGTTGCAACCTACAAGTTAAACTAGAAGAAATTCTGGCCACTGCTAACACATCTACTGCACAGATGTTCAATAAATGGCACCAGGTTGAACAGTCCAACTCTGTTTTTTGTCAGTAGATGGGATTAAAGTATGTAACATTGAGAAATAAGAGCACTGCACTAGTTTCTCATCAGGGGTAATTTTAGTAAAAAGTCTTGCCTTGGTGTGAGACACAACTCTGAGAAAAATGGAGCAGAGGTTTGTGTTGGAAGGCAAGTAGCCAGCAAGTAACAGCCGGCAAGGTCCTATCATGTTACAGAGTGGACATAACCTCAGTGCTAACAAAACGATTCAGCAATGTTGTACTGGGTGTGCGGGAAGAAGCAATGCAGCAAGACGCTAAATTCATTCATCCCCTTTAGCATGTTCTCATTTTCCATTTCTCTTCCACACTTAAGCTGTCAAACTAAAGATTGAGAGGGACTGGGACAGCAGACATCTTCCTTAAGGCCTATGAGCATCACCACAATTTCAAAAGCAGATACAGTACTAGACATCTTTGGTAATATCATAGGAATTACTGTGGAGTTCTTTCCCCACAAAACATACACTTACACTACAAGTCACCTATTCCCCTTCAATCTCTTGCCGGCTTTCCCCACAGCTCTTTTTCTAACCTGCCAGCACACGTACCAGATGTACAAATGCTGCTCTATGTTGCTACTTAGGCCTGTTCCAAGAGAAAGGCAGAGTGAGGGGAGAGGAATATTTGACTTAACTCCACGGGAGACCAGTTTCATAAATTCTGGCGGCTACACAACAGTGAAAAAGGTAGCTTGGCTGGCTTGGCCGAGGGAGAAAGTTGACGGCATACCAAACAACATGATCCTAATGAGTTGGAAAATCCCGGGCCCTCCAGAGGACTGTCCAGATGCTACCGTCATGAGAAACGCTACTGTTTTATTAAATTCAGACTCTCCTCCCTTTATTTAACAAGGGGCAAAATGAGTTATTTGACCATAAAGGCATCCAAGGTGACATGCAGAGTAAGGCCATTACAGAGTTAATTTAAACTTGGCTGCAGGTCTAATACTTCACACTGGATGTACTTGTGTCTCTTGTCATCGTGTATACAGCGGGTAAAATAAGTATTGAACACATCAACATTTTTCTCAGTAAATATATTTCTAATGGGGCTATTGTTATGAAATTTTCACCAAATGTCAGAAAAAACCCATGCAATCCACACATGCAAAGAAATCAAACCATAGATGTCCATAAATTAAGTTGTGTGTAATAATTTGAAATGACACAGGGAAAAAGTATTAAACACATGAAGAAAGGGAGGTGCAAAAAGGCATGGAAAGCCAAGACACCAGCTTAAATCTATTAGTAATTAGACAGCAATCCTGCCCCTTGTCAGTGCAAATTAATATCAGCTGGTTCAGTCCCAACTGATGGCCTATAAAAAGGTGTCTCATTACCAAGGTGTCACACAAGAAACATCTCATGATGGGTAAAAGCAAAAAGCTCTCTCAAGACCTTCGCAACCTTATTGTTGCAAAACATACTGATGGCATTGGTTACAGAAGGATTTCTAAACTCCTGAATGTTCCAGTGAGCACTGTTGGAGTTATAATCCGGAAGTGAAAAGAACATCATTTCACCATAAACCGGCCACGACCAGGTGCTCCTCACAAGAATTCCGACAGAGGAGTGAAAAGAATTATCAGAAGAGTTGTCCAAGAGCCAAGGACCACTTGTGGAGTTCTACAGAAAGACCTGGAATTAGCAGGTACAATTGTTTCAAAGAAAACAATAAGTAATGCACTCAACCGCCATTCTCCATTGCTGAAGAAAAAGCATGTTGAAGCTCGTTTAAAGTTTGCTGCACAACATTTGGACAAGCCTGTGAAATACTGGGAGAATATAGTCTGGTCAGATGAGACCAAAATTGAACTCTTTGGATGTTATAATACACACCATGTTTGGAGGGCAAATGGCACTGCACATCACCCCAAAAACACCATACCAACAGTGAAGTTTGGAGGTGGGAACATCATGGTGTGGGGCTGTTTTTCAACATACGGTACCGGCATACTTCATATAATTGAAGGATGGATGAATGGAAAAATGTACAGAGACATTCTTGATAAAAACCTGCTGCCATCTACCAGGATGCTGGAGATGAAACGAGGGTGGACATTTCAGCAAGACAATGATCCCAAACACACAGCCAAGGAAACTCTCAATTGGTTTCAGAGAAAGAAAATAAAGCTGCTAGAATGGCCCAGCCAATCACCTGACATAAATCCAATTGAAAATCTATGGAAAGAACTAAAGATCAGAGTTCATAGAAGAAGCCCACGGAACCTTCAAGATCTGAAGACTGTTTGTGTGGAAGAATGGGCCAAAATCACACCTGAGCAATGCATGCGACTAGTTTCTCCATACAGGAGGCTACTTGAAGCTGTCATTACCAACAACTATCTTAATTTCTGAACTTATTTGTTTTGGTTTATTTGTATGTATGATTACTTGGGTTGTTACCAACATCTGGTGAAAATTTCATATCAATAGCACCTTTAGAAATATATTTGTATAGGGTCTGCAGCCTATGCTAACTAGCTAAAATCAAGTTGACTTTTTTTGGGCAAAAGCTGATGTGCTGAGCCCTGAACTTTTCATAAGAGACTCAAATAACCTCCGAGATCCAGCCAGTTCCGTATATCTCTCTTGACAATGAATTGGTTCTGAGAAACAAGCTTTAATTTATGGAGAACTAAACAAAGGGGACAGTAAATGTACTTTATGAGAAAAGGGAGATTTCAATAAATCAAATACAATGATGAACCCATTGACATCTATTATAATAGTCTAAAAGGGACCAGATGAGCAAAGTGATGCAGTTTTCTCTTTGTTCAATGACTATCAATGGTTGAAATATAGAGTGAGCCATTAACAGATGCATTAATCTTATGTGTGGGTATTTGTTCCTTTTGGGAGTTGCCATTACAGAATTATAATTTGTACCCTACAATAACAACTGTGCTTTGAAAACTACAGGAACATTGATGTGGTAAGCAATTACAAACATGTGCACTAGGAAAAAAAAGGCTCAAAAAAGAAACCAGCTTCTTTGCATTCACATACCCCTCACCCACACACTCAAAAGAAGAATTAGAAAACACCATGTTGTTTACCTGAAGTTTTATACACCTCCTTGAGCAGGCTTTCACTGAGTGTTAATGGGGCTCCGTTTATCACGCTGTGGGTCCAGCTCTGACAGATTGCTTGGAGCAAAAGTGTCTGTGCCCTTGTGGCCTGTATTGTGAAGTGGGGAAGCTCAAAAATGCACTCTGTGGAGGGGACTGAAGATCTTTTGCTCCTGAAAGAGAAGGACATGAAATGAGGAAAGACAGAGTTAGATAAAGAATAGTTAATGGTGAGAAAAACAGACACATAGGGACTAATGAATGAATGGATCGTCGAACATAAGCGTCAACATACACCTAATGAAATTGACACCAGTGGATACAACTGGCTCATGTTCCCTTCACAAATCCATTAATATCCCATTACACTACACATTGTAACCAATGACTTACTCATAACCATTTATCGCGCAAGTGGCCAAATAGGTAGAACTATATTCCAACAGCAAATTAAACAAGTACCAAGTGCAAGCCAAACTGTCCTAAGTAACTTGGCAGATAGGTGTAGTATGCCGG
Source organism: Semicossyphus pulcher (assembly GCF_022749685.1). Classification (NCBI taxonomy): domain Eukaryota; kingdom Metazoa; phylum Chordata; class Actinopteri; order Labriformes; family Labridae; genus Semicossyphus; species Semicossyphus pulcher. Next base: position 854,363 of record NW_027211770.1, on the reverse strand, counting down.
TTTGCCACCGACCCTTCTCTTCCCTCAGTCGAAACTGTGATGATGATTTATGTGAAGAGATGTACAGCCCAGAAACCTGACCCTGAAAAGAATCTTTACACATTTAACATTTCATCTGTTTCCAGGAGTGTGGAGGGATAGATTCAATGTGTGTGTGTGTGTGTGTGAGTGTGTGTGTGTGTGTGTGTGCATGTGTGTGTATGTGTGTGTGTGTGACAAGCTGATGAGTTGAGTGTTCATGGGGATGACGTAACAGCACAGTCGGATGGAATCCTCCAGGCCCCTGTCCATCAAAGGCTCAGTGGACCAAGCTCTCATTTATCATCTTACACACACAAACTCTTTTTTTTTCATTTGTGAGATAATTTCCTCTTACTAGTATTTACCTCACTGTCTTCCCTATTCACTCTGTAACCAATGACTCATATCCAAATACATTTGTAGATTTCCTATAGCAAAAACAAACATCTTGACACACACTGTGCTGAGAGTGATGAAGTACTTTTCATAGTCACAACTCCCTTGTTCTACCCCTCACATCTCTCTGTCCCCCTGTTTCTCCATCCATGTGCGTCTCCAGGCACTTGTTAAACACCCAGGCAGCAAAACTAAACACAGCAAAAACACCGCCTGTTTGGTTCCACTCTAGCTTCCTTTTCTTGTGTTCGGATAGGTTCTTCATTTTGGTTTTTGAGGACTGGCAGTGAACCCTGCCTAATAAACATATACTTTTATGAGGGGGATGTGTGTGCATATATGCTTGCTTGACTACATATTTTAATGGAAGACAATAGATGCTGCCCTTTAGGGTGCACTTACAGTAAAAATAGAAACCTGACTAATACCAGGGATGAAGGTGGAGTCTCAGGAAAAAGTTCATTTAATCACAGATTAATTTTGGTCTGCTCTCTGTTTAGAGGGATAGGGATTTGTCACATGGTCTCTCCCTCCACTCAGCAGCTCTGCAATTGTTTAACTCTTTTTCCCCTCCCTCTCCTTCTCTCTGTGTCTCTTTATCTTTTCTTTTATTCTGCTCCTGGGTGGTTCAGCAGGGTGACGTGAGCTGTTGGCTGCCATCATGCAGGCGCAGAGTTCCTAACCGCCTGCAGCCCAGGGGGGACAACTATGAGACAGAAAGTGAGAGTTTGAAAAAAGAAGACGTAATAGTACAGGATAAAAATGCCTTAAAAAAGAGAAACTCCAAACCTGACAGGGTCAATGAGTTTACCTTGACAGTGCTATACAGCATAACATCCATCAAACCAATTTCATGTGTGTTTTTGTGTGTTCAAATGCTTTCATGCGTGTACACGTAGCTAGATATTGCTGCTGAACAAAAGAAAGTAAAGGGGACTCAGCAACAACAATGTCCCCACATGCAGAGCAAATGTGCCTGCAAAGCCACTTCAATCGGAGTACTGGCAAGGGATCAAAGTTTGTTGGCTTATTTGAGTGTTTATAGCGTTTCAGGGGAGCTGTCATGTGCATGTGGTCGTCTAAAACTATAATTATGCACCTGTTTTTATTATATTATGCCCAATTCTTTGCAAACAGCACTTGGATCTTGGAACTAAATGAGAAGCAGAAACTCTCATTAGTATGTTTTGGAAATGCTGGAAGTGAGGACAGCCAGACACTCATTTGATTTCATTAAGTAGCTGGCACAGCCAATGTTTGTGGCTGCAACATGGTAAACAGTTTTCTGGCAGGCAGCTCTTTCACTCTTAACAAAGGCCTTGAAGGAAACAAAAGTGTCCAAGAGGTAAAAATAGCATGACTAATACCTGTTGCATTAACAAGAGTTAGAAAGTAATACACTAAAACACATCTGTTTAACACAGATGCATAGTAAACTAACAAAATGCCTTTTATTACTATATTGCAGAATCCACAAAAGAAACTGTAGCCTTAGAAAGCAAAACTCAATAAAGCATACTTCTGGGCTTACTTCGGGTGGGTCTTCACATTATATGAGACCAACCAGAAATGGGCCGACAACTCGGGACTTATAATTTTAGAAATCAGGTCCTTAGATTGAACTTATGTACGTTATAAAATAGGCTGTCTCTGACCTCACAGTAGCTCTATAAGTCAATAACGTTTTTATTAAAACACAGACGCCACCAGGAATATGTTAAAAGGAAATCAAAATTAGTCAGGGGCTATGAAAAATTAAGTGTTTCAGCCATGAAATATGCTTTCTTCGGGTGTATTTCAACAACATTAGGCCTCATTTCCAGACCCGTCCCCTTTTGGTGCCGTGACAGATTGACAAAGTACTAGACTGGGGTTAGGATTGGCCAGCTGGCAGACTTGTTGACTGTTTGGCAACTGGCCAAGGTAACTCGCTGACTGGCTGGCACAAAGTCTCTCTGTCCAGTGTTCCTGTCAAAACCAGGAAAAAAAGAGCTTGTTGTTGTACAACGGGCATGAGTCAGTGCACCATACCAGCTGTGATGGTCTTTACCTTAACTGTTTCCTCCTCGTACATGTGAAAATGAGGACATAAGTTATGGGCATCAACTCATTAAAATGAGATTAAATAGAGAGTAAACTGAACAGAAGGCCCTTATGAAACATTTCTTGATAGCTCAAAGAAATGGGTCAGAGCCATGTAGTGATTCTAGTGACAGTATGTCATTACAACCTTAAAGTTCAACCTTTCATTTACACAGCCTCTAGGTAACCCAATGTTTGCACTAAACCCTTTTCACATGATAATTGCTGAGATCCATTTGGACCATTAGTTCTCAAGCTTATCAGCTGCGTAGTATGACTGTGGTCATGACTATATTTAGACAGACACAGCTGGGGCCCTATAGCAGGCTGCAGTTGCTCCTTTACAGAGGCCACTCACTACAGTGTAAATGAACGAAGACGCACGGAGACAATTAACCACAAAATGCAAAATCAAGTTTTCCTACATGCAGTGTGCGAAATACCCAGTGGCAATAGTGGGGTCCCCCCTACCTAGTGCTCCAGTGTTACGCTGAAGTTTTACAGAATCAATATGCAACATACAAGATTTCATGTACACAAGCCATGGCAATCAGCTACATGCGTTGCATGCACATCTCCAAGCTTTCTAGACGTGAATCCAAAGTAAGCAAGTAATGAACTCTGTTTTTTCTCTGACAAATTTTCCTGACTTTATGCGCACGTATTTGTGTGTTACCATGAAGTCGAAGCAGAAACAAATCCACAGCTTACCAGTTTGTTCGGGGTAACGTTGGGTTCTCTAAATGGATTGAGGACCATTTGCAACAGTGCCACCCTTGGAGGAAGGCCTTACTAGGAACAACCGTGTATTCAATGACAATATGCTATAATAGCAAATATAATAACACCACCACAACAATATTTTTCTGTAGGCTATCATATTGGTGAATACATGTTTTTGAATAATAGATACTGGACATAGTAAGCTTTTAAAATACATTTTTAGTGACAATTGCAAGTGACTAATCATCAGCAAGATTTTTGCTGTTGAGGCTGTATTTCGCACCCTGCCTACATGCACATATATGTAGGTGTCAACATTAAAGCTGTCAAACAAGCATACGTGTATACACACTTGTAAACTCATACATGAAAAACCAATAACAGCAGCTTGGTCAGCTAGAGCCCTGCTGCTCTGACAACCTGTAACTGGAACAATTATAAAACAATCTGCCAATATTATGTATATGTATATACATATGTGCTTTAACTGTATATGCAAAATCACCTATAACCTAGTGACAGAATTCAGGTTCTGCAAACTGAATGAAAATAATACTTAAAAAATAGAATAAAACCATGCAGAAAACAAACAAGAATGAAGGGAAACAGCAAGCAATGGCAAGAGAAGAATAGAGAACACAAACATGCAGATCGTGTTATGCTCCTGTCAATATTAATTAAAGCCATTTTAAAGAGCTCCAGTACAAATTCAGGATAAGCTGAACTGGTAGGTTGATTAAAATGGCTAGTTGGGGTATGTGTTTGGTCTTTTAGAGTTCTTTTAAAATTATTTTATATTTGGAAATGTATTTGTTATGTCTAATATTGGCCTTTGATCATGATCGTATGACCTGTCTGTTTTGCTTTGCTGGCCTTGTGAAGCACTTTGTAACTTGCTTTTTGAAATGTGCTCTATAAACAAAAGGTTATTATCATCTTTATCATCTTATTATGTATATCGAGTAATTTGTCGGAAATGTGGATATCTGTAGAGCAGAGCATTAGAGCAGATGTTATGACAAAAGACACATTTCTAAGACATTAAGGATATAGCAAACTATAATGCGGTTAGCAAATTTGTTTTTCAAGATCAGCAGCTTGCTGTGATTGAAGGAATATCGCCAAATGCAGCTGGTCTTAATGGTTTACACAGTGTCCCAGAATACAAGCTTGGAACTTCTTACTCATATCCTGCACAGTACCAAAAATAAGTTCTGTCACTTTTTCCAAAATACAGGGACACAGACAGCTGTGGGTGTTGAAAGACCCGCAGGAGATGTAGAGCAAGGTGTCTAGTCCGTCAAAAGACTATAGAGGATTCGGAAGGCACACTCAAACATACATACAATCCCTGATGCAGGTGGATTTTCATGGGAGATAAATTCTACATGAACTGCAACATGATACACTGTCACTTGTTTAAAGTAAGTGGAAGTACTCAAAAAGATAACATAAACTAGAGTAAAGAATGGGGAAAAAAAGTCAACAAGGTAGTCAATCACTCTTGACTAGCCTCACAATGTGCTACTTTCTCTTTACTTAAACTTATCTGAGTCTACTGCAAAGCCAGTGCGATCCATTATTGACTGACATATATTATTGATAGACTCAACTGATAGCCGCTGTCTTTGGACAAGTGATAAGTTATCTTAAGTTTCTACAAATCATTCACTGTCACACCTTCACTGACAAACATTCCCAAACTCAAACGGTTAACAAAATCCTCTACTGCTGTTGTTATCTAAATTTGAGTAATGTTTTGGAGGGAATTAGACTGGAAATGGTGGGAAGTGAGTACTGACAGCATTTACCATTACCTTTTTTCCCCTTTGTAATTTAAAGCATTGCTTCTCCCCATCTCTCCAGGCCAAGGTCACTGACCCCACTTGAAAATAACCAGAGTGAGTTATGGGCTGCTCTCAAGTCCCCTCTTTTATCTACAAAAGACTCACTATAGTGCCTTGCAAAGCATCCAAATGAACATTATGAACATTATCAAGCAAGCACAGTCAACAGTAATAGCGAAGTGGCCAACTTGGTGGATGTGAAATCTTGTCAATTTATCACCTGAATATCATTCAGTTAAATTGCTGCCATTTGGGGGGAAAAACACTGCAATAGAAGAGCCAGGCAAACATATGGCCAGTAAAGAGGGAAAAAAAGGACATAAATAAATAGCATTAATAAAAAAGCATCTTTGTAGTTTTTCATACTGATCTTTAAAGTCATTTATTTCATTGACTGTTCATGGTCTATGTCACTAACCTGTTTGGTAATGTAACAAAAGCTGTAGCTAAGCCTCTGGTATATACAACATTTTTGTAAATGCTATTTCAGCAGCAGCAATATACTATGACCGTGATTTACCTCAAGCAGGTAAAAAATGAAAAGTGATGAATAAAGAGGATTTTCCAAATTTGGTCACTTAACTGTAATATCTAAACTAATGTGTTGTACATTAGTTTACAATTATATCTCTTAGAGTTTAGTGATTCCCTGGGGTCAAAGGTTTCCCATGTGTGCATTTTTTAATCATCTGCCCTGAAGAGCCCAAACTCTTCATAGAAAAAAACAGTCTACTATCTCTTTCCCTTTCACATACACATTTCCCTTCCCTTCCTCCCATCTGGAGCACCCCGACCCAAAATACACACATAGGCGCAAAAGCTCTCTCTTGCACTCCCTCACACTATCACAGCCACACACAACCCCCCATCCCCACACACACACACACACACACACACGAATAAACGCACAAACTGAGATCCTTCTCAGGAGAGGGCTTTATCATTACAAAGGGATTACAAAAATAAATGTTTTAATCAAGTTGTGCAGACAGCTGCAGACTGCAAGGCGAGAAAATGGCAATGAAGTGGTTCATCACGTGTTAAAGGAAAAAATATCAAGAGGCCTGGGTATGTGTGCGTGTATTCGTGTGTTTGTGTGCCTATGTGTATTATGCAGTGGACATTCAGTTCCTTATATAACTAACAGAGATAGAAGAAGTCTGTCCAGAGAAAAGTTGCCTGATTAAATAGGTAAAATTTGTATTGCTGTGATACCAATGGTTGCTGTACCTCATAACAAAGAGTAGACTCTTCAGCAGTGAAAATCAGATGAGCTTTGTTCTGGAAAGAAATGGAGAAGTACTGAGGCGTGGTGGGGGAAGAGGACCAAGGAATGCACACCACAGTAGATGATAATCCACTCAGAGTTGATAATCCATCTACCCTTCCCATTTTCCCACTGTTTTCCCTTCCTCAAGCTTCAGTTCCACAGATGACTATATCAGGCATTAATAGGGTCTTTCAGTCAACTGAAAACATCCACAGCTGCTCCTGAATTCACTTACACGGTTCTGTCCTTCGCATCCAAATACATCTCATTGTTTACTTAAAATTCAATACATATTCTTGGATTCCAAGAACATTTCCTCTTGAAAACACTACAGTGTACACATACGGGCTGAATTAATACCCATGTTGATCTAAACTACTAAATGAAAAGGACTAATACACAGCTTCAACAGCAGAGCGGGCGGCTTTCTGTGGCACTGAGCATTGGAATACTGAAAAAAGGCATTAAAGCTTGCATCAGAACCGAGACGTCAATCACTGAGAGAACAAGCCCCGCATTCAATGATGCCATTTCCTCAATTCATGGTTCCTCAATACGTCCATTGATCTCTGTCAGCCATTAAACTAAATAAAACTGTCTGACACCAGATGTAGACAAGAAAAAAACACATACCACAAAGTTGGCCAAAAATACTTGAATGAGCCACACAAAATGTGATGTTTTACCTTAGCTTACAATCCTTTTCACGATGCTTCAGAGTGAGAAGTGGCTGGTCCATTACATCATATGGCATTCCAGGATTTTAATACACACCTGTTAATACATAAAGCCTATTTGTGGGAGTGTGCCTCCATCCCTTCAGCTTCATCGTGTGAAAATGTTATTTTCTTAAAACATTTCCATGTTTCTTAAAGAACAGGAAAAAGCCTAGTTCATGAGATGCCTGCTGCTCACACAGCCTCTGAACCACAATTTAAAGATGACCATAACCACAGCAGCCAGATGTTGATTTGAAGTTGTTCCTTTCAGTTAATACCTTAATAAGTTAATACTGACTTTATGAAGTAAACTAAAGTTTGGTTGCACAATGGTTGACGGAGAGGTTGTGGGGGTAAAATCTGTCACAAGATCTCTATCTTAAGTCATATTTATGTATAGTCAGAGCTCAGATATTCACTTTTCCATTCAACAGCCTTTAAGATTTAACCACCAAAATAACATAACACATAATAACACATAATGATATTGCCTGCCAAAATAGCTAGTAGACAAATGTAACAGCCACAGTCGATGTTCTCACCAGTGAATGCTGCTCATATTGGATTTGACTTGGATCTCTATGGCTCACCACTGAAGGACACAGACAGCATGTGGACACAGACAGCATGTGTCCTTCTGTTATTGGATGTGCTTGGAGACTTAAACCAGGAGCAGCTTGCTATGACTAACTATGAACAGGAGTAATGAGGCATTACAATCACACCAGAAGCCTCATGCCTCAGATGCCTCAAGCAGCCTTCATAAATCACAACATGAGAAAATCTAGTCTAGACTACCGTTCCAGACATAGTAATGGACTTCTCAGTTTCACATTAAATAAACCTACAGGAAGGGCTAAAAACTGAACTAATTTAATAGAGCCAGATCAATAATGAGATATCAAGGGAGAACCTTTTTTTTTTTTCTTTTAAGAAACATGTGCACGGCAAGTCAGCTTTTCGTGGCTATATAAAATGCACCTGTAATGCCACATGCTTTAAGAAATTATCCCCTGAGAAATGGCTGACCGAGGAAAAGAGGCTGCTAAAAACACCACATAAAAGCTGCCATGGGGTTGAATTACGACCTGCAATGTGACGAGCCACACTAGGCTGCTGGTGGTTTGTTCGTTGGTTGGTTGGTTGGTGGGCCCCGGCCTTAGCCTGCCTCCATCTGTTGCTGCTGTCAGGTGGCCCAGTTTAAGGAATATTATATAGTGTGAGAGCATGTGTGTGCCTGAATGTGTGTCCATGTTACTGAGGTAGTGGGTGAGGTTAAGTTTTAGGGGATATCAATGCAGGTGGCACTTCTGACTCCCCCCCCTGCCATTTTTTCTGCAGGGGATAACAGGTTGAACAGCCAGACCAGTTGAGACCCTCTGTAGAGACCGTGTGAAGTTGGCGGCCCCATGCATTGACTTTCATTGGGGAAAAGTACAGCCTGATGCCTCTCAGCTGCACTTTAGTTCACAAGGAGTGAAAAATCATCCAGAGACTAACTGTTCAGTTAGTACATGGGTGTGTAAAGAAAAGGGGATACTCTGACTTAAATATATTTAAATAGCAATGTTTGTTTACCATCCCAACCCCCTTGAAAGGTTTGTTTTCCCCCAACCAACCACCGCAATAATTCTGAATGTTGTTGCACTGAAGAACACAAAATAGTTTAGGCTATTATTTATTAATTCAACAAATTGTAAATTAGAAAAAAGGAAAATGTTTTTTCACTGCATGCAGATGCAATATGAAGAACCAAAAAGTCACAGTCTGCAATTCCTCTAACCTTGCTGCTTAACCTTTCTTAAAGTTTAATTTTGCTTAAAATTGAGGAAACAAAGACATTTTTGTCTGATAGGATATATGCACGGTTTCTTAATACCAAGTACTCAGTAAAAGCCAAGTCTTGCAGGGAGATGTCAAGGCAGTGTACTTTCCCCAGTGAAAGCCCCTTGCTGCCTACTGTGAGAAGCCAGACTCTTTGTGGTGAGACTGAAGGAAACATGATCTCCAGTATGTCCTGTGAGCCAACTCATCAGGAGAGGTGCTGGGTCTTCGGGAACACCCAGTCCCTCTTTAAGTCCCCTTTGATTAATTATGATTGCACATTAACATATTTGTGTTTGCATGCTTGTGGATGTGTATATTTCTGTGTGTGTGTGTGTGCATGCGTGTGTTTGTGTGTGTGTGTGTGTGTGTGTGTGTGTGTGTGTGTGTGTGTGTGTGTGTGTGTGCGTGCGTGCGTGCGTGCGTGCGTGCGTGCGTGTAAGTGAAAGAAGAGAGAGTAAAAGAGATGGCCATTTATCCCAGAGTCACCCAGAGAGACAAATCTAAAGCTAAATTGTATTTTGGAAATAGAAAAGCTGATTTAAGAGTAAGAGAACAAAACTAGTGAAGACTTACAAAGAAACTGGAGATAGCTCTTTTCCTCAGACCACTCTCTCACTGTCTCACTCCTGCACCTATGGTTTCATGCTTGCAACACTTTTTCAGGTTTCCTTAAGACTTCAAATATTATTACAGCTACGAAAACCAAACATGTCCTAAAGGGTTAGCGGAGCTATATTGGGGCTGAGGAGCACAAAAATCCAAACAAAAATCAATACAGTCAAGTTACATGCGATCACCAAGGACAAGGACTGCATCTTTTGGCTCCAATGACCATATGTTACACAATTTTTACCTGTAGGAGAGAAGCTCTCTGTCTGACTATGTGTGTCAACAACATACTTTTACCACATGTAAGCGTTAATGCAGTTATGATGGTACAAACAGCGCAAGTTCTACCCACAGCCCAAATTGCTTAAAAAAAACTGAGAAAAAAGTTCTCAAGGCCTCTCCATTCACTGTCCATCTGGGCCATTTCTAGTTTTTCACTTATAACCATTAATTTCAGCAAAACTCTAGCAATTAACCTCTGCAGAGGCCATCAGTGCAATAGAAAAAAATGCATTATTACTATTTACTAATTACCATTGCCAGTTGTCACTCTCTCTTATCTAGCTTCTTCTAACTGCTGTCTCTACTTCTCTGTCAAACCTGCTCATCAACATTCTTCCAGGGGCCTGTCAGGTTGTGTTAATTTGAGTGCGACAGCAGCAACACAGGTCAGGAAGCAAGAGAGCCATACCTCCCGCTTAGATGGAAAGGGTCAAAAATCATGGCAGGTTACGCACTCATAACCCTACACTATACACCCAGTCACATTATTATCAAGGAAAGAGACTGGCAGTTAAACAAACAGGCAAATGCTAAAAAAAAAAATGAAATGCAAGAAGTGCTTCTAACCTGTCAAAGTGCCGTAAATACTCTAAATAAGGAATGAGGAAAATGAGATGAAGTGGAAAGGACTTCAGTAGAAAAATCATGGGTATTATGTGCATACCTGATCACAATGCCCTGTTGTAGTCTAAAATCTCTGCAAAAAACACCAAGATAAGGACTGGTGGTGCATACTGTTACTAGACATGTTCGTATTGTATTTAATCAAAGACTTGCACACAACAAAGTATAACAGAGCACTTTCTTAACATGTCAAGGAGACTCTGTGAGGTTGTCAGTGTTATTTCTAAGGGCTGGTCCAGGCTGAAAGAAAAGCCATGGGAGAGCATTGAACTGGAAGGCTCTCTGGAGATGAGAAACATAAAGTGATTGTCAGATAGAAAAATAACATCCGTGTGACATCTGAATCCGCTATTTAAGGCAAGCAGGACAGAAAAGAGTGGGGGCTTGAGATCAAACAAGCAGCAACTGGTCTCTTATTGGGAACAGAGCAGGTTATTTCTACAGACACACTCATTCATTGCTGAAAGGCTGTGTGGTTCCCTCTGTGGCCAGCAAACCACCGTACAGTTGACACAATGTTTGCCTGGAGAAGAAGTCAGGAGAAGTCAAAACATCTGCAGCTGCATGACATGTTTAAATCTAAATTAATGGGGGGAAATCGATTCCCAAGCTAGTGCTCTCGCACAAGTTTCCTGCTTTAACAGGCACTTTGACTGCAAGGTGTGAGAGACAGGGCACAGTGTGTGTGTGTGTGTGCGTGCGTGCGTGCGTGCGTGCATGTGTGCATCCGTGTGTGTGTGTGTGTGTGTGTGTGTGTGTGTGTGTGTGTGTCTGTGTGTGTCTGTGTGTGTGTGTGTGTGTGTGTGTGTGTGCGTGTGTGTGTGTCTGTGTGTGTGTGTGTGTGTGTGTGCGTGCATGTGTGCAGGCATGCGTGCGTGTGTGTGTGTGTTTGCATCAATGGCTTTCCAGATGTTGATTATCTAACACCAACACACAATGATGGAATGAAGTATTTTTCAAACAGCTCTGTACTTTCAGTGTAACGTTAATGTAGCGTCAGACGAACATGTGCGACACATAAGCGTCACGGCAGCATCTATTTTGCACCCGCTGCAACTATACTACGCTATTGGTTCAAATTCTGTCAAGTCATAATTTAAGAGAAACTTTTCCCAGTATAATACTATGGATAGCCTTATTTCTTAATTGTGTATAAATTAAGAAATTCTGTGTTTATGTAAGATGTACAAGTCAAATGAGAATGAATTAATAGGATATTCAGCAGCTTCAGCATATAAAGCAACTATAATAACTTTGAGGGAGTTGATTCCCACATTTTTGTCTTTGTCATCTTCATCGTCTTCTGTGGCTGTCACAAAATTCTTGTCTTTCTCATGTATGAGGTAATTCACCCCTAGTCTTCTTTATTTATGCCTCTCCTTAATAGTTAGCGTAACACACAACTGTATTTAGCTGGGTGAAATGTGAGATTGCCATATACCGTAGTCTGTGATGCTGATTTAATAAGGGAAAAGTGTAGAGTTGTTGGGCTTTCACACCCTAAAGTTTCAGTTAATATCAAATGCAGGCACTAAGAGGATAAATCTTAATAGTTCCAATTCACAAGGGGCACTTTGCCTGCCTATTACAAGTGCTTCAAACTCACCAGTATGTAGGCATCTGGATTAGTTTCCCATAAAGTGCAGTGCTGAACGAAGGGATGATGGGGATGAGAGGAAGGAAACCTCCTGTATTGTCCTGGCACGTCAAGCCTGCCTGAAACCCAAACACCTGGAAAGAAGGACAAAACAATGGGATGAGGGAGAGATAAAGTATGCATGGATATTCAGCAATTTGGATTAAATCATTTACTGGATCTATGAAGTAAACATCTATATTGACTGGATTTCAATCACCACTAAACTAATTTGACCCTTGCTGTCTTCAGCAGACATGGCATAAACATAAATCTGCACTCTTACTAGCCTTGGCTCTTATATGGAGGGAAAGTCTTCTTGTCATCCTTGACTGCTGTACAAAGAGCTGTCAAAAAGTCCATCTTACAGTCAGGAAGGCACTGTTTAAAATAATCTTTCCAACCCTTCTTTAAAAATGTATGCATACTACAGTATATGATACAATTCCTGACGGCTGCCAAGTTGTTGTTTTTTCCTTTAGTAGTTTTTAATAAATAATGTATTACTTGGCAGAAGTGAAATGATCACTGCAGTACGATTTAATGAGGACACTCATCAATGATCCTTGATACAATATGTGTGATGTAGGTAGTAAAACTTTTTTTTTTAATAAAAGGGCAAAGATCAGATTGATCAGGTCCAGGTCACACCGAGATTCCAGCAACACTGTCGGGTTATATTGGCCTAAATGTATTGAAGTATCAATTGACTTTTTTTCAATAACAACACGTGTCATAATTGTATCCCCATTATCTAAGCTCCTGATAGCCATAGGGTCTACAAACAAGCAGCCCAGTTTTCAAGTAGCCCAAATAGCACATTAGCCTCTGTGTTAAGGGTACCAGCTGACTTGGAGTTCTTATTTACAGCCATGGGAAAGTAAGACAATGGCTAACAGCTACCCTTAAAACAGACACCTTAGCTTTGACAGCCAGTGTCAACAGAAAACAGATTAAGATAAGCTGAAGCTTATACCCGTTTCAAATAACTTCCTGAAGTGGCCTAATTGTAGCCAGAATGACCTCCACCCTGTCTTGATCCCACTGCCGAAATCCAGAGGTAGATTTAGAACCTTCGCAAATATAGATGCTGAGGACTGATAGTTCAGAAACATCCTTGGCCACTGACCAGTTGACTGTTAACCTCTCATTGACCCTTTGATTTCCAACAAACATCCTGTCCAGGCCAAACCAAGCTAGACACAGCCACCCCAGATTACTCCAAATTTCCCTACAGGGTGGATTAGCTAATTTAACCAAGCTGCCTAGGATATTTTACAGTTCATTAATGGTTACATTTGAAAAGCAAGGATGGATTCAAAAATTTACTATTTTTGTTGGCATTGTAACCATTAGACATGGCTTTGCCTTCATTTTTTTTATTTAAATGCATGATATGCTATCAAAGTAAAATCAGTCATCATTACTAAATGTTTTGAACTCATATAATATTTGTTTATTTAGAGATGTAATACATATTATTTATATAGTACATAGTAGTCAATATTTTTAACTTGCAAATGTTAGGTAAATTGACTAAAAACAAATGGGTATATGTATAAACAGCTAATCTCAGAGCTGATCATCTTGAATATTCTGAGATGGCTTATTACTTAATGTTGCGTGAAGGGAGACTGACAAAGTAAGAATTTCATGGTATGGTGTAACTGCTGTGCAAATGACTTCTTGAATCTTATATCTTGAATGATAATTCCAAAATTCCCTTTATTTCCCAATTACCAATATTTACTAATAGCAGCAGACTTTACATACTTTTTGAGTTATTTGTTGCTTATAAAATATTAAATTGGCCTTATTAGATTTGACAATCTGATTTAAGCATTGGTGCTTTTTTTACGACATGATAAGCCTTCACAGCAGGGGTCATCAATGTCAGTACAAGGGTCATAAGGGTCATTCCAATGTGGAGTAAACACTGCGGCCATGTTGTTGACCAACTAGCCTTGGGCTATACTGTTTAGAAACGAAACCGTATGAATTAGTCCTATCTTTTGATGGGTTACTCTTAATAACAACTGAAATTTTGTAACTTAAGTATACTGTACAAAAGAAAATGAAGTAGATCTGGCTAACCTTTTTGGAAAATTCAGGAGAATATCTAGGATATAGTTCCAATCTAGAAATAACTCTTTTAGCCCTGACAAGGTTTAATGAAATCTTATCAAATGCACAGGAATGAAGTGTGCTGTTTGCATATATCCCATGCTGTTGTATGCCTACAGGAGGAACAGCTTGAAATATTGTCATGCTCACCTTGAGGCAGAGGTGTGCATAGCAGTGATGCAGTAGGTTGTCAGAAGGCTGGCTGAGACTGATCACAGTGCTAACCAGGTCTGGTGCATACATGGGCACTGAATGTTCAACATTTACCCTTTCCACTTGGAACTGCAAAGCAGGTAAAGGGCGCACCGACTGGAATACCGGTATGTTGACCGGTCCAGGTACAGTCTAGGAGATAGGGTAAAGGGAGAATACAAATCACACATTGCTCTTGATACAGTATAATGTCAAATGTCCACATCAGTCTCCTTCGTCCTGAATATATCAAGGCTAAGTCTAATGACCATTCAAATAGAGGTTCTCAAAGAAGACAAGAGTCTCAGGATGTTGAATACTGTAGGTCAGTGCCCAATACCTTCTGTCCCATAATAATAGGCATAAGTGTGTGAAGGAGGTTGAATTCAGCCATGGAGATGGTGACTGAGACTTGGAGCAGAGTGAGAGACATGAGTCTGGTTGGGATGAATTCCTCAAGATTAGATATCTCCTCTGGAGTAGCTGGACTATGGCTCTCCTCCACAATTTCTACAGAGACAATGACATAACAGGATAAATGTTAGCTTTTGGAAAAAAAATACCACAGCACATTGCAAAGGTGCAGGAATGAGAGAGGATGATGTGATTAAACATATAATTATAAAAAAAAAACATTTTCCTATTTTTACATCTCAAAGTATTGTATAAGTATTATTCAAGAAGTGATGGAGAGGGAAAGGCCAAAGTCATTTAGGTATGAGGAGTGAGTATTTTTTGACAAAAAAAATAAGGTTAGCTATAAAGACTATTAGTTAATTTGATTGGGCGACTCTCCTCTAAGCCTTTAGCATAAAACCAATTAAAAAAGAATATTATTGAACAATAACCACCTCCTCAAACACAACATATAAAAACACAGTATAAAAGTACTGGCATCTCAAAGTGATATTCATTACAGTGGCTATGTCCAAGTAGCTTTGTATTTGAACCATCTCATAAACAACTCATTCAATCAATAGCAGGAAACATCTGGAAAGGCAGAAAATGAGGTGAACAAAATCAATTTGGATTTGAAGCTAGCAAGATCAGCGCTCACCAAGGTAAGGAGTGGGCCTGAGGTGGACCAAAACCTGAGCCCTTTGTTACTGAAAGGAACTGGCTTTGGTCCCAGGACTTGGGCTTGTTTCAGTTCCGCAATGGTTCTGTTGGGCCACATTCCCAGATCCAAGGTGGGCTCAAAACCTGATCCCAAAGCTGTTTTGTTCTTTGGCCTACCGCCGCAGCCCACACGAGGTTCATGTGCCATGTCCGATCACATGACAAGGACCAAGTCAATATCCACAGTCAACGTTAAAATTACAAATAAAAACAACCAGCTAATGTGGTACAGTGACACGAGGTTACAAAATCCTACACAAAGAAGATGTGAAAAGGTAATATAAAAGGAGAACAAGTGTGCCCTCCAAACACATTGTGGAACACAACTACACTGAACAAAAATATAAATGCAACACTTTTGTTTTTGCTCCCATTTTTCATGAGCTGAACTCAAAGATCTAAGACTTTTTCTATGTACACAAAAGGCCTATTTCTCTCAAATATTGTTCACAAATGTGTTTAAATCTGTGTTCGTGAGCACTTCTCCTTTGACGAGATAATCCATCCACCTCACAGGTGTGGCATATCAAGGTGCTGATTAGACAGCACGATTATTGCACAGGTGTGCCTTAGGCTGGCCACAATAAAAGGCCACTCTCAATGTGCAGTTTTATCACACAGCACAATGCCACAGATGTCGCAAGTTTTGAGGGAGCATGCAATTGGCATGCTGACTGCACCACCAGAGCTGTTGCCCGTGAATTGAATGTTCATTTCTCTACCATAAGCCGTCTCCAAAGGCGTTTCAGAGAATTTGGCAGTACATCCAACCGGCCTCACAACCTCAGACCACATGAAACCACACCAGCCCAGGACCTCCACATCCAGCATCTTCACCTCCAAGATCGTCTGAGACCAGCCACCCAGACAGCTGCTGCAACAATCAGTTTGCATAACCAAAGAATTTCTGCACAAACTGTCAGAAACCGTCTCAGGGAAGCTCATCTGCATGCTCGTCGTCCTCATCGGGGTCTCCACCTGACTGCAGTTTGTTGTCGTAACCGACTTGAGTGCGCAAATGCTCGCATTCGATGGCGTATGGCACTTTGGAGAGGTGTTTCTCTTCACGGATGAATCCCGGTTTTCACTGTACAGGGCAGATGGCAGACATCGTGTATGGCGTCGTGTGGGTGAGCGGTTTGCTGATGTCAACGTTGTGAATCGAGTGGCCCATGGTGGCGGTGGGGTTATGGTATGGGCAGCAGTTTTTATGGACAACAAACACAGGTGCATTTTATTGATAGCATTTTGAATGCATAGAGATACCGTGACGAGATCCTGAGGCCCATTGTTGTGCCATTCATCCACGACCATCACCTCATGTTGCAGCATGATAATGCACGGCCCCATGTTGCAAGGATCTGTACCTGGAAGCTGAAAACATCCCAGTTCTTGCATGGCCAGCATACTCATCGGACATGTCACACATTGAGCATGTTTGGGATGCTCTGGATCGGCGTATACGACAGTGTGTTCCAGTTCCTGCCAATATCCAGCAGCTTGGCACAGCCATTGAATAAGAGTGGACCAACACTCCACAGGCCACAATCAACAACCTGATCAACTCTATGCGAAGGAGATGTGTTGCACTGCGTGAGGCAAATGGTGGTCACACCAGATACTGACTGGTTTTCTGACCCCCCCAGACCCCCCAATACAGTAAAACTGCACATTTTAGAGTGGCCTTTTATTGTGGCCAGCCTAAGGCACACCTGTGAAATAATCATGCTGCCTAATCAGCATCTTGATATGCCACACCTGTGAGGTGGATGGATTATCTCAGCAAAGGAGAAGTGCTCACTAACACAGATTAAGACAAATGTGTGAACAATATTTGAGAGAAATAGGCCTTTTGTGGACATAGAAAAAGTCTTAGATCTTTGAGTTCAGCTCATGAAAAATGGGAGCAAAAACAAAAGTGGGAGGCCATTGCTAACTGTGCAAACGCATAAGTATGGTAACTAGGACTGGGTAGCATGTCAACAACCCCAAAATTAGCAATGAAGTCTCTAAAAGGGGGAAAGAGCTTTGAGTAGGTGAACTAATTTAAGTTTGAATAAACAGCAGACAATTAGCCTCTTACGCGAAGGGTATCATAAATTAACTGGGTTTACCTCGAGCAGCATGTGTTTGTACAATATGTTTTTTAAGTTTTTCTGTAAGAATGCTTCTAATTTTTGGAATGGCAATAAATAACTTCTGACAATTTTGTCAGGCAATGGTAACCTGCAGTTTATGTTCAATTGTAATAAATGGTTTGAGAAATTATGTTCACTTCTGGCTCCAAAATAAAAAAAGATGGCTGAATGCCAGAATGCTAAATCGAGGCTTAAAATGGCAATCTGAGAACCAAGGGATGACATAACGTTGGCTGTGGCCACTTGTTAAGGCAGCATGTGGGATTTTCTCTGGGTGTGATGCAGAGGTAGATTAGAGTTTTGAATGAACGTGTTAGATTTTTCTAATAACATATTTATAAAAAGTATAAAAGGGACAACTAGCTGAGTCATAAATATTATTATAAATCTGAACCTAAATACTGAATAAAAATTATTATTATTTTTAAAAAAAAAGAGAAAATATTCAAGTAGACTAATAGTTGTCAGAATAATACGTAGAACATTGCATTTCCTGCAGAAGTTCATGTAACTGCTGAAATTGTTCACAAAGCATTGCAGAAAAGGAAACTAAAAAACACATGTGTAAGTTGTATCGCCCCATTTGTTATAGCCACCTCATGGAAAAGGTTTATTTTATCTCCTCTCTATTTCTGAAAACATCTTGGAGGTCTAACTATACTGACCCTTCTCCAGAAAATGTCAGAGAAAACAGCCACATGTAGAAACAGGAAGGAACACACTGACCTATTCAGCTTTTGTCAAAAGCTCTTTAGTAATTACCCCATCGTCTATTATCTATTGCAGATGCTAAAACAACAGAAACCAAAGGATGTTATTGTTTCGTAAATATGAGAGTTATTGCTATAGATATTACACACAGACATACATTCCATGTTGTTTCACAACATCCTAGGAATGAGCTCATCAATAGCTGTGCAAGGACGATCGCTAACAAAGGTGTTTGGCTTATCCTCCCTCATATGGTCAAAAGGTCATAGCTTTCATGTACAGCTGTGTGTTGAAAGATGAGTTGCGCAAGGAAATAACAATGTGATGAGGATATTGTACAGTCCAATCTGCAAGAGTTTTTAATCTTTGGAAGGATATAATACAGTAGAAGTGAAGAAAAAGTCAAAGACAAGTGAATAGAATCGATGGCAATTGAAAACAAGACAATAGGTGAGAACAGACTGTGTTTAATGAATTGTAGAGTTAATTGAGTATAGGTAATACAGTGACCTATAATGTTAGCTGACAGTTAGCTGTTTAAGACAGCCCAGTAAAACAGATGGAGCAACTGTTAGAATGAGAAGACTGACCTGGGTGTGGTTTGCAGTAGGGTTCATACTCGTGGTCCATGGCACAGGTGACCATCTTGAGGATGCGGTGGACAGCGCCACTGTGCAGCCTGATGTTCAGAGGTCCCACCACCAGCCTCTTTATGGATGTCTCTTGAACAATGGGCACTTCCTCTTCCATACTCACTACTGAGGAGTCCTGGGAGCCTTTGCACAGAAGCACAAATAAAATTCTTAATTATACATATACTGTAGTAGGAAAGTATTTCATATGCGATATTACAAACTTCAGTCTAAGTAACATTTAAAAAGTGTAAGTTTGGTAGGTGTGTTAAACTTTCAGTTTTGTGTTTTTGGCATAAATATTAAGGGCAGCAACTTTTTTTTCCCATTTTCTGAAGTACAAGCAAAGAATCTCTGCATTGAATTGGTAAAAACATTACATTAAGACATTAGTGTTGTAAGGCAGCACCAAGGAGCAGCTCACATGGCCATGAACCACTGAAATGATGAATATTCCAAATGTCCACTTCTCTCACACAGCTGTCGCTTTATTCATTGCAGGTCCCTGTTCTAGAGGTCCACTTAAAAGACTCAGCTCTCCAGCAATAAAAAAGGAAAAATTAAATATAAGAAGGGGGAAGATGAATAGCAGTCAGGGAGGAAGAGCACAAAAGGTCACAACTTCCTCTATTCTCATTACATTCAACCTTTGCACCAAATATTCTTCCATCTCAGAGAGTCAACACCATGATTTTTTTTTTTCTCTTTCTCGCTGCATTCTGGGGATTCATAGAGGACAATAGGCAATACTTTCCCCCTCCCTTCTTCAGTGACATTTGCCTGCAACGGATTAGGCTTAATGTCAAACATATGGCTACAGTTAGAATGGTCAGTAAAATGATGAGGAAGCTGAAATTAGCTGGGATTTAGATCATTTAAAACA
Source organism: Semicossyphus pulcher (assembly GCF_022749685.1). Classification (NCBI taxonomy): domain Eukaryota; kingdom Metazoa; phylum Chordata; class Actinopteri; order Labriformes; family Labridae; genus Semicossyphus; species Semicossyphus pulcher. The sequence goes on along the minus strand of NW_027211770.1, from coordinate 834,528 downwards.
GTTTCCATTTCCCAAGATTAAGAAAAATGTTTTAATCTGCTGTGTTACTCTAATGTGAAGTCACTAGTAACTGTGACCTGGGTTGGTTAGTGTTTCGGTTGACTCAGAGTTTATGTCAATGGAAACTAATCTGTTTGGTTGACACTTGATCTGGTACACGTCAGAGAAGAAGAGAAACACTGACAGAAGAGAAGCATTCCAATTGGCAAGAGTAACCACAGTCGTCCCACAGGAATAGACAATGACACTTATCCTGCTGTCAGAAATGTCTTTGACAGCTCAGAATGACAGTATCAATATATTTTTTAATTTAGATTTTTATCTGTAACTGACAGTAGGAGGAAACAATAGCCTAGTCAGGAAGAGGTAAAAATGGAGAGAGTAAAATGAAAGAGAAAGAGAGGGAGGCAAGTAAAAAAACACAGTTTACATTAAACTGCTAATGAATCAAAGTAACTACTGTTGTTTCTTGTGTTATTTAATAGAGGCAAACATACGCTTTATCATCAAAAAGTTTGTCAGTACTGTAACTGGTTGTTTTTACTTCATGAAGTATAATCATGTAACACCATATACACACAACTTTCAGTTAAACATGGGCCAAAAAGCTATCCTCGTATACCTTTTATGCATATTTTATTTTTTGCCAAGAAAAGAAAGGGGTTGGTTTATCTAAAGTCTAAGTTAGATTTGGTTTTATCCAATGTGTGAATGTCAGTCTGTTGTCAAAGTCATACTTTCACTAAGAGCAGCATTTACTGTACACATTTTTAACAATCGCACACTAAAGCACAGAGACATCTGAGAGCAAAACTTTACTTTAAAATTAAAAGTAAAATTATTTTTCTCTTAACAGGAAATTCAGAACTTTCAGACTTGAATAAACATTATTGCGTGTTGCAGGTGAGAAATAAGAAATCCTGCCCATTTTAAAGCCTCTGACAGGAAGAGTGACACCTAATTATGCAGGAGAGCCTATTCACTTTTTCAAGAGCTTACAGGTAAAGAGACTTGGAGAAACAATGTTTCAACAAGCAGCAGGGAGAAAGAAACTCAAATATGTGTCAACTCAGACTAAACACTTCTGACAGTTACCCTCCAGGTAAGTTTGGGGTGAGAGGAAGGACAGGAAGGGTCAAGGACCAGGTGCCTGTGACTCAAACAAGACAAGTTTTTTTTTTTTTTTGCCAAGTCTCAACAGGGATGTTTGATGGAGAGGAGAGAAGAGAGAAAGAAAGATAGAACAACAGAGAGAGTACAAGATAGATACATATATAGATATACAAAAGAGAACAAGGCAAAGAAAGGAAAAACACTGCAGAAATGTAGAAAAAAGAGACAAAAGTTCTGTGAGGAGTAATAAAAAAGACAATACCTTTGCCACTGCTGTTTTCCATTGTGTAGAGATAATCCATGTAGAAAGCACCAAAGCGTTGCATGCCTGCTATCTCAGTGTAGGTCTCCTGTCAAACAAAAGCAGAGTTAGGTAAATATCGCAGTAAGGGAGCAAACAAGCTGATAGCATTAAAGAATGGCAGTGATGCTTGCATGTCACTGAAACAACACATTTCATAACTTTTTCAGAACTATTTATTAAGATGGCAAAGTTCAGCTTTTAAAGGCATGAATATTATTAAGAACGTATCTGTAACAACATGTATACATTTGGAGAAGACAACAGTCATTTATTCATTGCAACACCCCAAGTGTTTTTTTCTGATCATTATTTACAAATTAAACCTGGATATAAGAAATTGTTGGTTTTTACCTTATACTTGATCTACCTGGGAGTCGGTATGTTGTTATACCATAACTTACCATCATTATCATTTTTTAGGCAGGAGGCCAAAAACTATTGACCCTGTCCTTGATAATATTTGAGAGTTACATTTGTACTGCACATGAATCTGCTGGTAAACAGAGACAATGACTGAGCAAGCAAGAAAGAGAGAGAGAGAAAAAAAGAGAGCCCCCTCACTCACATTTAATGCCCCTATGCCAGACCTACCATCCAGTACTCTATAGAAATTTCAATAGAGCCTTATCAGAGAGGCAGTTAATAAGTAACCTTTATTAGAGGACCTCTGATGGCTCTGGCATGTTTTAGGATCAAAGCCATTGGCTGGTTTCAAAACAGCTAATCAATTAACACTAAACCCTTTGACTCTTTGACTTTCAAGTACGGATAGATGGATGGATGGATGTCCAAACAATTGCTTCATTGAGGGTACGAACATTTCTGAGCAGAGTCAACACTTGAGCTGTGATGGCTGATGAAGGGAGCAAAGAGTTATCAGGAATAATGGCTTCAACACTACTACTTAGATAGCAGGAACATTCCTCTATTGCAGCCAGCTGATGGGTGACTGACAGAAGTAATCTAAGTTTAAGGGACTTAAATAAGAATGATTCATTTATATGAGACAATACTGGAAGTAAAAAAGGACAAATAATGTTTTAAATTAATACAACTAACTATGGTAATAGCTGTCTTTATAGCCTTTCCAAAGAAAACATAAAGAAAGACTAGATGTAATTATATCAACTACTGTATAAACAACTCTATTAGTATAAGTAATTATTAGATGTGCATTTTATTCAAGCCTCTCAAGCCAAACCCACACTAATGTGTGTCAGGGACCATCTTTTGCTCTCTGTTTTGGCAGCGGCAGACCTCTTAATATAGGAGGAATTGTGTCTTTTTGACCTTCTATTCTGAAAAGGCAGTCCGTTTTTTATCAACAAAAACAGACTTTTTTCCAAAAAAAGTTTCCAAATTTAATATATTTAGGAAAATTATTCTTCGGTACAGTAGCCTCTATATCCTATCCCTTTATATCCCAATATCCTATTTTATTGTAACCTTGTGATTAGCTGCTTCAAGGATGAACTCGGCCCTGACTCCGTTGTTCTCTGGACTCCGGTAGTCAAAGAGGGAGTTGGTAAGGTAGGTCATTCCTTTACTGCTAAGGCTGTCTCCACAGCTGAAGAACACTGCATCCTGCAGAGACACAGATACAAGAAAAGAGCAAAATACAGAGATCCAGCCCATATTTCATAAATTAACCATATATAGATGTACACAATTTAAAACAAAATTAAAAATGATAAAAACACAGAGAACACATATTTGATGAAATACACTCAAATGCAGCCCAAAAGCACTGCGGAGTACTGAAGCTGATGGTAAGAGTTTTGACACAGTGATGTATGTAGACATCATTATGGTGAATTACAAAAGGCACCTGGATCCAACTCTTACATAAACCAACTGGACCACATCTCTACCTCTTTCTAAAAGCTTTTGGGAGGCTGCAGGAGACATGGTATCGGTAAAAGTGATTTCTTTTCTAGTTCTCTTTTAATCTTCCTCAAGTTTTTCCTCGTTTTTCATTTTCCATGAGGTTTTAAGGCTCTCTTTACCTCTTCACATCGGTTCATGTTTTCTTCAAAATCCCGTACTCCCATGATGCCTTTCAGGCAGAGCGCCCGGCAGCCCACAAAGCCAATCTGACAGTCGAAGAAGGGCTCCCCCATCATTAGCACCTGGAATTTAAAAAATGAAGTTTAAGACTTTAATTGGTTTTTAAACTCCATATCTATACACATGTACAAGAACAACATGTATTCGGGATTAACTCAGCAGCCCATTCTCCATTAAAGTAATAAAGTCCTGTAAAGTGAAAAAAAGAAACCTTTTCATTAATTGAAATAATTATCATCCTTCAATCTTCAAAGAGAGCAATGAGGATTTAAAGCATATTAGGTCAGGCAACAGAAGCCCAATAAAACCGTTGGAGTTTAATAATTCACAGAAAATAATAAGACCATATCTATCTTTTTACATCACAATAAAACATAAAAAGAAAAATTAACAGTTCTGGGCTCAACAAACAAGAATTTTAACCACATTCAGTTTGAGACTACATTGGTCTGCAGTGCTGCTGAGCTTGTGGACTTATTGTATTGTTTTGAAAAGAGTAGAGGGTCAGACAGCTTTCATTTTCCCCTGAGAGTGGTGTGTGCATTAATGTGTGGTAGCAGTCCAGTAGCCCTCGTAACCAGCTAGGAGTAGTTCTCTCTGACTCACCTTGCCTTTGCTACACCCTGCAGACAATGAATCACATAATATTCAGGTAAATACAAGGCCTAAAGTTCCCCGGTTTACTAGCCATCACTTTGCCCTTTAACGCTCTTGCAGTTTTGGTCCCAGTTTAGACTGCTCTCTCCTAGTTCCAGCAAAGCCATAAATTATAGAAACGGAATTGGAAATATCTAAGAATTCTTAAATCTCGTAGATAGCTTGGGAGAAAACCCCTTCCTCATGAGGGGAAAATTTGGAAATTAATTCTAAACAATGTAATAACTATAATAAATCAATAAATCAGTAAAAGGCAATACAAGACTAAAGTCCAAAGATCATTATACACTCAACATATTTAAGCGTAGATGTGGTCCAGTCTTACTTCAATTGTGATTCCCTCTTGCTCCAGACACAGGACCTCTCTGGACTTGACCTTCTGAGGGCTGTAATAGCTGCTCTCAGACTGGGTTTCTGTCAGCTGAGAAAAAAGGCAGAGAGAAAGAATCTATGTTATATTTTTCAAAAGGTGAAACATTGAGTCCACTAATAAAAAGTTTTTTTTTAGCAGATTTTACACAATTTCAATCAATATATATGTATATATATGTATATTTACTGTATATATTACTAGTAATCTAGAAATATATACGTACAGTATGTGTCTGTGTTTGTGTGTGTACAACATATCAAAACAATTGGGAGACAATTCATAAGGGAAGATTCAGTTTTGTTTGACAGAAGATGTTACAGTTAGAACAATAACAAGGCTGTCTCTAAAAATACTATGTCATTGGTCATTGGGGAGTAGAGAGTGGGGGATGACATGAACCAAATGATCGGCAGACCGGGAGTCGAACCTGGGATCAGTGTGTCAAGGACTGTAGCCTCTGTACATGGGGCGCCTGCTCTACCAACTGCTAAACCAGAGCCCCATGTACCCACTGTTTCACTGCTAAAACACATCCGTGGTTTGAAAAAATTAAACAAACGCAATGCAAGTCTTTGGATCTGATGGCCAAAGAGGCCCCAGAAAGTAATGCTTAAAACCAGAAACAATAAGATCCAAACAAAGACAGATGAGATCTTCTTAAATCAGAGACTTAAAGCCTGCCTTGGGAGTTTTTGGTCGTATTCTCTTCCAAAGTTTGGACTCATGCCAAACACATTCATCAAACCACATGACAGCCACTTCATTTTGATTCTTGGGAAGTCACTCTCTGGCTTGATGGGGAACACAACCAGGAAAGAAATGTACGTGTCAGTGTTCTCCAACTATTTGAGTAAATTGAAGAGGAATTGTTTGTAGAGACAATGTGGAGGCAGTGTATGAGAAAGAGTGTCTGGTTAAAACTAGTTGGTTTGGAGATAGGAGTACAGATGCTTTTGAGGTTGGCAAAACTAAATACTTTGGATGCATAGCAGAACTGTGTAAGCCCTATCCTATTCAACTTCAGCATGGAAAGCAGGTGCAGAGCAAGAAGCAGCTTTTCCTTATTATTCGTACTAATGGAGCAGTGGAGAAGACTCTCTCACCCTCGCTCCCTTACCTTTTTTCTTTTAATCACCTGAAAAAAGACTCCGGGAACACTTCAAATTTGCCATGAGACAAAAAAGTTAACAAAGCAAAAAGTAAAAATAAATCTTTAAAATTAAATGTTAAGTATGGAAAACAATGAGAGTTGGAATGTTTGCAAAAGAGAAACAGTGGAGCAAATGGTCAGTGTTTAAGTATGCACAGTGTGGGTCAAGGCCATTAACATTCTGCCAATTTCTCTGATCAAACAGATATCAATAGTTATGGGTCAACAATCTAAGAATACCTCTCATGTCAAATTCTGGCTGAAGCAGTGGCTGTTCAAAGTCATGAAATTCCCTCAAGCTAAATACTTCCTTGTAGGACAGAGACGAGAACGTTTAAAAAAACCATCCTCTCAGCCGTTTGCAATTACTCCAGATGAGAGGTAATTAATTGATTAAAAGAACTGAAATGATACAGAAACAACTTAAACATTATTAGAAAAGCAACTAGGTCTGTTTGCTCTGAAACATACTCCCGCTCACTGATCATACATGCAGTCAAGTTTACACATACACACACACACACACACACACACACGAAGTCCAAGTATTCTGAATGAGCAGGAAGGATTAAAGTTTGAGATCAATTCCTGAATAGTCATCACACAATGTATAATGTCTTAAACATTGGTGTGACCCGAGACGCCAGTTAGCGGTTACACTACCTCCTCTATACCGCACAAAAAGAAAAAGGGGATTGTAAATTCCTGAAGACCAAACTTTGACAAAGACAAAAACTGAAAATGACAGCAAAATACGAGAAATATATCTCTAGTATTTTCCTAGCCATGACATAGCCCTAGACATATTGGTTCAACCTTGTGTATTACACATTAAAGTAACAACCTCAAACTTTTTCACTAAAATAAATGTCTTTCAAGAAACTATCTATCACTGAATGAGTTAACACAATGGTGATTGAGTCTATGGCCAACTGATGAAAGCCTTTGCATTTGTAGTATATCATATTTTTATGGACTGTGTGTCTGTGGCGACATTCACGGAAAAAATCATATGCGGTGCCCAGTTAGTGACACGTTTTCCGTCACCCAGCAGTGGTTGGTCTGTCAGAGAGGGTAGGTGGAGCTAAGCAGCTGCACTTCTGGTTTCTGTAAGCATTGCGAGGAAACGGTACTCAGTATGGCTGAACAAACAACGATAAGATTGATCCAAAATCCAAAGGGAGCAAGCAAGGGAAATCAAAGTTAGAATCATGACAAAGAGAGCCAGCCATGCTCCCGTAATTACCGATTATCCCCAGTGGGTTGCGCTCAAGAGCACGAAACTGAAATATTCAAGATTGGAACTTTAACACTCGTACCTTCACCATAAATCGTAACTGTTTTTTGAAAATTAAATATATTTTTTTTGCCACTTTACATAAAGTATCTGTTTATCTGAAATACCTTGTTTTATTTCAAAAGCACATCTTTACCCTGAATTACATCCATACCACATTTATGTTGAGAGTCAAATGACTGCTGAAAATGAAAGTATTAGTTCAGCCTTGTATTTAAATACTGTCCAACAACTTGATCATGTTATCCTTTTTTCCACTGACAAGAAACAACTGTACATATGTAAAAATGTAACTGCTTGCTCATTGTATACAGGAATAAGAGGCCCCATGCAACATTTCAAATTATTTGGTAATGAAGTAATTCATTTTCATAGATTTTTTAACAGCTGACTACCTTGAAGGTTACAGAAGCTTTGGTGCAGTAGAAGCCAACGGAAACAATTGGGTCTTTTGGTGTGTGTTGTTGGGGGTTGTTGGAGATGTTTCTTGTCTCTCTTTGCTGGTAGAAGCCTTCTTCACTCCCCTCCTCTGTGGCTACGATTGCTGGGACAAAGGACCAAGCCCAGGACACCCAACCCTGGTCGGTCTCTTCTGGGCTCCCAGGCAGCATGTAGAGGTCTGGACTTGAATACTGGCTAGTTCCTTGGCTTTCCATATCAATATCCATTCCTGAAGCAGAAAAAAAGTATTTGTTAATTATAAAGCAAATTATAGTATACGATTTTATTGTAGTTTGAAAGGTAATAAATAAAAAGTCAGGCTTAGCACTTGCAGATCAATGTTTTACTCCAACAAAGAATCTTAAGATTATATTTCGGCAGCTTAATACAAACTTCCAAACCTAGAAAGACATGGTGGACACAAAGTGTGAGAGAAAATGCATAATAATACTAAAACAAGACTAGATCAAAACGTGGCTGACCGCATCAGGTCAATGTGTGCTTTTATGGGCAATGTGTTACAAGGACTGTCCTTATGAGGCCGATGACAACGTGTTTGAAAGCAGGTGCACGCTGCAGATGTAGGTGAGGACAGCGGACGAGCAGCGAAGGAGCAGCCCCGCCTACTCCCTGAAATAGGTATCCAGAGCCGTAAAGACAGAGTCGTGTCAGTGGAGGTCCAATATGCTCCATGATCCCCAATTGTGATGTCACAACTCTCTCTCTACGGCTGTGAAAGTACCGTTACTCACTCACTCACTCACTCACTCAGTCAGTCAGTCACATACAGACCCATGTGTAGAGCTGACCCCGGCGGTCAGCCAAAAAATGATAATGGAACTGTCTTTGCCTAATGCAGCACACTAAATTAATAAGCACATGGCCTTAGGGTAGTTAAATACAAGCAAGATGTTTCAGCTGTCAACTTAACATACAAAAAAAACACAGACCGAGGCAGTTTCACAGTAGTTGTTGCCAATGTTCCAGCATGCAGGTGTTTGAGTGAATGTCTGCTGCAGGAACTTACAGCTGCGGGGGTGGGGGTTAGTGGTGCAGGTAAAGGAGGGATCAATAACGGGACACGCCTCCTATGCCTAGTCAGAGTGCAAGAGATTGACTGAATCACAGGCTATTGTAAGGCCCTTACCTTGCAAAAGGAATAGACGTTCATGAAAAGTGGAGGGGGAAAGCACATTGAAGCGTTAAAAAAATTACCAGCGAATAGGGTATAAATCGGTGGACTGCCATGACTGCCGTGCTCCCTACAAAAGTCAAGCACGAGTGTTGTGAAGCCCATTCTTTTCTCTTTCTCGTTTTTCTCAACAAACTTTTCGTGGGGACACATGTTCCCCAAACCACTATGCACCCCTCGGTCCCTGATCCCAACCTCTTAACTCGTCCCATCGTGTGTTTCTATACAAATCGGAGAGGAAGCTGATGTCAATACACAAGAATGTGTAATCCCATTCCTTGCGGCCTCACATCCTCTATGAGAAAACAATAACGTCCGTGAGGTCACAGCTTAAGAATCCCAGAGGCTAAGGCGGTGAAATTATGACATATTTTAATTAAATCTTTCACTTTGTGAATTGGCAGTTGAAAATCTTTTTACACCCAAACTCCCATCTCTCTGTCCGAATCTATGTCTCCTTTCCCTTTTTTTCCCTTTTTGTTTTCACTCAGAGGAAGCCTTTGAGATGTCAGTTCAACAAAATAAGCCCTTTCGCTTCAACTCACCACCTGACGAATCCTAGGTTTGAATTACTAGGCAATCATAATAAAAGCACAGTTACCAAGTAATTCAAACAGACTGGCTTAAGAAGACTTTGAAGTATTAATCCAAAGAAGCAAGTGAAAAATTCCCAGAGAGTGATGTAGACTGGCCTAAATGTATGCTGCTGTGGAGTAAAGCACTATAACCACACAGGTGTGGAATACAACCAACACTGCATCATCAGAAGAGCAATTAAAGCCTGACTGGATCTTTTTTTCTAAAACCTAATCCAGATGTGTCTAAGTCCAAGTCTAGTCCAAGATCTCCAGGCATTGGGGTAAGTCTCAGTTAGCAAGGGAGAGGGTATTGTAAGTGAGTTAACAGCTAAGTGACATTGAGACAGTGAGAGGAGAGGAGTAAGAGAGGCAGTGCCCTTGCAAGCCAGTAGATGTCTCTCCATGTTTATAGTGGGGAGGTGGAGTGGTTACCTGACTCACACACATCAATAATTTTTCACAGTCAAAGATAAGAACCCGTTCATGCCTTTCTCACAGGTAACACAATACTTGCACACGGTCACAATTTGGTGCACAGGACTACCTCTGTTGCTATGAAGAAAGGAACATGTTTCAACATTTGAGTCACATAATGTTTTCCTTCAACATTAAAATAGTTTTAAATTCAGTTTAGCAGTTGTTGCAGGAGAATATAAAACACACTGCAAGACTCAAAGCTGTTAATCTTCACACCAATATTAATAGGCAAAGAGATTAATAAAACGGGCCCTGTCACGTAACTGGACAAGCACAAGGGAGCCACATGAAGTTTATAGGGGGAGGATAGCCTGTGGCCTCAGACTGATACATTATGATCCATTCCAATCAATATGCCTCTGAGAAGTCCTCAGCTCTCTTATAAAGCCAAAACAGAACTCTCAGTCCTATACATGCCCATACTGAGCACCTATAAATGCCATTAGGCAAACCGATAGCTCACATATATACTTTACAGAGAGGCACGCACGTATACAAACACACACACAGACACACACACACACACCATGCAGGCTCTTCAGCAGCCACAGTCCTTGGTTCATAATTCTTTACATACTTGTTAAAACCGTACAGCTTACGGTGCCATGACCAGCTGGTCCATTCAAACATATTAGTCATCTGTTTTTCCAACAGCTTAAATTTTACAGCGTTTTACAGACTTCATTTAATTTCAGACCGCCATCTAATTCTGACTGAAAGTTTACTTTGGTTAGTGACACACGTAGCCCTGCCATTCATCTATTAGAGGTATTCATTAATGAGACGTTGGCCCTTACCTAAACAGAAAGAGTCTTACAAACAGCATGCACGCAACAGTGAATCATGGGCACATAAGCACATTACAGGGCTTTTTCCACTTTGTTAATTTCAAAAGAAAAAATGAATTAATATTCAAGACAAAGCAAGATAGAAAAATAGAGACATACACACACAGACACTCACACAAATGCACACACTCTGCGATCAGAATATCCCCAGAGACACAGCAGTCTTTGTGAAATCAAATGAATATGATTAATTACTATTTACAATACTGTGGTTCATTTTACAGCAGTCATGCAAGAGTAGAAACATTTACACAAAGTACATAGATTTAAAAGCCCAAAAAGAATATGTGTTTCATATAAACACCTCAATCAGAAAAAATGGGCTCAAACAGAAAGACATTTCAATCCAAAGCACAAAAAAGAAAAAATGTCCCAAGCTTATAGGTACATTAGCACTACCTACTGTACTGTACTACATTGTTGTTAATGTACCTTTTTGGGAGCTGCTGCATGAATAACAGCAACACAATAACATAAACTACTGTGCTGAATATAGGATACATATCCATTGTCACAGGGTTGATCAAACACACAGTTACAGTACATACACAGACAACTGCACCTCCCCCCCTTCAGCCTTTTTATATTGTCGATTACTTCCAGCATAACAAGATCTGTGGGTGCTAAGGTTCCAAGAGCTGGTCCCCTCTTGTATATTTTTGTGATGGGATACTAATTCATTCTCAGAGGCTCTGCATAGCAGTAGCATGACACCGAATCTTACATCTGGCATTGGAAACTGAACTGGAAGCTGCGCCAACTTGAAGTAAAAGTTCCAGGCCAACAGGCAGGGAAGTTAGAGGGAGGGAGCGAATGGTCTGTATTGTGCTGGGCTGCCTCCCACCCCTCTGCCCACCACTTCCCCTGCACTATAATTTGCTCCTGGTGCTACAGAGGCTGATTTAGCCCTGCAGGAACTGGGACTTGATCCTGTTCTATTTACCTGAGATAACAATGAGCAGTTGGGGAGAGATAAGATGGGCGTTTAAGGAATGAGGTGTTTTGTGAGGGGTGGCTGTAGCTATTATGTATGTCTGTCGTCTTGTGTATATGTGGTATGTCTGTTACAGAAGCCGACAATGAGTATTTTTTGCTCTGCTGTGCTCCTTGCTGCGATTGTTGATTTCGGCTACTGCTCCAATTAGAAAGACAGAAATGGGCCTGTGTTTGATTCATTCCTTTTTTCTTCCCTTTGTCCTCTTCTCTCCTGTCACATGAAGGGGGATAAGGCGTGATAACAACAGTCTGTGTTGAATTACACGCTCCGTATTTTGTTTGCGGAAAAAGCAGGAGGAGCACACACCATGGTCAGAGTGATGTTTAATGTCCCGTTTAGGAACAACAGCGGCATATGGGCAGACATAGCTCCTCAATAGATCAAGGCAATGTGCAAAACATCATGAGGTGAAAGTGCTGTGTAAGGAAAGGTTAACTGCTTTCTGCACGATCTGATGGTTCATTAACCAATTCAGACCCTTGGACCACAATTTGTAGTAAAATATGACTGCTATGAGACAATCATCAAAATATACAACTAAAGCAAAGCAATTTTAGCAAATTGTAGTGCCAACTGCCATAAAAGAGGGAGACTGCCTCATTGTTCTATTTTGGTGTAAAAATGAATAAAATTAAATTACAGCATAATCTAACTTACGTAGAGTACTTACATGGGCAACTGCCACTGCTAGTTACCAAGTTAAACAATCATTTATTCTACTAAAAGAAACTCTTACATTTATTACATTCTAAAATACAGACAAAGAAAAAAGCAGCAATAAAAAAAACAAACAAATCAGAGACAGAACAATCAACTAAACAGAATTGTCACTGTACTCCCCAAGAAACCTCACTTACCAGGTAAAATTGCTCCAGCCTCGCTTACATGACCACTGCCTTCTTCTCCCTCCCCCTCTTTGTGTCCACCAATTTCCCCATAGTAGAGGGCAATAATCAGCTCTAAAATTCGGATAAACATTGGTAGCTGCTGATCAGTGATGGACAACTTCAGGCTCTCAACCATGGTCTGGATCTGAGGACAAATAGAGAAACATAAAAGATGATTCGAATTTTGAAGTCGGATTTATTAAATTACAGACTGAGTTGTGAATGGGTCCTATAAGAACTGATATGGATTCCCCTCTAGCTAACTAGTTGTTGCTGAGTGTTGCATGGTGAGGACAGTTTTTGCTCCTTCAACTCACCAGAAGATTGTCAAACATGAACTAACCAATGTCATGTGGCAAATCTTTTATGTGTTATTCTGTTGATGGGCTGCTGGTAAACCTTATAAAAGTTCACTAACCCACAAAGCCTGTAGACTCTCTGTAGATGGGAATCAGACAGTTCTGCTTTAACTCAGACTGACTAAAAAAATGTTTGACAGATAAATGGAGTTTAATTAACTTTACATGATGTAGCTATGTTGTGAAAAGATGATAGATGTGATAATGATAAACAAAACCATCAGACAACCACAATCAATTGGCTGGAAAAAAAAAAAATCAAGACATTACTTTCTTCATGAAACAAGTTTAAATCTGACTGCATAAACAATTTTCCTCCAAATTAAGAATCAAGGTAGCTAAGATTGAATGCATGATTATTGACAAAGATAATCAGCTGTTCCAATTAAAATAAGAACAAAAACGACTGTGTCTCTCTGTAAGGATTCTCAAGAAAGGACCACTTTTTTCTAAATCAAACAGTAACACTTGAATAAAGGCTAAGAGATTAATCGAGATTCATTTTCAATCTCAATGGTGTAAAAGAATGAGTTACAATGTGTCATTGTCCTCCTAGTGACTTGAGAACAGCTAAACTAACCAAAATAAGTCATGTTTTTATCAAAACTGTAAGCTTCTAGACACATTAGTGGCATAATTACATCAAAAACAATATAAACGTTTTTTTCCCCTAACACTTTAGCTTTGAAAAAAAGAAAAGGCGGTTGTTGGCATTAATTTGGAGCCGCTCACTTTGATGACAGATGGGATCTTGGAATTGATGTTGTCGTAGGTAAAATGGAGGCGTGTTCTGAAGGAGCATTTGTACAGCAACGGGTCCTGGTAAAACTCAATCTTGCCACTAGCATTCCGCTTGTCCAAGCACACTGTGCAGTCAGCAAAGTTGATCACTTTCCTTAGGACGAGCTCTGGAGCTTAACAGAGAAAAAACAAAACAAAATCAACGTAGAAAATTTTGCATTACACACATAAGAGGTTGACCCATTGACACAAATAGAGCATGTGGACATATGCATTAAACATATGCTCAAAGAGTTATGTACACATATAGAGAGGTATCATTAAACAAAGACAAATGCAATTACACACACTCTGATAGAAAGCACAGTAACTCCACATTATCTGTGATCTGGGAGATCAGGAGAGATGACACTCAGCAAGCATAAAAGAGCTGTTGTGTAATTGGACATTTATGAGAAATATAACCAAGTGGTCTGTGATTTTGTTGTGAGTGTGTGGTCTGTGGTGTATGTGCTTTGGATGATCACACGTCATCAGAGTCTTAACTGTCACTGAGTCACTCGGCCCTGACAAACTGGTCACAGGACCCATCATTCCCACAATAATATCTAAACTGTGACAGTAATTACTGTTGTAAACACTACTTGCTGCACATGTTTGAAAAGGATCCCAGTAACGAGAAATTCCACAGTGATAACAACAACTGAAAATAACCATTTCATGATTTCTATCTGAAAATAGGCTTTAGTGGCTCCCTACAATTCTACTTCAAGGGTGAGACACTAGGTACATTTTAAAACAATTGCATTATTGTAATTCTCTACAAGTAACACCAGAAACTCAGATGTATGTGCTGCTGAATGCAATGGAAATAAATCAGTGACAGAATATTAAAATATCTGCTTACAGCATTGTTGCAGTTTATGAGCAGGGAAAAAATTAAATCAAACTAAATTAGCTCTGCATCATTAAAGAAAAACTTAATTTCCAGCGAAAGCTCAGGCGCTCTTCATGGAATACAACAATCAGATAATCCTAAAAGCCACTTTCACATATAGTCTGCACGCCTGAAACTATCTGGACATTACCCAGGGGAGCTGCTAGTGAGAACGCAAATGTCCGAATCAGTTGAAACAGACATTAAACAGACTTTAACCTGCCAGCCCCCAAGTGCAAAGTGAGCTTTTCACTCTATTCTTGATATTGTGGATGTCTTTCTACATGTTGTATTGATAATATCAACACAAAAACAGTTATTATAGACAGATACTTCTCTTTATGCAAGCTATCACTAGACCCCACTCCTTGCCTGAACCACGTTGAAATAAAAAGAAACAGCCAACTATAATTACAATTAGCATGCTAAGGTTTAAAATCCCCAACCACCTCTATCACCTGTGGTTGAGCTCTTGTCTGTGTCAAGGCCCACTCTGCATTAGAGTGGGGAATTTATCAGGAGCGTGAATATCAGAGTACTCTGGCAGCCAACATTGTGCAGTTACACTAAAGCCAGCTTCTCTGACCTAAGTTTGAACTTAGATAATTAAACAGTTACTGTAATATACTGTATATGTTCCTGTCTCAATGGATAAACTAGTTAATCCCACTACCAAGGAATGTAAGCAGCCAATGCTCACCAGTAATGTCCATGAAGGCCCTCTCCCATATATCGTCCACAGTGTAGCACTCTGCTGAGGTAATGTTGACCGACAGCACAATGTCATCTTCCACATATTTAAGGATCAGGTTGTTCACCACAATATCCACGTTGTTCACCACGCGCCTGATCAGACTCTGCACATATCCTACAAACACATAAGACAACAGATAAAGAGAAATAGATTAAAAGGTGAAATACATGTTAACAAAGAGACAGGCATGCAAATAGGAGGATATAGTAGCTATATTAGCATATACTTAGAGGACAAATTAATTTACTTTTGAGACACTAAACTAACATTAGTTAGCTTGAGCAGCGGTACATACCCTGGGTGAATTGATCAATCTCTGATGTGCTCCTCTCAAAGGCATTATGGTGTTAAACTCAAAGCTATGCAGATGCTGCCTCAAACATATCCCTCTCAGTTTGTTAAATCACTGAGGAGCTTGCATGGTCAATTGAAACTTAGCAAGCATGAGCACACACATGCATGTTAAGTTAATACAGGTTTTATCCGACATATTTAAACAAGATAAAGTTATAAACAGAGCAGAAAACTACATTTTAAAAATTGATTTTTGCTGATTTATGTTACAATGTTACAATTTATGACACATTGTGCCAATTACTAAAAGAAAAAAAAAGATAAAGGGGGGGCAGTGGCTTTGTGGTGGGTAGGCAGAGGGATGTAGTAACAGAGAGTAAGCAGTAGTGAAAAAAGAGTCCAATTGATTGTGTTTCTGAAGAGCTGGGGGAGCCATACTGCAGTGTTACCAGTACCTCCTAATGGCCAGTGACGCCCAGAAACAGAAGCTTTACAGACAAAACATACATGGTAAGGTCATTACTCAACAAAGTTAGAAAAAACTTAAAATATTACAGACAGGGGACTTACGACCATTAAAAATGAAAATATACAGCAGTAAATCATGCTAACCACAGTACCATTGGCATTGTTCATTCCTCCCATGAACTGTTAAACATAGTCACTACAAGTTAAAACATAGAAACCTTTAATGCTTTTCCCTTATTTCCCAAACCAAACATTTACCTTCCTGTATCTACATGCCTGGCCCAGGGCATAATTTCGCAGAACTAAATGGTGCTTTATATGAAAATATTTATATGAATTGGTTAACTATACTCTCACTTGTACACAGGCCTGACTATTTATTAGCATAATCTAATTTACAATAGTCTCACTCTGTTTGGTCATGCTGCCTGACCAAACAGAGTGGCAGGAAGAGAGGATGATAAAGTATAAATTCCACTCATAAACGCAATGTGTGTTCGTGACATTTGTGCGGGTTTTGAATGACTGCAAGTGGTAGTCTGAGTTTGAGTGTGTGCCTGGCTGCTGTCTTGCGTGCATGAATGTTGCTGTGTGTGCCTGTGGTTTCTGGTCAGTTAGAAAGCTGCTGTCGCACCTGCAGCCTGGGCAGTAAAACCAGCACTTTACCCCCTGCTATTTCCCTCTCTGGATCTAATTTACTAATGTCAGGGGGTCTCTCTTCCTCTCTTGCACTCTCTAATACATGTTATACTTCTTCTTGCCTTGCACCAAGTCCAGGGCCCCATTCCTTCTCTCTGCGAGCCATCACACTGCTCTGAACTTCTGTAAACAATTGTCACGGCCAACACCTGTGCTGCAGCCCACAGGGAAGGAGCCCACTTAAAACTGTTCAACCATAAAATTAGGGGAAAAACCAGCTCTTCAAAACAGGCCAACTTCTCTCTTCTGTGCAATACAAAAAAGAAACACTATAATGTTTATGCTCAACATTTTTCTCTATATGGAAAGAAATAGTACTTATAAGCCTTGCCACACAACAGCCATGAAGAGAGACTGAGAATAATCAGACAATAAATATACTGTGAGTTGTTCCTGCTGTGTAATTCTGAATTGCATTAGTACTTTCAGAAATAAAAACAAGTGAATATGGTTTGCTTCCACTTGTCCCCTTACAGGAACAGGTCAGTCTATACTGTATAAGCACCATGTTGTTCTGTACCATATCCTATGATGCAACATTTCAGTCCTGATAGAAGATAGTGTTCTATCCAGAATGACATTTCCCCAATCCATCAGCCCAAGGAGCAACTGAAAGGTTTGACAAGTATGAAAAGGATGTGAATTATATGCTGTGGCCTTTGCAGCCCCAAGGTTGAGACCAACGCATTAGACAGCACTCTCTAACAGGGTAACTATCACCAATAATGTAAGCCACTTAATTATATTAGCCTTTATTTGCATGGTACAGCAGTTCCTTAGAACAGAAGAAAGCTAAGCTGGAGAAAGGTCCAGCATTTACCAATATGGGATATTCTTTATCCATAAGAAGCATTTTCCAGTTAATACCAGAACAGCTGCTGTATTTATTTTCTGAGCATAGGCCCCAGTACCAGGACAGCAGCAGCACTGGACTGCAGATTTATGTCAGGAGTGTGTTTGCATTTCAATCCACGCAAATCTCAATATACTTCAATCACACCTATACTTACTCAACCATTCATGTATACACAATAATTGGACGTTCAAAGCAACACAGGCAGAATCAAAACTCGAAATTGCCCTGCAGTGATCACACACCCATCCACACATATCTGCCTGTGTCCACTGCCTTCTGAGATGGAAGCTTTGCAGTGCAGGTAACTTTACGATAACAATGTATATGCTATTTAAAAAAAAGGACTGCCTGTCTGTATCCTCCAATCATATGTAATCAAAAATTACATAATCATTGTAATCTTTTACCAATAACAAAGTCTGCTAAAAACTGCTTTCACTTTTTTGTAGTGTAATATGGAATAACTTATAGTAGTATTTATGCAATGAGTAAATAGGACAAATAGTGGGGATCTGTTGTGATATGAATATTTGAATCCGTTGACAGCCAATGTTAACGAAATACTGAAGTTGACATGCAGTATTTAGCCACACCAGCAGCACTGTAGCAGAGATTTGGTTAACCAGCAATGGTAGAAAAAAAAAGTAAACTCAACATGAATCATCAACTCACTTGTTGGGATCTATATGGTTTTTCTTTTACAGTACTGTGTTTACACATTTTAGGGAACAATCAAAGACAGGAAAGCCAATAATGTAAATCCTATGTAAATATTTGAGGGAAAAACCTATAAAAATTGTTGTATAGATATTATTACTTTCATTAATACAATAAATACTAAACTGTGATTAATTACATGATTTCACCTACCGTTGAACCTAATTACATTTTTCACATGACTTACTTGCTTGCTTTATGTTTTACCATTTCAATACAAAAACACTTGTTTAAGTCAGCAGAAATGCGGACTCTGAGAAAGTCAATGAGTGGAGATTGGGATTCTTGTAGACTGAATTAAACCTTCTAAAGAACTAAAAAGGACTCAATAACCTCTTTTGATGACAAGCGGCCAACAAGGTATTTTGCAATCATTGCAAACTGCACATTTGCTTCATGTTAATACTGGGCATCATTTTGTATTTTCATTTTTCTAAATACAATGCAGTTTATATTTTGTTGATGCATTTTGTACTATGTCCATACAACAATATTGTTCTCACTGCATGACCATTTTAAAGAACCAACCTGTTTTTATGACAGCCAATCAACTCAAGAGGATCTCTTAAAGGACCCACTTTGTGTATACACACAGTGAGTACAAACACATCTGTACATACTACTGGACTATAGCGAGTCTAAAATAAGGAACTTACGAGTCCGAATGACTGAATGTCCACAAAATTGCATTTCTGCATTGCAAGAAATTCTGTGCTCTGTCCTTACTTTTAAAAACATCCTTTATGCACATTTAAGACTCCTGATAGGTTTGTTTTGTATCTTATCATTATGAAAACATCCTCCATCTGAGTCATAGAAGGTTAGTTTTACTTCATCTAACTTTTAACCTCTACCTTTTAATTAGGAAGGCTGAAATTTCACCATTCATCAGTTTCCTCACTGTTATTGAGGTGCTGTGACCTCTGACCAAAGAGTTGTCTCTACAGCCTGTAATGGGTTTATACCAGGTCCACTGCTGGAAAAGTGGTTTGCACAATGCTATGCTAAAAACCATACACACACAGATACACACAGGCAAATACTTACATAGACACAGAGACACACAAATTCACACACTCAAATACAAATAGGAGATCCGTGGAGGCTGGCCCGGAGGGAGATGCTGGGTGTGAGGCACCCTGCTTTAACAGCTGGGGAGAGATATGATCTCATAACGTCAGGCCTGGAAATGGATCCTCCCCAGACACAACCAGCCAGAAGTGTAGGTTCATACATTAGTTCATACTAAAACTCTCGGAGTGAACCTTATTGTTGGGTGTTAGACTACGACCTACTGTAAAGCTGAAGACCTCCACCTGTGTTTTCACATTTTTTTCTCTCATAAACCCATATGTTGTTTTTATTTTTTGTCTCCCTTGACCTTTGTTGCCTGCTGAAAAAAAAAATACATTTAAAAACTCACACAAAAAAAGTTTACTTGCTATTATGAGGTCTGTAGGCATATTTCCTCATTAAAGACAGTTACCAATTAAAAAAAGTTTCTTTAAAGGATGTTATTCAGCTACATTTAATCATTCTTGTGAGTTAGTTAAGTGCTGGAGTAAGGCAGGCATGGAATCCATGGCTCTGTAGGAGGCATGTGGTCAAGTGGCCTTGTTGATAAGAGCCATCACTATGTGATTTATCACAGACACATCCCCCATGCTCTCACTGGCTGATTTACAGCGATGCTACACAGCTTATCCCAAAAAGAATATTTTTTAACAATGTAAACGGGTATCATCTACATTTTAATCTGACACTCACCTTTGCAGGCTTTGGCTACTAACAAGCCACTGGTTCTAAATCAAATTCTTTTGTCTCTTTAGCATTCTTACAGGCGAGAAAGCAAAAATAAAAAAGATCTTTCTGTGGTCTAAATAGGCATAACCATGGTCTTACTCTTTGGCCCTGTCCTCCCCCACTGAGACTGTACCTGCTCTGGTGGTCATTCTCTTACCAGGGAGCTGGAATAGCCTTTGTGGCCCCAGAGCAATCACTCACCTGGGGGCAGGTCTGGGTCGCTAGGGGCAGCCTGCTGGAGGCGGCGGGGCTTGGCCATGGTCTTGGAGCTGTCTGAGACACTGCGACTGGCAGAGCTGGAGCCACTCTCATGGTCATCCTGATGGAACAAACATGGACCCTTGTGAGAATAGGTAGTAGGGGAATCACAGAGTTCTTAAATTGGCCTAACAGACATTTAATTAAAAACAGATTAAAGTAAGACTTACAGAAAAGTGTGGGCAAAAGCACAAGAGTTTTGTAGGTTCAAATTAAAGCTACAATAAACAGTTCTTTTGTTGAGGTGGCATAATTAATTCCGACTAAAGCACAAATTGAATCTCTAATTTCCTTCCTACTACTAAGTGCAGCTGGAGATACCATCTTGCTGGCTAGCATAAATCTCCTACTACATTGACACAGCATTGATAACCAACAAATCATGTTAACTTCTGTTAAGTTCTGAAGAACAATATGACCAGTCTAATCTTTGTTATCTCCGTGTGGTTATTGGGGGAAATCCCAATAATGGTGTGAATATAAGATGAGTAACTTTTCTCCTGCATGGCTAGTTGATCAATGAACAGAGGAGTTATTTAGTTATTAAGAGAGCACCTTCCCTTCAACCGTTTTTGAGGCCTCCTTTACACCTACCCTTCCCACTAACCTTCCCTTTATACCCATTTAACGACCATCTCATTCTTTACAAATAAACTGCAGTTCTTTGATTAGAGGGCTGAAGGTCTCTCCTCCACATCAGCACTTCTCATCTGCATTAAGAGACCAGCAGCCGGCTAAGCTAAGGAATGCATGTACAACATCTGTGTGTTTGTGTGTGTGTGTGTGTGTGTGTGTGTGTGTGTGTGTGTGTGTGTGTGTGTGTGTGTGTGTGTGTGTGTAGGAATAAGATGAAATGGGGGACTTGGTCATGGTGTTTTTTTTAAGTGTTAATGGAGACCTGTGATCTGAATTCCAAGTTTTTGTTGGGACTTACATCAAATTTTGGAAGCCAGCACTGCTTTTGTACACCACAAAATTAGCAATTTGGAGTATGTAGGAGAGTAACCTAATACAGCAGAAAAGACACACTAAGGCCACTATACCTTAAAGCTACTAAGATGACTTCCATTTTGTGTCAATACAAGTAGGCCTAAACCATGTGGACAAAGCTGTATCTCTTATGTCTTTGCTGATTCTGTCCCATACATGTAGAGTTTTCTGATGAAAAATCTCATCTAGCTTTCAATTTTCCGTGAAAAATGATGGTCGAGAGGTGTTTTTAACCAGTTACAAATGCATCACAGGAGCTTTAAGTTCAACTCCTCTTTAAATACTGTATAATTGAAAAAATACATCATATTCAACTCACAGTAGACATAAAGCTGCAACAGAGGATGGAAACCAAAAAAAAGACAAACATATTAAAATCATTCTAATACTATTGTACTGCAGCACCTTGCACAATTAGCCTATTGTCTGAGTTAACTACCACAAGTAAGCAAGACGATTAAGACAATGATTAGATTACAAGTGTTCAGGGGGATCAGCATGGCAGTGTCATAGGAGTCACTCCTTACCTTGACTAATGAAAACACTAACACACCCAAATACACACTAGATACTCTAATGAGCAAATGAGCACCCTGAGCCACAGCTTTAAGCCAAGTTACATGCTCTACATATTGTACATAGACTATTAACACACATTTCGTGGTTCTGACACCATTTAATGACAATGAACCCCTGTCTAACTCTGTGGTTGCATAATGAAGATTAGGTTTTAAACATACTTTGCATAATTTGAGTTGTGGACACAATGACTGAGCAAGTATTCCTCAGTGCGGTAAAGTAAACATGCAACTGGCGAAGAAACGAGAGAGACAGAAATATTTACACTTTACTTCAGTAAGGGCCTTTGCGGTAGAGCTGCACTGTGCAAGCAGTTTTTTCCCCATCAATGACTGGTGGGAACTGGTAAACAGAAGGGGAGGAATAATAAATACCTCATCAAGATTCCAAAGAATAAAGATTGGCAAATAATTAGATGTAAATTTCTTGCTCATTATTCACACTCCATTTGTTAACTTGTCATCACTTCAAAAAACTAATTTCTTTAGAGATAATAGAACAGAAAACTGCATTTTTTTTTTACATAAAGTACGTTTTTAAAGAGAAAGGTTGGGATGTTCAGCGTACATTACAATATGCTACTTGAGCACACTAGAATTGGAAACAGCTTCCCTCCCAACTAGGGCTTATATCTATACCTACCTAAGGAATACATAGGCCTGCAGGCCAAAGGTACATTCAGCATGGCAACTCAAACTGTCCCAAAAAAATAAAACGCCCTAATTTGGAAGTAGTGCAATTAAGCTCTCAATGTCACCATTGGCAATGAGTTATTCCCCAGAGGCGAAAATGCCTTTTTCAGAGAGAAGCCCTGGAACAAATGAAGCCTCCCTCAGCTGCTGTTGGGTAAACTGATCCCTCTAATGCCACAGCAGAGCACTGGACGGGGAGGGATGAAGGGAGAGAAAAGGAGGGACAGACTGCGGGACCAGGCAAAGGGGGGTTGTTTCCCTTGCAGGCATGTCAACTCAGCTGTTGACCAAAGACGACAGTAGCAAAAAAGGAAACGAGGGACAAAGAGATATGTAACAAAAAATAAGACAGTGAAAGAATGTGAGAAATTGAGACCTAATACAGTTGATAGATTGCAAGACACAAAGAGGGTTTTGAGATAAAACAGGCACGGAAAAAAGGTCCCAGGTTCTGGCAGTGTGAGTGGCAGGCAAGAGGGACCCCCTACACAGAGGGTAAGTGGGCACCCACGGGGGGTGAGGGCACAGGAAGGCTAGGCCTGACCCTTGTCCTTCTGTAGACGTCTGGCTCAGGCAGGGACCAGGAGGCAGTGTGTTTAGCCTCCCTGGAGGGTCAACCCACATCTGAGCAGCTCAACACATTCGCTGAACCCCACCACCACCTCCAGCTATTAGAAACAGCACCTCTGCAGATCCTGTCACAGTTTCCAACTGTTACCAGAAACCAGTTTAATCTTAACTGAAATTGGCAATGTGCCTTTTTGGATAAACTGTTACGTGAATTAGTAAAATGACTAATATTTTCTTGTCTGTGGACCATTTAAGGTCACAGAAAGCAGAGATTTGAACAGTATGTTATGACACAGTTTTTCAAACTCTAACTACATTCTACTTCAAAGTTATATGGTATCTGTGCATTAGTGTAAAGTGTTTAAAATAAAGGTTTAATACATTCTTCAAAATAGGAAGGAATAGAATTATAGTCTCCCTGCAATTTATCGTTTTTTGAGGCCTAGACTTTGACATCTGTTGGCCTAGAACACCTAAAGTTTTTTTCTTTTTCTTCACAAATTACAAAAGCAAATGTTCCATTTCAGTTGGACACAGAAAAAAAATGCTGTCAAGGATTGGCAGTTGACAACCCTGTCTGCAAGCAACTGCCTGATCTTTGAAACCCAAACATTTTCAAAACTGGTCAAATTCACACAGTTTGAGCAAATTAATGAGAGCATTGAAGGATAAACACATTCTTTGTTATTGTTTTTTTTCCTCTGCGGGGATTCTGGCGAGCTCATGCTGACATCAAAGCAACAGGCCCAGAGATCGAAGGCCAGGCAGTGAAGGGTGAACGCCTATGGAGTGAGTAAATAAATGAAAGAAACCCAATAGCTCCTTGTCTTCAACAGACCTCCCTTCCCCCCAAAAATCACTCATATGCACATACAAACACAAACACAGTGTGCCTGACAAGTGGAGGCCATGTCCCTTATGTCAGAGCCTGAAGATCAATATCCCTGGGGATAACCAAAAAATCATAGCCTTACCTGACTACCCCCAACCCACCCCCTCCAAACCTCCTTCTTCATATCTATCACTGACTGCCAAGGAGATACTGTGGATGTGATGGATTATAGATTGATTATCCAGTTTGTTATAATACTTTTAATTTTCACTTTCTTTATGTCATTTTTATACAGTTGCTTATACAGTAGTTTGTCATGTCATCTTCTTCGTTCTTTGTCTTACTCTTGCTATTCTCATTCCATTGATAAAAAGCTAGTCTGATAACCCCCATTTGTGATAACCTCCATTCACATACGAATGGTTTCCAGCTGGTACCAAGAGGAATAAGACTTAAAAAGTAGCTCATTGTTTTAAAGATACAGTCACAGTTTGGGATGGTTTCAATAATGTCGAATGGTATGCAGCCACTTCTTTTACACTTAAGCTGCTCGACCCAATGATGACGTCCCGATGTAAGCTGAAAAGAACAGAGCTCATTGCAGTTGACTCAAATTACTTCTTTCTTTACATCTCTTGGCCTCTGCACACATCTATCAGCTCAACTAAAAATTAGCTGTGGATTGGTTTTTAATGAAACTGTAATAAATGCAGAAAGCCATTACACGATGATTAAAGACAGGGGTTTCATTTTCTCCTCAAACAGAGGTACACTAAGGCTGCAGCCAGTTAAAGCTTTAAGGACAAAATTACTCACACTTCCTCAGGAATAAAACTCTCAAAGATGAGAAAACACTCATTCATAATTGTATGTTACTCAGAAAGTTGTATACGGATTCAAAACGCACTACACCCCGACATACACTAAAGAATAATACTCACAAGAAACACCACACACAAATGCATGCACACCATCTTACACACAGTCAAAATATAAAGACCCATACTCTAAAAACACAGCAGAATCCTGCAGCTGGAATCCATGGCCGATTGGAGGGATTAGAGCCCGAAATGAACCCAGATGAATATCACATTGTGTGACATTCTGAATAATTATCTCAATGAAAACAGCTCATTACAAAAAATGTGGTTTCCCTCTCTCCCCTTTCCCCTCTCCTCAAGTAATTGAATCCACTACTGAAAAAAAATCCCATTTAAAATGCATGTACTGCACCAATGAAATATTATAGTCCTGAAAGATTCATAATGTTGCAGTTTTTTATGGGTAAACTCGTGTATTTCTTTGCCTTGTTTTTCAGAGCAAACAAATCCTGAGTAGGTGTAAGATCGTGTAAGGGAAGAAGTTGAATACAAAACAATTTTGTTTTGTGAAATGAGGGAACAGAACAACAGAACTACTCAGCACAAAAAGCATATTATTCATAAAACCATTTGACACACAAAATATCCTTGAAGGAGAGACAGTCCCCTAAAAGATGCATCCAACTCATGTTATCTTCTTTAAATTTAAATTGAAATTCAGATGAAATATGAAATGTTTCATACTTGAAATGTTTGTATTTCAAAACCTCCATACCTACTGGTTTACATTTGTGGAATTTCTTTGGAATCATTTCAGGGGCAGCTGTTTAGAACAGGGGTTTCCAACCCTGCTCCTGGAGAGCTACCTTCCTGCATGTTTTAGGTTTCTCCATACTCTAACACACATGATTCGAATGTTTTGCTCTGTCTTTATTGACAACGCAAGCGTAACATGTAAATAAAGCAATGTATACGTTTCTCTTGTCCGTCTTTCATGTGTACTGAAAGTATGGTTGTTTACTACCTCTGTGATGACAGTGCCATCAACCACTTTTTCGATCTCAGCACAGCTGAAGCAACGGTCAGCCATTGTCCTTGCACTACCTTGCACCTGAGAAGATAAAATTGGCTGAGGAAGTAGTATGGATCTTTTAGTGAGGTATGATATGAGATCTGTAAACTTGTAAGAAGTTCCTCACAGTTAAAGCAACTTTACTGCTAAGAGCCAGAAGCAAGGCAACAAACTTAGTGTACAGATGTTTGAAGAAACACCTATTATAAGGTGTTTAGTGGTTGTACAAGGTCCTTGTACTGGTTGTACAAGGACCAACCAGTCAGTGCCATTATTTTCCAATAATTAATGTCTAGTATATTTTGGATTTACTGTGGAGCTAACACTTTATTAGTTTAAATCCCATGATAGCTTTTTTAGTCTTATAAACCAAACGTAAGTAATACCAGATTAAACCTAGTTGTGTTTTAAGCACAGTAGTTGCTGCAGTTAAAGTGTGTATAATTGTCTTTTAAATCTCATCAGTGTTTTCACACATTAACTCAGTTTCTTTGTTAAGAAACAGGGATTTTTTGCTAGCAAGTTCCCCATGACAGTAAGCAGGTCAGCAGTTAGACATTACAAAGCAGAGAGAACACTACGGTCAAAACGCTTTCATCCTTGCTAACAATGTTTGTTTACAAAAAATGTTGTTTAAATAAAGGATTTATAGTCATAGTAACTCCAATCCTAGATCTGATTAAAAGCCTGAACAGGAAATTCAGACAAGCTTGTAACTAGTCCTGATAGAGGGGCTGTGATGGAATTTGGAAAATGCTGATCACTGCTGTTTCTTTTTTCTTTTCATTGGAACCATTTCAATTGCTGCCCATTGACTTCTTAACGTTTATACAGTACGTTCCTGCAGGTGATCTGCACTTTTACTATTATTGTACCGGACTCACTTAACTGTTGTCTCACTGGGGGCACCGGTTTCGCTCTGCGGTTAAATCGTTTATCCCTTATACAGAGGCAGTCCTCAATGCAGCAGCCCTGGGTTCGACTCCCACTCTCGGCCCTTTGCCGCATGTTATCCCCACTCTCTCTTTCTCTGTTTCTGACACTATCCACTGTCCTCTCTCTCCCAATAAAGGTATAAAAACAAAAAAAAAACTGTTGTCTCTCTGGTGAAAAGAAAAACATGATTAAGGAAAGGGACAAAGAAGAAGAGTGTCAGAGAGCAAAGACACAATGACTGGACTAAAAAAAGTAAAGACAGAAAAGAAGAAAAATACATGTGAGAAGTAGGGAGAAAATCAAAAGAGAATGAGACAGAGAGCAAGAATGGGAAAGAGGGAGAAATTGTTCCTGATTTAGATCTGAGAGGCCCTGGTCCTTCAGATGTCTCCATCAACTAAACCACAAACCCAGGCTGAGCATGTGAGGCATGCTGCTTACGCTGGCAAAGCTATCCCCTAATGCTAATAACTGCAATGTGTTAGCAATAAAAAAAAAAATACTCCACACAGACCTTTTCCGAGTACACACACCCACATAGACATATGCAAGATGACACACAGACCTTAGACAAGTCAACTACGACACACACGGGGGATTTCCCAAACACAGAGATGGCTTCTTTAACCTGTGATTTCTAATCCAAATTATAACCAGTCCGTTATTTGCCTAATATTTATCTTGCAGTTATATTTTCAAGCAAACCATTACTTCCCTTCATTATATGATCATAACTAGACAGCTTGGAATTTACATGTTAAAAGAGGACTAATCATTTGTTATTATAGAGGTCATGTAAGACTGAAATTTATGTAACAGGGTAAATGGTAAATGGACTGCACTTAACATAGCACTTTTCTAGTCGTCAGACCAGTCAAATCACTTTCACATTACATACACCCGTTCACAAACATTGATGGCAGTGGCTGATATGCAAAATGCCAATCTGCCAAACAGGATCTGACTAACCACATTCACGCACACTCACACACCGATGGCTATGCCTTTGGGAGCAATTTGGGGTTCAGTATCTCTGTTGCCCATGGACGCTTGGATATGTAGACTGCAGCAGCCGGCGATTTAACTGCCAAGAACTGCCAAATTTCAAATTTAGAGACGACCCACTCTACTACTCAGCTCAATAAGGGGCCAAAACAAATACTAATATATTAAGCTAAAGATCAACAAGGCAAAACTATTTTGTGATAATACAGTAGGGATGCACGACATTATCGGCACGTTATCGGTATCGGCCGATAATGGCTTAAAAAAAAAATTGGATATCGGCCAACACACCGATATCCGCCGATATAATTAACCCATAAAGTAATGGGCTGCTTCATTCTTGATTAAATGCCCGACCTCGGCGCAATGTCCCCGGCGCAAAGAAGACCTGCCCGCCGCAGCGTGATGACGTCACGTGTGTCTACCTGCAGCATGAGAGAGTTTGAAGACAAAATGTCCGTGGTGTGGAAGTTTTTCAAAGTGTCCGAAATAGATAGCAAAACTGCTATTTGCAATGACTGCTCAGCTTCGGTGATGCGTGGAGGAGCCAAGGCAAAGTCTTCCCGATCACCCCGACCGTTGTAACACATGTGATAAGAGTATCACCATTATACTGTACGCTTATTCCAATACAGAAGAGAGTTGATGATCTCTGCAATTAGGTTTGCGGGAAAAAAATATTGGTATCGGTAATCGGCTTAATGAGTTGTAAAATATTGGCATATCGGATATCGGCAAAAAATCCAATATCGTGCTTCCCTATAATACAGAAATATTTAGTTAATAATATGGTAAACTGCTAATCGTAGCATAAATAGGGTAATAATCTAAAAAACAAAGAGGTCACATAAGTATGTGTTTTCATACTGTTAAAGGTTAGTATGAGTATAACTTTAAAATAAATTGACAATTCTTTAAAACTGTAATTATCTTTTTGTAAATCTGAATTTCATATTCCTTTATGTTGCCAACATTTTCCTTTGTTTAATCGTAATACTGTTAAAACTTACATGTTCAATACTAAGTCTTGTTACCTGGAAACACTAGGCAGTTTCTGCGTAATTACCGTGAACCATGAAAAAGAAAAGCAAATCTATGTCTCTTTAATGTCATGGTAATATTAGATTACAATAAACAGACATGTGTGTTACAGATGCAGTTCAATGTTGCAATGAATATGTGGTCATAAATAAATAAAAAAATTCTCTTGAATCAAAAATAATTCTAAATAGACAGACATGTTCTTTTTTACTACGCACACATTTTAAGACATATATATAATTTTACAATGTTGGATGTCCAGACTTAACGTGAAGGTGAAGTTTACAATCTGAAGGTAAAAGTATGTTAGAGTAATCCCCAGGCTTCTCAGCTGGCTGGCAGGCTGTTTTTTCTACACACTGCACTTTGTGATGTCACAAAGTAAAGCATCAGTTATGCACACTCTCCAACAACTGGACAGAGGTTTCTACATATGGTTAGTTATAGTGTGAGAATTATCAGCATCACATCACTTACTCACAGCAGCGCTCCTCCTCATAAGGAAATATCAATGCGTTTAGTGAGACAGTGAAATTAAGTTGTTTATGGGACAGAGAGTACTGTGAGACTTGAAGCTTTTGTTTCCCTCGTCTCCTTAAATTATGATACTGCTTTCGGTTGGTGCCGAGCTAGCGACGTCGGAAGACATTGAAAAGGTCATCGCTGCATCCACACACACCTGCTTCACCTCAGGGAGATTCCTGCTTGAGCCACGCACAGGCCAAAACTCCAGCCAACACCAAGCTCTCCATCTTGCGCTGATGCACACTCTCTCTCTAATACAGGCAGAAACAGACACATTCACACCAGGGTTTTTCCTGCATTGAAGAATTTTTGGCACACCCCAAATAGGTTTAAGCCAGCACCAAAGGAAAATCACCAGCGCCAAAATCAGAAGAATTGAGAATGAAAAAAACAATCAAATCGTCTCTGCATGTGTTTCTGCAATCAGTTATCTACTGTTGAACAAGCAGAACGTAAACTAAAACAACATGTCTGTGACTTCCAGTAGTCAACTCTCCTCTCATCCACAGCCGTTATTTTTACACAAGTGGCTGGCACTGCATTGTTTTCACAGAACCTGAATGTTCCACCTGTAAGCTGGCGCTAATGTGAGAGGGGACTTCGTATGATTTTTCATAAAATAAAAGCCATTTTATTTCTCATGTAAATGTTACGACCGGTACATACTTTTTTCATCACATCCTGCCTCCTGTACCCCTTGTCTAAAGCAAACAGAGTATTTACAGAAGGCGAGAACGCGTCTGACACGGCAATCTCCTGTTGTGTGCTATAATTGTGAAAGGGCAACTTCGGAAGTTGTCCCGACCTGATTCTCTGGACATTGACTGCCAGATCACCTGTGAGGTTTTTCTCCGGCAGGATGCAGAGGGGCCCTTCATCCCCATGTTTTTCTTTGTGATTAAGTTTCTTTCTTCGCGATAATATCTTGACAACAAGTCACCATTCAAACTGCCGCTGCATGAAAATATCAGCGATGAAACCAGTGTCTATCTGAAGAGTTAATTATCAATATAGTTACCAATGTATTTTCTGCAAATCAATTTACTTCTTTCAGGTTCACTTGTACATTTTGTGTGTAAAAATCTTCATTTGTAATGTTACTAGTTACTGATTTTATCAATGTAGTAAAAATTTATATTTTTCCTTCTGAAATGTTGCTGAGTAGAAGTAGGAAGTTGCATAACATTTATAAAATAAAAAGTGTAGTACTTGAGTAAACGAGCTTTACCACCACTGACTGCCTCCACACACACGTATTGCCTTTATTGTACACGGATCAATTATGCTGTGGTGTGTCGCAAGCCCCCAAAGGCCTATTATGAGCCAGGAAAAACCCTGCACACACATGCAACTGAGAGGTAAATGTATTATAATCCTAAAACTTAACTATCTGTGGCACCGACAATCGTGCCCACAGACATTACGCACGCACTGGAGAATACAGCCATGTGATCCAGCAGCAACAGACGTTTACGTTTACAGCCTGTCTTTCAGGCCAATAGTTGTCTCTGTGATGCCGTATCTCAACCAACCAGCATCAAAATATTTCTATCTGTTCCAATTATGTTTTCAAAAAAGATTAGATGCAAGTACAATTAAATCATAGCATGTAAATTCTTATCCTGTTGGTCATTTTAAACTTTAAAATCCTTTTCTTCTCAGCCCCACCATGGAGAGTGACATGTTGTGCAATTGTTTAGAAGACATTCTTCTTGTCTTACCAATACATTACAGACCCGTAGCCAGCCTAGCTAAAAGCAAACATTACCGGCACATTCTGAGGGAAGTGGACCCTATATAACATACAAATTAGAGTGTGGGAGCTCCTTCTGAAACACACTATAATCAGTATATCTCAGGCTTTAAGGATAATTAAATATCACATATACAAATATGTTAAAGATAAAATCTCGAGCCACAGATTTAATTGAATTTAACATGGGCAAAAAATTAAAGACTTACCCTCTGCCAAATAGCTTCCAACTGACTCTGCAAGTGTGATTTTACTATACGTGCCTTATATAGCGTCATCATTTCTTTAATAAGACTAGAACTAACACCCTAGGGCCTAAAACACAGAGCATAGAAAGTTTTTGTAACATGGAGTCATACAAGACGACCTTTCTCTGCTGAGAAAGTACACACAGGGGCACCCATAGTTATCATGTTACTTATTTGTGTGACTTTCCTTAAAGGGCACATAACTTTCTGAGTTGTACTTAACACAAATTCTGTCAAAAAATGAAAATATAATTAGCAGATGTACAGTTCTACAATATAGTAATTAATATACGTCACAGATAAAACTAAGAACTGTACAAATTTAGGTTTTATTATCAAATGACTTGCTCTTGTTTTTGTTTGTTTTTTCGTATCGCCAGTTCTGTCCATTTGCATGTACTCTCTGTTGTTTCTTCCCAGGGCCAGGGGAGTACAGTGCTTTAAAAAATTACTATAGTAAAATCCAGCACCCTGACGTCTTTGGTTAAAGGTCGACACTGGAAATTACACTCTATACTCCCTCAAACACTTCAAGGTCTAAGCTTGCAATAAAGAAGCTTAAACCTGCTGTGAGGCACATCACTTTGCAGAAGGTATAATAGACTATTACAAATAAGTAATTAATGCAGTGGTTCCTAAACTTTTTCTGCAGTTATTCATTATTATTAATTAAGTTATTAATATTTTCAAGCACCCCCTACCCCTCACCATACTCATCGACACAAACATTCATCCATATACACTAACACACGCTATCAGACACGTGCCGATCCTCGATATCTTTTGACATGTCATGAATGCGCCTCCCATTGGTGTTGCTGACAGAGGGACAGCCTTAAAGTCGAGCTGAAACGGCATTTTGAGAGTATCTAGCTTCCATATCGTGACGTATTTCCGAGTGAAACAGGACGTGCAGGCGGGACATATCATTAGAGGGATTTGATTTGATCGTTGAGAAGTGGGCGTAGACAGACGTTCTCCACAGCGCTGTAGCGAGCTAACTGACCAAGCGTTCTTGGTGCTCTGCAGCTAAATGTTGCAGAATGCTTGACAGGTGGATGTCATGATATTATTGGTTGAAATTGGTTGGTACTAGCTTGCGTAAGCACACGTGATATTTTGTTTTACGGGAAGAAAAAATGATCGGATTTTGATATAAGAATACGAAGAAATGGATTTTCTGTATTTTTTTTGGCCTATTTTGTCAAATAGATGCACAATATTACCGGGGATGTGATCTAAAAGGATTAATATGACATTTTTCATTTCACCTCGACTTTAAGTTTGCTGACTGTTGCTTCATCAATCATAGGTGAAACCACAATAGCTGAGGGTAAACCACTCAGCTATAGTATGCAGCTTTTTACATGAAGCAACTCTGTAAGCTACTTTATGACAGGCGGGTTGAGCATTTGATGGCACAGATTGCAACTTCAGTAAAGCCACTCTGTTTGGCATGACAGTTTAGTGTAGGGCTGAAAGCACCATCACAATTGCGATGTGCACAGGTCAAATAGTCACATTGCAGGACGTGCATGTGAAGCAAATTAAGTGAAAGATGTAAAGCTGCTACTTTATTGTTGCTTGGTGCAAAAAGAAAACTCACCGAAAAGTCTGTCTAACATCACATTAGTGCAGCTCTTCACCAGAGCACACAGAGAACTGACTGCTTTGCAGCAGAGTCTGTGTGTCTGCCTTTAAACTGCAAACAAGCACCTGACGCTGCTGCTACTGTCGCACGCAATGTTGGCTGGATGATCAAGGCTTTCAGTTACGCCAGGTGGCTTTTGGTGAGTGTATTCCCGTTATTAGTGACACGCATCCAGGTGCTGGTTAACACTCTGGCCACTTATGCCAGTCAATGAGGCAGAGAGAAGGAGAGAGTGAGGCACACCAACCGGTAATACTGCATATGTATTAAGCAGGATTACCATGGTTTTAAAAACAACTTAAACTGTGATCTATGAACATTTTAAACTTTGTTTTCCAGGCCTAGGGGTGGTAAGGAAGAAGGAATACATGTCCATTGTAGATTGACTTAGAGCAATAACGATTTAAAAAAATAATGAATTGTTGCTTTTTGCCAACAAAAAATACAGAACAATGAATCCCTCTATTGTGTTAAAATGTGCATGTAAAAACATTTAAGGCTGTAATGGAAGGTATATGAGTTAGGTCTATGATTATGCAAAGTACAGTACATTTTTAAGTCTTAGATAATCAGAAATAAAGAGGCAAACATTTTTCCAAATTAAATCCAATCACTTCCTAGTGTTTGTTTATATTTAATACCCACAAAGAAAACAATGTTCCTAATTGCAAAACACACTATCTTCCCGGAATATCTGTCAATTAAGAGCACGAACGAAGCGAACTTTAGCCTTAATTGCCAGGTAATCGTCTCAAAGACTGCAATTTCACCAGGAGCACTAAGCAAGTAATAAGCTCTATTGAAGGATTTCTGTAGTCCGGATTGCCTCAGAGCAGGGATTAAACCATGGAGCGGCAGCATCCTGTCCAGTGTAGTGATCACCACTTGACTCACTGGATGCAGGAAGCCACTAGTCTTAAATTTATCCCCCCACTGCTTTCCTGTGTCTGAGGACTGTCTGAGGAGCTGATGTAACCTCATTCTACCAGGAACTCAAAACTCCATCGTTCCTCAGAGACAAAGCAGTGCAACACTGTGGGTTATGTAGGTTTGGCTGACTTATAGGCACTGACAACTGGGTGCAAGGCCTTCTGCTGAAATGACACGTGCATTTACTTCTGCAGATGCTTTAAATCTGTTTAAAATGTCCCTCTGTTTAAAAAGCCTCATGCTTGCTACCATCAGAACAAGTCTCACCTAAAATACCTTTTAATCTTGCTAATATAAGAAAAAGTCGACTACGTTTATGTGCATCATACCCTACATATCAATAAAAGAGACTATTGTTAGAGGGCTAATTATAAAAAAAATTATATTCTATAATAATTAATTGTTTATAAAAATAAACAATGAATTTGGGCCTAAAGGTTATGTTTTTTATTAAGGCCAGAAATATTATAAACAATTTGGAGGTTTCATCCTTCATGGGAATATTGCCATTTTCTCACCCGCCATCCCTCCCTCCCCTCTCCCGCTCTCTGTGCTGTGAGTCTTCATCACATTTTTTGTATTATATGATGTTTTTAAAGTCTTATTAAGGTGAATGAGGCTCCATGTTCATTTGCATACAGAGCAGGAAAGTGAGATCTGATCACAAGTGGTCACTGAAGACGCATTTGGAGACGCATTGAAATGCGAAGGGGGAACGCTAGTGCTTAGAGCTGACCACTTGTGATCTGACCACGAATACCACATTAAAACCAGGTGTGTTAAGGAGGCTGTAATACAATGGCAACTAACAATTAAAAAAACATATGATAATGTTGCAGATGACACTTTTTTTTTGAAGAAAATAGCCCTCATTTTCTTTCAGGGTTCAATTAAAAACAGAAAGGAAAGCATAACTACACACGAAAATAGGTTTCACGCAGTCAAAGTCCATAAATCACAGGTTTAGTGTTTAGTTGGTTGTGGATTCAACATCTGAGAAGCAAAACCACTTGTGAAAGCAATGGAGCAGAGTATAACTACACACCAAGAAATCAACTTTGCATAAGGTGTGTTTTATAACCCGTGTTTAATTGATTAGTCTTCAGAAGTGAAACCGAAATCTAGAGATTTGAGAGATTCTTTATGTATTTTCAAAGTAGTTCTTGGTCGAATAGGTAGTACATTTAGCTACAGAATTCCAATTAGGTTTTTTTCTGAAGTCTTCAAAAAGGGGTTCTCTAATTCAAATGTATTACAAAATATGGTGGTGGAAAGCCCTAAAAATAGTTTAGAAAGAATCTAACAGAAGAGAGTGCCTACTCGACCATAAGCAAAACCAACATGTCATCTTGAGGCAATGCATCAATCAGAATTTTGCAGCAGTGGCAAATGCACTTAGCAGTCATAAAACTTCAAGATCAAGCAGCAAAACTGAGCCAAAAATGACAGGGGCACTCCATGGTAAATGCAAGCCCATATCTTAAAATATAAAGAGTGCCTGACAGTGTTATGACCCACTGTAACTGCTGTCCTGGCAGTTCCTCTCTGTCTTTGCTGATCACACCTCATCTGCAATGAGGTCAATCTCGCCAATTTATGTTACTGTTACTAATTAACTAGCTACAAATACAAGAATGAAACAAAAACAGCTGCACAACAAACTAAATCTCTAAATCGAAAATTTTCTTCTTCTATCTTCTTTATTAGCAAAAAGAATAAAAATGACAATACCATGTAATAGGAAAAATAAAAGACATCAAATATAGAAAAAAAAAACGATCCTAGATGTGAATAGTTTATTGTGAAACTAGTCAAACTTAAGTTTGCTGCTAGCTCCTCCATTAGTTTTCTTTTGAGCTACTAAAATACTACACGGAGACCTTGTGAGTTCTATTATTAAGTTCAGTTTCAAACAGCGCTCAGTATATAGAATGACAGTTTTCAAAACCTTTCAAAAACTTTTTAATTCAGAACAGGCTCTGATCAAACATCCCATCAAACAGTTTTCAATTCTAACAAGTAAATCAGGAGATGACATTGAATGCTTCTTTTCACAAGAAGAAAGAAGTTAAAGTTGACTGAAACAAAGTCCTTTCATCCACATGACCAATCTCCTGTTACATACAATGAGCTCTTTGGCATAGACCAGGCATTAGTCTCATTTCAAAGTGAGTTGTCCAAATAATAATTCAACTCATGCAACTAAAACAATGTATGTTTTTTCAAACTTAGGAGTAAAATATAAGGGTAGAAGTTTCTACCGTACATGTACAACAAATTGTAAATCAAGCAAAGGTTGTACAAAAAAGCATGTTCAGGGTCTAATCTAGAATAAAGCAAGTCAAACACAATCTAGGGACACTTCTAAGCTTGCATCAGAGCATCATGTGACTTCAGGAAACAATAAAGCACACATGAAATAGTATGTATTTTATTTGTAAATGGCCTTAGGTTTGTAATTTAGAATTTAAAAAAAGTGTACAACATTTTTTCTACGACCATACTTTTTGCACTTCAAGCTCTAATTACATCTTATTTTAAGCAATTACACTGTCAGCAGGAGCTGTAATCTCCAATTGCTACTAAACGCCCAAATTTCCACATTTGCTGGAAACTATAATTGTGAGCCGCTCTTTGCAGATGGGCCCTGTTGAGCAATCTGAATATCCCTAATATCCCCCAGTTCCTCTCAAGGGAAAACAAGAACATTAAATAGGTCCAAATAATTCCGGTCGTATTGCACAACCCTTATTGTACTTCAAGAGATATGCGGATGTTTAAGAGGCCAGCACTCAGGCTTTAACAGTAATTATGAAAACAAACCATATCAATGATATCATTCATCATTTACACACTTTGGCTGCACGAGGCCCACTACACAGTTAGCTGCCTATACTTAACAAAAGAAACACTAGTAATCTGCAGAACTATTTTTTTTTTCCTGTACTTTTTCATTTCATTTAAAAATCCTGTCAGCCACCACCCACATTACTTGAAAGTATAGTTTACGCCCAACATCCCTTCTAGAATCTGAAATAAAACCACATCTTGACCTGACTTAGACAACACACACCTTCAATAAAGGAAATTCTCTGAGGTCTAGGCAAAGTGGCGAAATGCCACCACAGAGCTGGCAAATGTTGCTTTTATGAAAGAGTCGTAAAGATTTTAAAAAGTTAAACAAATTCAACAAGTCTTCAGCTTTTCTTGGCTTGGAACACAGTAGTCACCCTCCTGCCGCCCACTCAGAAAGAGGAGAGGTGTAGCAGCTTATTTAAATTCCACATGCTAGAAGGACTTCTGCTGTAAGTTTGACATTGCTCCAAATGATGTCTCATGGGGTTACATATTACTGAACAAAATTCTTTACTTGACTGAAAGTCTTTTAAATATCTTTATAAATATTTGTTTTGTGACTAAAAGCACTACACAAGTACTGGTACTGGTATATGACCTTAAGTTGTGTATAAATCATTAAAAAAAGATGAAAGTTTAAATTAACATCAAACTAGAAACGCGATCACATGAGCAGGAGCCACCTGCGTAGCATGATACGTACCATTAGTTCTGAGCAACTGAAGCTCATGTGTTACAAATCTTTTTGCCACAGTCTATATAATTAGCTATAATTGACTTCCCTTGAAATGTGTTTCTTCTGGTACATATGGCCTTGAAACTTTAACCTTCCCATAAAGGGCCAGCCACGAGTTACACTTTCAATTTTGCAAACTGCATGGGTGGCAAATGCAGGGCCCGGCTCTTCTGCAATTAAAAGTCGAA
The DNA here is from genome assembly GCF_022749685.1 of Semicossyphus pulcher. NCBI lineage: Eukaryota > Metazoa > Chordata > Actinopteri > Labriformes > Labridae > Semicossyphus > Semicossyphus pulcher. The sequence goes on along the minus strand of NW_027211770.1, from coordinate 796,836 downwards.
GCATAAATAAATAACTTCAAAAATAAAAACATTTATTAAATGTTTATTCTGGAATAAGTCTTTCCACATGCATGACAAGGCTTACAGTGACATTTCCTACTGATAATTTAAACATGTAAATTCTCACAGCTGTTAACTGAAGGTACCATGTAAAGTTTTGTTGTAAATAAAAACATTTCTGTTTGCATTTTTCCTTGAGGTCTTAGAAATATGTTGAATGTATTTCCTTGTTCTTGTCTTTAAAGTTTGAAAAGATAATACTTTCTGACCATGTTTACTTGCTTTCAGTCCTTTCTTCTTTACACTAATAATAAAAGCAAAAATTGATCCATTTCCCTTCAACAGGTCAAGAACTCCACAGGGTGACTTTAAGAGGCCTGAATTGACAGAGATGTGAAATCTCATTTGAACACGAATGTAGTGCAACAGAGAATAATTACTTGCCCAACACATAGACAGCCAAGAAGTACACTCACCAACCACTTTATTAGGTAGACCTGTTCAACTGCTTGTTAACACGAATATCTAATCAGCTAATCACATGACAGCAATTCAATGCATTGAGGCATGTAGACATGGTCAAGATGATCTGCTGAAATTCAAACCGAGCATCAGAATGGGGAAGAAAGGTGATTTAAGTGACTTTGAAAGTGGCATGGTTGTTGGTACTGGGATTTGCCTAAAAATGCCCTGTTGATGGCAGAGGTCAGAGGTGAGCAATGAGTTCACTGTACTCAAGTGGCCCCCACAATTACAAGATCTCAATCCAACTGAGCACCTTAGGGATGTGGTGGAACAGGAGATTTGCATCATGGATGTGCAGCCGACAAATCTGCAGCAACTGTGTGATGTTATCATGTCAATATGGACCAAAGGAGCACACTGAGGACCTGCGGCTGCGCATTGTGGCTGCTAACAAGTCAAGAAAGGGCTATAAGGCCATATCTAAATGTTTTCAAGTTCCAGTGGCTACAGTGCAAAGTACTATCAAAAAATACAAGACTTTCCACACTGTGGAAAATCTCTGAGGACGTGGTCGGAAGCCAAAAGTGAAACCTGTGCTGGCCAGGAGGATAATGAGAGAAGTAAAAAAGAATCCAAGGATCACCACCAAGGCCATCCTGGAAAATCTGGGCACTGCTGGTGGCAACGTCTCAAGGCAGACAGTCCAACAGACACTGCACACTGCTGGGTTCCACGGACGCAGACCAAGGAGGACGCCACTTCTCCAGATAAGGCACACAAAAGCCAACTTGGCCTTTGCAAAAGCTCATCTGGACAAAGAAGAAGACTTCTGGTCTTCTGTTTTATGGTCAGATGAAACAAAAATTGAATTGTTTGGCCACAATGATGTAGCCTTCATTTGGCGTAAAAAAGGAGAAGCCTTCAACCCTAAGAACACCATCCCCACTGTCAAACATGGTGGTGGGAACGTAATGCTTTGGGGGTGTTTTTCAGCCAATGGACCAGGGAACCTAATCACAGTAAACGGCACCATGAAAAAAGAGGAATACATCAAGATTCTCAACTACAACATCAGGCAGTCTGCAGAGAAACTTGGCCTTGGGCACCACTGGACATTTTAGAACGACAACGAATAAATATTATTTTATATTATTTGTAGCGGTACAAAAGTAGTCCATAACAAACTTTCCAAACATATACTGTATAACCAAGACCGTTACAGTGTTGCTTGCATGGGGGCTAATTGGCTGTCAGTTGCCGGGGTTGGCATTGGGCCAAATGAGCACACCCTTACCTAAGTATAAAACCAATTAGAAGTTAGGGGTTGCCACAAGCAAGGAACCATAAAACTCCTAAGGGCCAGACATTATTGATAGGTTATTCTACAAAACCACAAAACTGTAAAGGTATCTAAAACATGTAATATCAAAGGATCCAATATACTGAAATGGCATTGTATCTTCTTTTCTTAAGATCAAACACAAAGTCATGATTAGAGTGTGCATTTGTCAGAGCAACTTTTCTCTCTACAAAGTGAAGATTGCATGGGTCAAGCAAGGTCAACATGTTTTAAAGAACTAGATCTGTTCATTTGTTTGTTTTTTAAAACAAGACCAGGAAAAACCAAAAGAAAACGGAATTAGCAAGATTAACTTTGGTATCAGGAGGAATTTGCCATAAAAACCTTATCTGGACAGCCCTGTTTTGGTCCTGTAGAGGAATCAAGGACAACTCATTTCTCATACCAGATAATTAACAAACCTGGGCTCCATCCTTCAGTTTGAGAATGCACTCCATTGTGTTGATGGTGATGACTACAGGCTCCGAGCCCAGCTTGGTCCAGGGTACATGGATACGTAGCTCATGGATATGACCACTCATGAATGTAAAGGGCAGCATCAACTCCTATAAATATGCAATGTAGAGAGAAAAAAAACATTTAATAACTATGAAACTATAGTTAACAATAGCAGCAGCTAAAGATTAAATGCTGGTTGTGCTTATAACAAAATAAGTCAGATTTTCTCAGAGGCAGATGAATCACTGTTCTGCACCAACCTAAGGCCATCTTGAGTCCCATGATACCTGACAGCTTACAAGCAGGCTTCACAAGCCTCCAATTAAAATTGAAAGCCAAACTAATAACCAAGCATATTTTAAAGCAATGCTGTCATTGAGCTACAGTATTTCGGCTAAACAACCCCCACAATATTTCTAAACACATTTATCTTCGTATTAATAAGATGATTTCTCAATATTTTAAAGAGATACTGTCCAAATGACATGCAATTAACCAAAAGCAAGGGTTAGATAGTAGCCAGTGTTTTGACATGTGATGGCATTACATTTCAAATCCCATTAAAATTCCCACTACCAGTTGGCTTAAAACTGCTTCCAAAAAGACTTTTCATAACACCCTCAGTGGGGTTGGGTAATATGCTATGCAGAAGCAATCTGAATCTGAATCTTTAAATAAATAGCAGATTCATGTAATTCAGTCATTACCAATCTAAAAAAGACCAAGTAGCTGAGTAAACATGCGAGTAAATCTATCAAACTCAAGCAACTATTTGTGTCATTTTAGTCAGGGTAGTAGATAGGGCTGGACAATATAAATATCATGATAAAATTGACGTTGATAACAAATAGCAAAGTTTTTACTTGATATGGATCTAACAGCCTATCACTAAAATAAACAGACAATGGCCAGTCAGTGTACAGTTTTAAATATGCAGGAGGCACTGCTTACACACTGCACAAATAAACACTTTTTCAAACATTTAATTTTCTTTCATGATCTAATAGAATCAACCCTAAATTCAGCTTTTTTTCCATCGTGTATTCTTGCTTTGTTTGTTCAGAGACCAAAATCTTAAAATTAAATTAAAATGTTATTTTAGATGCTTGCCATTAAAAACGTATCTTGTATGTGCAATAATGAATAATGTTTATGAACAAAATAAAGTGAAGAAAATGCAATTTACCACAAATCACTTCAAAAATAAGACAGGTATGAACAAACACAACTTTAATCCTTTGCGGTAAAAATAGGAATAGAAATGTAAAATATATGATTTCTATATGCAGAAAAGAGAAGGATGATACAACTAATATTGACATTGAGTTACCATTTGTGAGAACCTGTGTGTCTCCAGCAAAATAGATTATTAAGTGTGTATAGAAAAAATAATTATATTTCTCCCAATAGCAGCTCTAAGCACTGACTTATAACTATTATATATCATAACTGCATGGCATTCCTGTAAAAAAAAAAAAAAAAAGTCCAAATCACACTGTCCATTTTGGATCATTAGATATGATAATACTCTCATTGTCATCCCAATAAGTCTTGGTCTTGAAAAAAAGTTCAAGAAAGCACACGACATATTCAACATAGTACCTGCTCAAGCACATCCAACTTCAGGTCCAACTTGCTGAGCACCACATCTCCTCCCCAAAGAGACAGCTGCAGGTCAGATGGCTTCAGATTCTTGATATACTTGTTCACATAGCTCATCAGGAGTGGTGTGACATAGGACTCCAACATCTTGTCCCTGTCCTGAACCCACATCAAGCATTGAACAAAACATTATGATGTTATTCAACATTGTTTATTTGTAATCACTACTGTGCTTTTGCTGCTATGGCAAGTCTACAGATCTGTTTGAAAAAGGCCTGTTATTATAGGGGTGGGACAAAATATCGATACGGCAATATATAATCCTGACTTGTGACATGAATGAGGGAAATGTGAACTGAAATTAATTGGTCGAAGAAGAAGTTGGCAGCTGGATAAAAGAAGAAGAAGAAGAAGAAGAAGAAAGAAAGAAATAGACAGCGAGATAACATCGGACAGCGTTGAAAAGAAGTTCAAAAATGCGGCAGCCACTTTCAAATCCAAAGTCCTAATTTGTTCTTACAGTTGTTCTATAGTTCTGTAAATTGCAGTGAATAAATGAATGAATCCTGCACTTTATCTTTTAAGGGGCATTTTGTATTCTTCATGATGTATCATTATGATTCTCTTGCAATATATCAATTATCGCAGAATAGCTGTATGGTGAGATATTATCGTTATCATGGGCCACGTATCGCGTATTGTATCGTATTGTGAGTTACTTTGTGATTCCCACCCCTAATTATTGCTATAGGCTTATAATTTACCTGCAATATGTTAAATGTGTGGTTATACGAGTTATTTCAGATTAACCAAAAGCAGTGATGTAGTGAAGTGTCTGCTTTGGCAGATTAGATCTCAGGGCTATAGTTTTGACACTGTGAGCCCCCAAATCTTGGTTAAGAGGCTATGGCAATGGGTAGGAGTCCGAGCAAAAATGTCAACTGTTTACAACTATGCCTTATCAACTGAACTCTGTCTTGTAGTGTTCCCCAATGCTCCCTACAAAATTGGGTCAACTTTATAAAAGATGAATGGCAGAAGCTTTTACATCTTAATGCTCTTAACTTTGGAACAATTTCCCATTGGACCTGTGATGTGTGAACACTGTGGATTTCTTAACAAAGCAGCAGTCTTTACCCACTTGTTAAGACTTCTTCCTGTTATGTTTTTTGTAACTTATGTTATACCATATATCATTATTATTATTATCATTATTATTATTATTCGTTCTCTTTATGTGCATTTCGCGTATGTTTTTGTCTTCCATGTTGACGCATTTTGTCACTACTACTAGTACTCTTGAAAGCTTCTAAACTCACTTGCTCACTGATCTGATCAATTACAGTTGGTCATGTTCGGCTAACTTCTAACATACACTCAAAATAGGCAAAACGACAAGTGTGTTCGTGTGGTTTGCAGATCAAGGTCTAACTATTCGACGTTGTATAAATAAGGTGCCTAAAATATAATTCCCAGGAGTGCCTGATTAGCCTACTCGTTACATCTCATCACATTTATGCAGACGACTAAAGGAGGAACGCGAGCGGTCGTTTGCGACTTCATTTCGAAATGTATAGCAATGCAACTAAATATTACTTAGTGTATGGAATAAAGCAGTATCGCCCCATCTAGAAAGAAATGTGACGGCAAAATAGTTAGCCAGAGAGGCTAGCTTTGCTCTTCTGTCATGATAGATATGCACACCACAGCAGCAGAGCAAAGAAGCTAAGCTAAGCTAAGCTGAATAAAAGTCACCCTAACTTCGTTTTGGTTGGCTGAAACGTTTAGCTACATGTAAAAATAGATAAACCTCGGCTTACTTGACACCCGCGTTTATCCTGTAGCTATTTCTTGAATCCGACGTTTAATACAACATATTTGTTCCGTTAACTGACGTTAGCCACATCGCTAAACGGCTTCAGCCTAGACGTCATCGGTAAACACAAACGCGGCTTCCGTATGCCTTGTGTTGCCTTTCAGTCCTGTCGGAACTTTGCAAATCGGTTTTCAGTGCACATATACAGTATCAAACAAAATAGTGGTAAGATAGTCGCAATTTTCCGTTATACATAAAGAGGTAAATTGTGATATCAAGGAGACTTAGGAAATCGCTTGAAAGAAATCCACTGGAACCTAATCGAGCAAATGTCTGATTCACGTTGTCTCTTCCTTATTCGATTACTGCTGCCCTATGTGCCTTAATGTACGTTGGTTTAAAGTAAAACTGATGAGGGCTCATAGCCTAGCTTATGTTTCAAAGTTAGTTTTATTTACAGTATTAATCAAAGTGGGTATGATCTCGCGCGGACGTCATCTTTGTTAAAACAAGGTTACCAGGATCACAAGGAAGCACCATTGTACGTAATATTTGTAATTTCTTACGCACGCCCTTATCCCTTATATGGCCGCAGAGGCTCACCTTTGCTGAGATCGTAGCGAATGCACTCAGCAATGCAGGTCGCTCCCGTGATATCATTGTGACAAAATGTTCTCTTGACATAGTCTTCAAATACAGAGACAAAGACCAACAGAAAAGTCAGTGAAATAGTTGAAGTATCTTTTTGGCTTTGTAAATATATTATTGGATAATCTAATCATTAATTTGAGACATGTAGCCTATTCATTATAATGTCAATATAGGTAAGTGCAGGCTCACTAACATTTAAAGTAATAGGCTTGCAGTTATTTAACTAACAAAATGTACATCCTTCTGTGAATTAAAATGTAGTATAGCACGACAAAGAATGCTTAAGTCGATAAAGATTAAATTATTTTTTATACGTACTGATCCGTCTTTTATTTTATCGAGAAGAATGGTGACTTTGGATTCATGATTACCTGGCTTATCAGACAAATATAATATCGGAGTAGAAAAACATTTAGTCCTATTTTCTTAACAATCAAACTTTGAAACATCAGTAATTTTGGGGGGGCGAGAATCTCAGAGAACTGTGCCCTCTTAAATTGCTAATTAGAGCATACAAATAAGTTTTATATAGCCTATGTATGATTGATGATTCAAAATATAAAGGTAATTTATTATTGCATTGCATGTCAATATCTATTCAAACGAATTTTTCAGATTATGGCAGTCTGACCAAGGGGCATAGAGTCAGCGCAGCCTCGCCCCTGTCAGATGAAGCTTCCTGAGGACACACTCCTTAAGGGCAATCAGCGATGAAGTTCACATTGTGACATTGTCACTTTTTACCATGTGTATGCATGCGCGCGCTTTCAGTACTGTCATTATTGTGAGCTTATTTCATTCGAGATGTGTTCTTACGAAGGTCAATGAAGTGAGTTCTTAATGTCACGTTTTCTTAGTTCTGTGCCCGACAACATTACATTGAGCGTTAATCAGTCAAGTGGAAGTTTGGTCAATACTGGTGAAAGGGGAAAAACTATCATCTTGCATTTTAACACATTTTACATCTTCAAGGCAAGTGACAGATCAAAGAATGAGGAAATTATCTGTTTCTATTGTTATTTTTGTAGAATCTTTGTTGCTTATGAACACGATTGAACTTGTGGGGTTTAATCTCGAGGACATTATTCCCATTAAGGTAATGCTCAAATTTGAGTTGAAAGTTCATACTGATCCATCGCCGGTTACCGATAGGTTTAAATAATTCATCATAAAAACTAAATTTTACCAAAGTTTTGTTCACTTGTGAGATGACTCCAAAGTTGTTACAAATTATAGTTTCTTTGTAAATCATGTATTTTTATACATCTGTACATCGGGTAAAATATTATTTTTCGCTTTCAGGTTTGCATCATATGATCATATTTCAATTCAAGAATTGTTTTGTTTGTTTAATTTAGTTTCAATTCGTCTAATTATAATCGTGTTTATTCATCACATGCATAAAGATATTAATATAACTTTTGGAAGTAACTTTAATTTCAAAGAAAAAGAAATACTCAGGGTTCGGTCGTTATGATGAAGATGAGTATTTTCATGATTGCTATTATGATAAATGATAAATAATAATAATAATAATATTAATAATAATACATATTTGCATCCTCTGCAGTTCTTCATTTTTAGTGATAAAGCTCAAAATATTTTGCATGATGATATGATTATATGATTTCCTGTAGTGTGTAATAAATTGGGCTTTACTTCATCCTTTCTGCAGCAATTAATGCATCTAAACATCGTATGTTGATTCTGTTGCTACTTCTCCAAGACCCTATGTTCATTTAGAGATAAATGTTTTTTTAAAACATACAATTAATTGCACTGTTGGTTACAAATGTGTCTTTTCTAACATGTCTTCAGCAGCCAATAGTAAATGATGGTGAAGCATTGAAACAACAGGCCTGAAGGCCAAGCACACCGCAAGCCAGAGTGAGGAGGAAGGAGTCAGTGGGAGTGAATCCTACTTCGTCTTCACCGAATTATTAAGAATAATAATAATAAATTAAATTAAGAAATAAAAGATCGGCTTATTTTGCTAAAAGGTTTGCTAGTTAATGTTTAAGCGATGTACCGATGGCCGATCAAAGGCTAGCTGGGTAAAATCCAAATCTATCTATCTCACTCTGAAGTTCAGGATATAGGCCTATTTACATACAGATCTCTTGGTGTCTCCGCATGGTGTCCACAGCTCTCATATTTTCCCCTGAATATTTTTCTCATGATAGCTATATTACATAATTAGGCATATATTGTGTAAACTAATCATATCACACTAAAGCTCAAGTAGTCCCCAATTTAAAAGGATGAATGTAAAGTGGTGGCAGGTTGATTTAGATCAGAGATATCACCGAAAAGAGCCTCGGTGACTCTTAGCAGGTCAGTTATATTATCAGAGGTAATGTGGACATAGACATTTAAGTGATCTGCGGCTATATAATACTTATCAGCCTCTGAAAACTTCAGATATACTGGAGAAGACAGCCCAATAAATTAGGCTAAATTGTTCTGAGACGTACAAAAACACTAATCGGTGAACGGCAGACAATTATGCATACATTATTAGATTGTCATTTTTATTACAAAAGCATTCTGATTGGTTTCTCCACAAAGGTTTTATAAATTATTATTTATAAGGACACAGATGATTTTAACTACTTTCCTATCCGCAATATATTTGATCTGACGGTCTGATGGCCATGGTATAAAGCATCTGCTTTTTGCTTTGCCTTTAACATTGCGTCCCTTCTTTAAAAGCAGTAGAATCGTGAAAAAAAAGACAGAGCAAATGTCAATGTATAATGTAAATATTTATTTCTAAAATACAATTTAACATACTTTAAACTTATGACTGTTCTTTGACAACTTCAGCATTTAATGTCAGAAAATAAAATAAAAAACAAACACATTATGTACATAGTCCTGATATTTACAGGTGGTGTGAATGCTGGACATGGCCATAGCTCCGCTGCTGTCCCACTGAGGTGCAAACAAATCCCAATCTAGAATCTGCAGCAGTAAACGTGTCCTGGTTTGTGGATCGTCTTTGAACAAAAAAAAGTCGCTGACTTGTCTTCCTGCGTTTTGACCATTGTTTATTTGTTAGTCTGTCCAGCTTAGAAGTCCTGATGTGGGCTGTGCGTCAAACTGTGCCGTCGCAAGTCACAGTTGCGCCGAAACACCTTTCCGCAGCGGCCACAGCTGTAGGGCTTGATGTCTGTATGGGTGAGAAGGTGAGTTTTCAGGTTACTTCTTTGATTAAAGGTTCTTCCGCATGTGGGGCATTTGTGGGGGGACTCCTGTTTAGATTTAAAGCAAGCAAAGGATTATTCCCTTTTATTGTATAGAACGTCTATCAGTTGTATCTTTAATGATCTAATTAAATCAACTACTGTGTCAGTAATACCTTACACTGATTAACACAATGATTTCTAAATGATCAGTATGTGTATCTGTCGCTCACAATTTTAAATCAAATTTTAAATTGTTTAAACGCAATCGTTTTGTGAGACGTATAAATATCCACATGCATGCAGGAGACAGAGCATGACAGGTGCATTATGATCATAAAATATCACTCTTTCAGAATAAAATTATGTTGGCTGTTAATAATTTTAGCTTACCTGCATATGTAAGGTTTTATGGACGGCTAGAGTTCGAGACTGACAGAATCCCTTCCCACATTCTTGACATTTGAATGGTTTTTCCTTGGAATGGATGTATCTGTAAAACAGAAATAACACTTAATCAAATGTGTTCTCATGCATGGGGTTTCTTGTAACTGTTACAAACCCCAGAGTCAGAGGGCCAAAAATCTCTAATGTGAAAGTTATTAGTACCCAACTTTGTTCAACTTTATGTCTCAAAGTGCTTTAGCGACTTCACGGAAAAACCTATAATCATAATATGTGATTTGCAAGAAAGTAACCCCCTCCAAATATCTGTAAAATAAATCGGCTTTACCTGTGGTCTCTGAGATGGTCTTGTCTTCTGAAGGCCTTGTGACAGATATCACAGGTATAGGGCCTCTCGTCTGTGTGGGTTCTCTCGTGGATGAGGAGGTTGTAGGACTTGGTGAAATGCCTGCCGCAGAACTTGCAAATAAATTCCTTTTTAGTCTTGGATGGGAGCCTGCCCCGGGTGGGTTTTCTGTCCGGGGACAGCTTGCTCAGCTCAGAGATGGTTCCCCCTAGTCCTGATGCCAACTTCGTCAGATCCGCAGCTTTCGGTGGGTCCTCCTGGGTGGCAGCGAGGGCCAGGTTGGCGAAGTCAAACCTCGGCCTGTCCTTGTGCAACGAGGGGACACCGTGCGCAACGCCGACTTGTTTGGGATGGAAGAGCTGTGCTGCTGCGGTGAAGGGTATCGCTGGGAAGGGAATTCTGGGGTCTACCAGACCCTGGGCGGCTGCCATCTCTGTGATCGTAGACCTCAGTCCTTGGATGTGCGGGTAACCAAGAGTCCAGTGGTTCATGTGCATGGTTTGCACAGCGCTGAGGCCATACAGTCCCTGCAGCTGGTCAGCGGGGAATGTGTTAACGGCCTGCAGGAAGGAGTAGTTTGTGAGCTGGAGGGCCGGGTGCAGTGGGATCGGAGCGTGCAGGGCTTTGCTCCCCATCTCGGCTCAGACCTCTGCAGAAGACACGGTGACAATCCTTGGGGAGGAAAAAAACAAAACCATGAATGTTGTGCGTAAAAGCCACTTTAGAACCAGTAATTATGTGGTAACAAAGGCGGGCAAAGCAGAGCCTCTTGTTAGTGATTAAGATAATGTAACAACCACCTGTTTCACGCTACTATTTTACATGAAACGCTCCAAGAAATCTAAATATAGGAGCACCTACCTCTTGAAAATCATTTTCCGCCGACAAAGGAGATTATACTACCATGATCGCCAAAGGTATCTGATTTGTACTCAGATTAGAGTGAGAAATTCATTAATTTAATAAATAAATAAACAGATATTCTTGGTATGATTTACTGATAATGATGAGTAAAACACCGTTTGTCATAAGTGAAAAACTAAAGAGAGACTATAAACACCTATTTTACGTGTAGCCCAAGCAGTGTGTGTCCCTTGTATACAGAGATGCTTTCAAATCAATTTTAAGTTACATGTAGTCATCTAAACTGTAGCCTAATTAAAGACTGGCTTAAAGAGGCTTAAAAAGACTCATGTGGCATAGATTAACACTATGCATTAAAGATCACTATGAAACCCCCCCACAAAAACTCATAAAAGGTAATATGTTGGGTTTTCCGTTTGTAATTGCTTGTTTGTGCAGTTTAAAAATTTGCATCCAGATATCAAATATGTAAGTCACTGCATGGGTGCGAGTAAACACAAATGATGGCTGTGATATATAAAGTTACTTTGATCCTTGATATAAATGCGTGTGTCTTTTATTTGACGGTTGCGCAGAGTAACTAGTTAATTTAATAGGAAGAATATTTAGCTTTAAGGAATGAATTATTTCCTGGGTTTCCTCCGTGCAAGGGTACGTGGTGGCAAATAACCTTTTTGGCTTTCAATATACTTTTCTTTAGCATGAAGTTTATCTCCAGTATAAGCAGGAACAACCAATACAGGACTAATAAAGTGAGCTGACAGTGCATCTAATTAGATTGCCAGGTTTCATTGCTTGTGGGGGTGGAAAGTTGTGTTTTCCACACATAGAGTTCACGGTGTTAGTTCAAGACTGGCGGCAAACCAACGGCGTGTTGACCGTCAGATTTGTTAAAGAATAAAAATAAGAAAAGCTCTTTCCCCCCCTTTAGGATAATATAATGTAATGCTAGGAGCAGTTTTTAGCTGATCAGGCTAAATCACAGTTTGACATGGTATGTCATAAGCCTTCTGAACATGAAACTTCATTGAGAGTAAGACATTATTCACAGCTGGGGAAGAGCTCGTAGAGTGAAAGTGTTGCGGACATACATGGTAACCGGAGGGCTGGTCGCTTGTTTCGGTCAGGTCGTCATATCTGTTCACAGATATTAGAATTCTTTTTACTTTGCTTTCACTTTGACGGACGGGACAGCCTGTATTAAATTCTGCACAGGTGCAACATAAGTCACCATGCGTGTTGTTATTTGCCCGTGTAAAACTTTCTCCAACCTGCTCTTCTCTCAACAACCTTTGGACTTCATTTACACGTTGACAGCAGCCTAAGTAGTGCCTTGTAGTGTTAAAACTGTCAAGAGTCTTTTTTGGCAGGTTTTCAATAAGTAGTGACATGTTTCTCAGACGCGAAGGCCATTGCTCGTTTCAGCAATGTTATGCGCTGTGGGCCGAGGGCAGTGATGTCAAAACGTGAACCATGAACTCAAACTTTCGATCATCATAAGCAATGATCACCCATGGAAACAATATTTCATTTAGCTTTGTTCATAAAAAGTGAACCCTTTTTACCAACAGTAATCTCCGATAAGTTAAACATTGAAGGTACATGTATTCTTTGGATAACAAGCTCTATCAATTGAGTTGAGTATGGTTGGTTTCCTTCTTGCAGAAGACTAACATAAACCCTGCCAAACAGAATCTTACCCCAAATAAATAGCAGCCAAATGTCCTGCAGTGTGTCAGTAATCCACAGTGACTATAGAGGCGACGAGTTCCAATTAAGCGCCACTAAAAGTTTTAATAAGTTCCAAGTCCGGTAAACTTTCATGTAGCCATGCAGTCAACTCTGATGCCTTCGGACCTTTGCAGAGATGTGACAAGTTGTGAAAAGTTGTGGAAGGAGGCGAAGAAGTTGAGACAGCAGCAGCGTGGGAGTCCCGTCTGGTGTTGGGGCTGGAATTGTGCGTAATGCTCACCGGTCCTTTACTTTTCAGGGCTCCAGGGCTCTGGAGCTCTCAGCCCGCCCTCCGACACGCCTCCACCCCCCTCCTCTATCATTAACTTCAATGTTCCTCTTCTGTTTATTTGTGTTTGGATAGCAACTAGTGCTCCAGACCATAGTAGAAGAGCGTATTTAGCTCAAGCCGCTCTCCTCTGACACCTCTCATATACCATAAAGCCAGGGCTGATACCTTCTTTTGGAGTCATGGTTGGAAAGCGCAAGAGGAAACCCTGATCTCTTTTCCTCCAACTCCACGCTTTTGAAAACGTGCTTTTGGATATTTGAGCAGCTTACAAGATTTTTTTTGAAACCATAGACCCCATTTGCGAAAATGGAGGGCACATGCAACAGCTACCACATTAAATCATTTTATTTCTTTGTGGTAAGAGTAAAAAAAATCTGAGGTTTGTGACATTAAAAAAACAACATCCTGAGATCAGCAGCACGGTGGACAGATACATAGTTGACATTTAATCAACTACTGTTCTTGTTTTCTTATGTTCAGTAATTACATTTTATAAAAACGTTTATGTATACGCACTTAATTACATAGTCATGAAAACGCCACAAGGCTTTCCCGGATAGTTGTACCTGTGATTATTACAACTAAATAGACTTATTCCCGCACAAGTGAGTAACATGGTGCAACAAAAAAAATAAATAGCCTACTGTGTTTGATGAATAGTGTACAATAAGATAGCATGTGACATGGTGAGGGAATTTATGTAGGCCTACGTGTTGAGATCATCCTTAATCAGGGAAACTCACTTTTAAAAAGCAGATTCAACAATTGTCACTCTTTTTAAATCTATTTGTTTGGTTTATAAGAAGTGACAGAGGAAATTAGATTTATTAGAGTGCCCATTATTGACTGCGATTTGTTTTGGGTCACAGTCTTAGATCCAAAATAAAAAAGAGTCCTTTCAGCTAGAGTCAAAAGTTGAAGTACGCAGCTCTGTCTTACATATACAGAGAAGTGACTTTACGCACGCGAGCAGACTCCACTTCAACAAGTTGTTAAAAACGAAGACGTTTCTTTTGTTGAAATTTTGGTCAAACTTTGAGTCGCCGTAGAGAGAACTGACTGTATTACAATACAAAATATTTTTTGGCATTCAAGGAAGAATTAGTCTGATTTGGTTAAAGGTCTAAATACCTGAAAAAAACGTACTATAGTCTATGACCCCATGTCCATGTATTCTTATTTTGTAGTCTGACGGGTTTTTAAATTGTTTTACTTTGCATTAATTTGAACATGGAAATATTATTTATAATCAAGTGCAGCAAGGCTGACGAGCGTGCAGTCGCTGTAGTTCTTGACTCGCTTCAGAGCTGGTGTTTGGATTGCAGGTCTGCAGCGCCGTCTATAGGGACCTTAGCAAAATAACAATCAGTTTCCTCATTCCCTTCCAGCGTGTGCGGCTCTGACAGAATCTCATCTTTTGTCGAGCAAATTTATATTTTCTGTCGATGTCTCTGTGAGAAAAGGCTTTAAAATGGCTACATGACTATGGAGAATTGTTCTTGTGAAATAATGAATATAAAAAACGAAGTGATTTGCCAACAAGAAAAAAAACAACAACTTTAAATATACTTTATACTTGCAACAGTTACTTGGAGCCTCTGACCGTCAGTCTATGAATGAATTACATAATTCACAGGTTCGCCAGATCTCAATGCATTAGACAGACAAAAAAGTAGCCTAAATGTGTAAGATGTTTAGTCTACCCAAGAGCACATGTAGCCTGATTTTCGTTTTGTGAGACCTGAACATTTTTTGCACACGACAGGCTTGTGGTTTTCTTTCAGTTTCATATCACCCAGGCCTAAATATTTTTACAGTCAAAACAACGAGTCATTTCAGACGGATTAAATACACATAAACCCCCAGATTTTTACATTAGAAACGATGGCATCTCCTAAACATAATTTTCACTGTAAACATAGAAATGCAAAGTGTGTTCACTTTTGGTCCGTGAAAAAATTCCGTTAAATCAGCCATTATGGTTTTAAATATCTCTTAAATATCAATTAATCAATGGAATATATACAGCTGAAACTAATTAAATTCTTACTAAAAATAGCAGATATTTTCAGCAAGGGAAATACAGACTGATTTGTAAAGCTAAAGGTCTAAAGCTGCTTCACAATATACAAGCTTTAATTGCATATTATCTAGGATGAATTGTAAACTAATGTTTAAGAATAATGATTCTATGACATGGGCTCATATCTCTCTGGTACTCCAGAGACTTAGATTTATGTGATCCAACAGAGAACAATAAAAGTGCTGCTCAGTGAGTGACAGGACATTTTGTATATGGCCTCTTTTCACCACTTTAAAAGTTTGATGTCAATGTTTCACCAATCTGTGCGATAGGATAACCGTTTTCTTTATAGTTTGACTACTGTTAAAGCTAGAGAGGTAGTGCCTTGCCCTTTGACCCTGCCCTGAGTCCCCTGCAGCCGTCATCATTCTGTATGATAATCTGACGGCCACAGAATATCAGCGCTGCAGCTAAATGCAGCTGCCAAGCCTGCATGTAATGGCCGACACTCTTCCAGTGACAGCAGAGAAGAATAGCAGAGATTAGTGAAAGGTAACTAAGGTGTTGTCTTGAGTTTGCACAAAAGATTTGGATACATGAATTTACTCCTGACTTGTCAAAGATTGGATGTATTTATAATATTTCCTGAATATGATTTTAATATAGAAAAGGATTTTGATGTATGTGTAATATGACATGTCCGCTCTGGTCTAAGAGGGAATTAGAGGAAGAAATTGTTAGTTGTCAGTCTCATTCAGGATTTTTAAACATAAATAATATTGTGACAAAATCACAATATTTATAATTTGTCAATGATGTCTGTCTGCACATTCTAAATGTGTATTATTTTTGTCTGATATCATGATATAATATTCAGCTGTCATATGGTATCACCTTGTTTTGAAATGCTGTTCCTTACCTTTGTAATACTCACACACAGAGTCCTTGACGGAGAAGTGAGAGCTACTGGCCTGTTCTGGAATCTGACTGGGTCTGCTTACCTCTCTGTTTTGCTGTGTCTCTTTGCATGATGACAGACAGGATGTCAGGTCCATACTGTAAGAGCTGTGGGAGGTAAACCTGTCACTCTAACCTACCTGCTGTGGTTTCAAAGCCCCCACATCCCCACCTACACTCTCTTCTTCCTGTCCCAGCAGCAGCTCTCAGGATGGGTGTTTTTCACTCAAAGACCCTCATAGTCACATTTTCCCCCACATCACACTGGTTTACTTGAAATTGTGCACTTCTTGTAAAGGGGGTTAAGACTCTCTCGCTTCATACCGTGAAACGGAGTTATATAGTGATTCATTTTTTCTGTCTTTCTTTGTAAAAAATGTACAGAGAAAAAGGAAAAGAATGCTTAAAATAGGAGTTTTCTTTCTGGTATATGTGATCATTACGTAAATTAATTATATTTAGATATAGTATTTAGAAAATAGTTAACACATTTATGCTATTATAATAACAACACAGTTAGACTATTTTTTCTGTGTGATTTCACTTATTTTGTGCCCTGAAAACTAAATCAGATTTTTATAGATTTCTAAAAAAAAATATCACTAAAGGCCATATATAGATGCCAAAGTGACAGTGATGGCAGTGCTATTCTGAATCTTGCCATAGAAATCTCACATATTTTCACCAGCTTAAAAATCGGCACATCGTCGGGTCAATTAATTCGTGTCTCAAACTGCTTTGAAAAACCCGACAAGGATGACATTCTGCAGAACCTCAGTTTCCTGGACAGAGCAGTACATGCTGTAGTTCAGCTGTAATAGCCTCATGCTCTGTCCTTTTGCTTTACTGCACAAGATTGCCCCCTATTGGTTTACCCATAAATTACTGTTGCACTGAAAAGTTGATGTTGGATCATTGGAAGCTGAATTATTTAGTGGTGAGTGCATTATTGTCAGTTGTAAATGGATTAGGATAAATGTTCATGATGAGACATTAAAACTGATTATCATAAAAATGACCATGCCTCTCTACAGGAACACAGTATGTGCCTTATACTCAGATTCTTTAATCCAGCAAATTAAAAATATTTGTTCTGTTGTATTCTGTTCTCTCCTCTTTAATCTTAGTGGAAATGCATAATGTTTTACATTACGTGTGCAAAACTAGAAGATAGACTCATCAAGTAATTGTGTGAGCAGGAACAGGGGATTGGCAGTGTGTTGGGTATATACAGTGCATTCCTATGGTCTCCAGCGTGATCTCTCCACCATCTGCTGTCCATTGCCACTATCTTCACTGGTCTCCTGCCATCTGTTTAACAGCACTCGGCACCTTTGCGTGACCAAAAGCCTTTGCTCCTCGCAATGTCGTCCACTTTGCCAGAGAGGCATAGAGAAGAAAACCGCCATGATATCGTGCTCCTTCAACCAATAAAACCCACCAGTTAATGCTGCTCAAGCTCAGCACCAAATCCCATTTGTCAGCAAATAGCTTACCCTGTCTGTGCTGGCCAGGCGCTTCTGTAGAGCTCCCTGCCATTAACATGACATCTTAAGTTACGTGTTGTCTGGTCTGATTTCACGCAGAGTGAAGAAGCGTCAAAGAGAAGGACCAAAGAGATGGATCTGTGTAAGATAATAAATATTCTCTGATCAGCCCTTTGGTGGATCATTTGCAAACTAATATCAACACTATATCAATGTTTGTAAATGCCTCATTCATTAGAGAGTTAATTAAACCCTTAACACTTCTTTGGGTGACTCTGTTATGAAATATTTGAAAAAGTCAGGCTTCTGTGAGAGAAGGGAAGGAGCTGTAAGAAAGAGGCCTTACTTTATAAGAAGAGTTGTAACAAAATGTTCTGCTTTGCCTTTTTGCTATGTGTCATTGGATGGAGTGATAGATCTAATCCAGAGTTGGAATCTGGCTGGAATGATGACAGCATAAAGCGAGAAATTATGGGAAGGATGTGTTAGGAAAGCTGAAATTAATGGAGTGCTGGAAATATTTCAGATAAACATGAAAAAAATCAGTGGATGGAATTTAAGGAACAAAGATGGAGATGAGGATTAGTGCTGTGTTTGTGGGAAGAAGCCTGCAGGAAAGTTGGGGTATTGGTGAGCAGTATTCTGTAGACCCCCGGAATTCACTTCCTACACAGTTACAGTTTAGGCAGTTCGGGTCATATCAAACTGTCTCAAGCATGTTCTCGCTGCCGTAATGTCACTGCATTTTTGCACCGTTATATGTGCTCATCATGAAAATGATAATTTCCCAAAGTATGTTCTGAAGCAACGGGCCTGACTTGGTCCACTCCTTATCATAGAATAGATCTAATTTGACTTGCACATCCATAGACAGATGTTCATATCTGGTAGTGGTGTATTCTTTATATACCTTAAAGAAACCGTCCAAAATATTTAGAAATACACTTAAATGAGTACTTAACAGGAGGTAACAAAATCCAAACAGTGCCTCTAAAGCTGACCAAATGAGTTTCTTGGGAAACCTTGTTTCTTGTGAGTACTTCACACAAGAACCACTTGAACTATTGCAAAGCTACATTTGGGAGAAATCTAGTCTGTTTTAAAAATATATCTGTTTTTAAATTTTGTTATCTTTTCTAAGTCTTTGCCACATTTCTGGGCATCCACTTTTGGGCTGGTGTGTGTTGCCCCAATCCAAAAACCCATAATGACGTCACTGTAAGAGCACTAAGCATGTCCTGCCCTGTTGCATGCTCTACTGAAAGGTCAAGTGTGTCGTGGTGGTTGCTTATAGAAGCATTACATAGACATGCCTTCACAATAGTCAGGATAAAGAAAATGGGGGCAGCCCTAGTCAAATGGGATTCAATTGTACTAAGAAAGCAATGGTAAAAATAATATAAAAATCTCCCCTTTTCTTTTTATGGCTCAAAATAGTTAAAAGTTTCATTAGTACATGAGATACAATAGGTTTATTAGTGCGCTTAGGATTGTGTTACTACTAGACGGCCAGGCTAGCTATTGCCCCCTGTTTGTACTTTCTATTCTGAGCTAATGTAACAGGTCGCTGGTTGTAGCTTGTATTTAATCCAAAAAAACATAAAGGTCAGGTTATATCAAAACAAAGATAGGTTGTTTAGCTAATGTGCATATTTTCAGACAGTGTCTCCTTGAGGTCATTCAGCAAGTTGCACATGTACACTTGCACATTTTCACATCACATTTAGTAGATAAGTAGTTCAAATGGTTGTGAAGAATGTGATAAAAGGGCAAAGCAAAAAAGTTCAAACCAAGCCTCCTCTTTCACCTATCCAATCAAATGTGTGAGCCAAAGTCAGACTGTCAGTTTCAAAAAGTTACAGTAAGCCCCCTTAATTCCTCTCTCCCAGAGGCAGATCTAAAGAAGCCTAGGGGCAGCTTGAGATTGGTATCAATCTTCTCATCTAATTCCACAAGACTGCAAATAAGTGTATTTCCCCAAATGTCTTTAACAGTCTTGCAAAAAAATCTACAATTTGTTTTTGACGTTCTGACTTTTGTACAAAAGTGTTGGAACATCGGTGCTGCCTGCACTCTCTACTGCTGATCAACTCCTGCTGGTGAGGTGATGGACTGTAAAACTCTTCCAACACCTGTTTTCTGGCCATGCTCATGTGCTGTTAATAGGCTGATGAGAGACATTCACAAAGTTACAGCAGCAGCACTGGAGGGATAAATCAGCACAGTGGTAGTGTGTCTCACCAAGTTGGAAGTGACATTTTTAATAGGTTTCAGTGACCACTGCAGCCCCCTGTACCTGGGGAGAGATGGAAAAATAAACAGTCATGTACACAAGGGATGGAGAGATTTAACAAAATTTGGGAGGAGAAATTAAAAAGATTGATAGAGAAATTAAGATATAGAGGAAAAGGCTGTGTAAATGTCAAGAGATAGGTGGACAAAGGGTTGCTATGTGGAATGAGAGATGGAGGAATGGCTCTGAAAAGTTGTTAATCCAGTCTACTGGTCATGATTTAGGGTTATCAGACCTACTTGAAAACATTTCAGTGAGGTTGTTGTACAATAAATTAATAATACAATAGCTCCAGTCATTTTACCACATTACAGCAACAACAATAACATTCATTCTGTGTGATTTCATATCATTACTTTATTCCCTAACCTTCCTCTCCCTTTGTGATGTGCCAGAAATAAACGCATTACAAAGAGAGTCAGGAAATGGCTTTCAGCTTTAAAAATGAGAGCAGATCTTGTCACTTTTACAAGAAGGACCTTCGGCTGTGAAGGACCTCTGGGACAGCTACTCAGCAGGCAGGAGCTTTTCTCAGTTTCTCATCTGAACATAGGACAACCTAATTAAACTACTCACAAAGAGCTGTATTTGTTTAGCATTTCATTTTCTGCCAATGAGATGTCATAAATGACCGTTGGCTGGAATCCAACCTTGATGCTCCTCCCCTCTTATTTTCTCTCTCGCTCTTTGAACTAAAAATAAAAACCCATAGCATTTTATGAATGGATTTTTTTTGTTATTGATGGATTTCTGTTCCACTGTGGTTCTAATTAATAATTTAGATGTTTGTTTGCAGTTTATGTTAATGTACACACTGCAGTTTTTAGGGAGGATGCTTTAACTCTCGTAATTATTTCCCTTCCAGCCCAGTAAATCACCATCTTTTACAGATGAATTTATAGAATGCATGTTCACAACTTGTAGCCAGGAAAAAGTTTGAGCAGCACCAGGAATATATTATAAGCGTCTGCATCCATACTGCGCAAATACCATTCCAAAATGTATTTGGGGTTTTAAGCTGTTTACGACATATGGGTGTGTGTGGGGGCTCTTGGGTAGCTGTGGATTTTGGCAGGATTCATAGCTTTACCAAACTGGTCCTAGGGAGGTCCCAATGACCTGTTTTATACCAACACTGGTGCTTTGTCGTAAAACCAGGGGAAGTCAAGTCACAACTAGAGTATTTGTTTGAAGCGGATGGAAAAAGTCCTCCTGTGGAAGGCCATGTGAATATTGTGCGCAACTGTGTCTGATGGGAGTGGAAATGTGCAGAAAAACAGGCTACTTTGTCCTAACATTGACTTTAAATTGGTGCCCAGGTTCTGGTAAAATGCTTGCGATACCACAGAGGAAAGAAAAAACGCATTCCCCTCTTACTCTTTTGGATGGAAACTGTCTCCTGTCATTGGTGTTTGAATGCTGTAATTGGACGTAAAGGCTTGCAGGGAGGGGCGTGATGCAGTGTTAAAACTTCTCACAAATCACATATTTCTCACCTCTGTAGAGGCTCAAATCCTTGCTCTGGCACTCTAGGCCATACAACTCCAATTGCTGCTGCCTTTAAAATTAACAGTCTCCTGAATGAGGCAGGTGAAGAAACCTGTCAGAGTGGAACAGTGTTTCAGTAGATTTAATATTTCCTTAAAACCTTGAATTTTAGTGTCACTATTACAAAAAGTTGTGTCTGTGCATGTGCAGTTTGTGTCAGAGTGATGGATGGTGTAAGTGTGTTCCAGTATTATGTTTTATGAAAGTTAAAAGGCCCTAGGGCTGGTCTGGGGAGCACATAATCTTAGTCACAGTGCTGGGCTGGATGAACCAAGGCTTTATTATTAAACACCTATGAGGGGGCCTAGAGCTTATGGAGGTCCCTACATATTCCACTTAATGCTCTCTAGCGGCTCTTATCACACGTCCTTGCCATTTGGGCATGAAATGAAAATGCTGCAAAGAATCAATTTATTATGAGCATGAAATATGAACTACATTATAACCCACTGATACATTTTGAAAGAGAATGTTTTGACACTGTCATGTTCCTTCTCTTCTGCTATCTTTGAAAGGTTTTTTTTGCTTCTTTTGGGAAGTAAGTTTTATCTTTAAGCAGAGAGAAATAAAAAAAAAAGGTAATACTTTTGGCAATGTGTTTTGGATTTGATGGTACAATTGAGAATTGGCTATGAATGATGTGGTATCGATTTCACATGTGGAGTAACATTACCAGGGCTCAGGCAGGAGAAGAGGAAAGGAGTGTAGTTCTTGAGATGTGCATGGACGGCTCTCAGGAGGCTGTAGGGGCCCTGTGCTTTGTTCCACAGCTCTGGGAACTGTTAAGGATTCCATATAAATATAAGTTATTTCGACTTTTCTGAATGATTCATCTCTGGTAATGGCCATGGTGGATGTTATGTTGGTTAAAACATGGAAATATATTTCTGGTCCCTTGGTAACAGTGCACTTGGTAAGTATGAACGAGCCCTGGCACAGTAGATTTGGTACTACATAGTGACTTGTCAGTTTGGTCACTTTGAGCAGATTGAAAGGCTTTTATTCAACTGTTACACTGATATAACTGCGCTCTTCAAGTTTATGCCTAGGTCTATTTCATTTTTTCACTGCTTAACTACTGACTGACTTTAAAATGACTAATGAATATATTTTATATTCACAATGACACATGATTACCTGTGAAATCTGTCTGTTTTAGTGATGAACCCACAGATAAGTATCATCTGACTTGGCAGCACCTTAAATTCCTTTGGAAGATTTAAAGTCTTTTGGAATAATGACAACTCATTCATGTTCAAGTGTGGTTCTTATCTATCAGTGGCTATGTATACTGCAGAGATGTGATGTGACACTGAGGAAGGTTGTTTAGGATTTTGCTGCAAAGTAGGAGTACAGCACATGTAACTGTAGAGATCCAGCTATCCTGGACTTGGAAGCTGGACATTTTTACGGGGCTAGTCTGGCTGTTTTTATTTAGCTGATGTATCTGGTTGTGGGGAGGGGGCATTGGCATGGAAATGGGAGTATGCAGCAACAGTCAACAGATGCTGTAAAAGTAACCACAGTTAGGAAGCAGAAACAAATGCTCCTCATTACGCCACTGACTTCAACGCAGAAACCAGACCCATGTCTATGACTGTACAGCTGGAGATCAGCTGATGCTCACTGGCTTCACTTCCAGTCAATTTCCATTCCCTTCTTTTTTGCTTAAGCTTAAAAATGATCAACTCTGGCAGCAATTGTTGTACCAACACAGGAGGTATACCTGCAGGGATGCATTGGTAGGTCTGTTATACTCCCAAGTGGGATTTTGATGAATCTACAACGAACTAGACCACATCTTGCTTAACAACATCTGGGCGAAAATATGAACAGATTTAATGAAATGTAAGTAGAGTTAAACAAGGACATTTACTGTTGTAAGATCTTTATAATGGTAAAATGGACTGCACCTATAGCGTCTTTCTACTTTTCAGACCACTCAAGGCACTTTTTACACATATCAGCATTCATCCTTTCTCACACACATTCATACAATAATTTTGTGCAGTGCAAGGCAACTGATCTACTAATCATTCACACACTTTCATACACTGCAGGCTATGCCGCCGGGAGCAATTTGGGGTTCTTGCCCCGTAGACTGAAGGGGTTGGGAATTGTACCATAGTGGCCTCATGCTCTGATATTGAAAATCATATTGAAAGCTTAACTGTAAATGCATGCTTAGACGATCTTATGATCCTAAACATAAAATACAATGTATATAATATTCTTTTAACATTTTAACATGTGTCTATCGGGGTAATTTTATTTGGCTGTGAACCCAATGTGAGCAATGTTCCTTACCCAAAACAATAGTCGGACGGAAGGGGTCACCATGGGCTACAAGGGGGCCCCTTCGGATACACAGGTAGGGAACTGTAAACCTCAAAGTCCAGAAAGCCCGAGCTGTGTGTGTTTACCTAGCTGCTTTTACAAGTGATGTCATCATTGTAAAAAGATACAGTTCTTGGCAGCCCTGCCCTTTGTTACTATTTGAGAGAATAAACACAGGCTAAGTGCATGGAGAGAAATGGAACCTGAGGACTCTGTTGCTGTCCTCCTGTAGGGAAAAGGGGACTCCTGTGGTGCAAGGTGAGTCCAGGCAGTTCAAGTGGCCTGTGGGGACTGTAATTGTCCAGATGCTGTGAGCTCAGGTCTGTCCTCTGTCAGCCAAACTTTGCTTACTGGAAAAAAAGGGAAGTCCTGCCTTAGCCATCCCAGCCCCTTACCCTTTTATTAAAATCACCAACACCAACTGTAGACTCTGACTATGTCCCCTTTATTGTGTGTTTATACTATGTAAGTGTGAATCACAGTATGGGCGTGCTCTCTTGAAATGAAAGATACAGTGAATCACATCCTCAACTTCAGTGCCTGTCCTTAGAAATCACCTTTTAAAAACTTCTCATTCCGGCTGCTTTGGACTTCCATAAATATTGAGCTTCCATTTAAGAGCCCTGCTTGCTTTCTTCCACTTTAAGGGTCTACCCCTCAATAAAGGTCTTTGTGGTATTGTAACAGAAATTCCCTTTACATAAGTCAAAGCAGCAATGTGTGGTGCAAGAATAGCCATATGCGTAAAGGCAGTGGAGCAGCTTATGTTTTATGTGAGTTCCCCCGGCTAAGACAGCTGCGTGGTTGCTGGGGCTGTGTTAACCTGTGCTGGGGGTTCTGGTCTGCACTGGACGTGTAAGTTGAGCTAAGCAATTCCAGCCCAGCTGCAAAGGCAGGAATTGGACAAAATCTTGATATTCACAGACTGTAGAGAATATAGAGACTCCCCAGCCTCTAAGGAGCCTTCTGTAGATTTGCAATCTTCTGTTTAGAATCACATCTTTAAAAAGACTGTTTGTGGGGTGCTGTTTAGCTCAGTCGGTAGAGCAGGCGCCCCATATACAGAGGCTACAGTCCTCGTCGCACTGATCGCAGGTTCGACTCCCGGTCTGCCGATCATTTGTGCATGTCATCCCCCACTCTCTACTCCCAACATTTCCTGTCTATCTTCAGCTGTCCTGTAAAAAAAGCCAAAAGGCCAAAAAAATAATCTTTAAAAAAAAAAAAGACTGTTTGTGCTGCATTTCTCTGTAGCCCTGATATCCCACCTTTCTGTTGACTGAAACAGATGACTCCACATACACCAACAAACCAGACCAATGGAATCATCTTGCAGGCCTTCAGGCCTCTCTTTTAACTTTTCTGATGAGACCTCTGCTGTCTTGCTTTGGTGCTCCGTCCTTTGGTTCAAGTGTACTTGTGTATGGTTCTTTGCCATGGACTTTTATTAGCTTTTCCCTAGCCTCAAAAAACTTGGCCCAGGCTGGTCCACCACGGCACTTTCCCACTAATGAAGTGCACATTCTGCCGGAGTGCTTGGCCGAGCTTTGTTCCTTGGAAATCCCTTAATAGGAATTCCCCTTCTTCAATGCATCCCTGCCTGCCTCGTTCTCTGCCATTGCCCCTCTGGTTTGTGTGACTTCCAGCCAGGGGACTTTTGATTCATAAACCTTCTTCAATTTGTTTGCCACTGTTGGTCTGTTGGCTGATTGTTAGGGCAACTGGCTATCTGACTTGTTAAAGGGCTGACATATTGCAAGTTTGGCTGACTGACAATGGAATAAGGTTTAGAGGCTGACAGAGTGAGTGACATTGGTGAGTGAACTGTGAGAAGAAAACTATGAACGTGTGAGTGGGTCAAAAAAACATTGATCATCTTGATTATGAATTGGAGTGTTGAATATAAAACAAGCTTTGATGAATGAATTGATTTCAAACATGAACAAACAACAACAAAAAAGAGCTCAGACCACCAGTAACAGCGCCTGCTGCTGTTAAACTGGACTAACTGTTTTTTTTATTCCCTGAGGAGCCTCCCAGTATGATATTTTAGTAGTGTCTTAATCACTGGAAGAATAATCCTTGTATGTTTTTGTTGCTGAGCTCAATGGGAATGAGATAGTCTTCACTCTCAAATCAACCCTGAAAGGGCCCATTCTATCTGCATTTTATGAGGAAAATCCACTGGGAGATTAAAAATGGTTATATACTCTGTGACAGAAAAGGTCATGCGAAACTGGCTGGTTTTGGCCTGGACGAACATATGACGGTTAGCTTTGATTCCACTGGGCCTTCCTCTCGATAAAAGTCAACATAATAATATCAGGTCTCTCTTGGAGAATATGCTATATGATAATCTTCCTGTCCACAGTGGTTTTACTGCTTTACAGTTAACCTTTCTGATGCAAATCAAAAGGCTGGGAGCAGTAAAATATGGAAATGTTGAAATTTTACAGTCCCCCATGAGCCTTTATCTTGTCAGAACTTATGTCTTCCTTAAGAAAGAACTCCGGAGCTGCCAAAGCAATGGTATCCTGAAGATAGAGGACTGGATGCAAGACTAAGATACTAAGTGCCTGTTCTGTTTCCAGACAAGGTTTGCAGTTTGGACACTTGCTGCTCCATGTTTTACTTTTCCCCCACTGTCATGTCTTTGCTACACTCATCTTTATTTATTAGGGCCCGAGCACCAATGGGTGCGAGGACCCTATTTGAATGCAAGGAATTATTATTCTTTCTTTGTCCGAAAGAATCACATTTTTGGAGACTTTAACATGCCAGAAAACTCATACATTTTTAGACACACTTCAGGTCTGGCGACAAATTTTATATTTTATATACCTCTGGCATGAGTTTGGCAAAATGGCTCCATAGCGCCCCCTAGAAAATTTCAAACAGGGCTCCCCATAGATGTTATTTTAACCTACATGTATGAAATTTGGTATGCATATTTACCATGTCAAGACTATACCTAAAATCCAACAGGAAGTCCGCACGTTTAACCTAGAATTATGATATTTGCTACACATGTATCATGCCTCAAGCTACAAAAAAGCCTCTTACACATACTGAAAACAAACAGAATGTTGCACCATCTCCAGGGCTCATACTTTAACAAACTCCTCCTAGGGCTTTCATCGGATCCACCTCAAATTTGTCCAGTATACAGAGGAGACATTACCAAAAATAAGTTATCAAAAACTTGTGGCCATGGCGGCTCATCAAAGTTCCATGTCTCGCCATGAAACAGGAAGTTGCTGTAAGTCAATCACTCAGGGTCTTATCTGCCTTAAACTTTATATGTTTGATATATGTCACTTCCTGAACACTTTTGCATGTTA
Source organism: Semicossyphus pulcher (assembly GCF_022749685.1). NCBI lineage: Eukaryota > Metazoa > Chordata > Actinopteri > Labriformes > Labridae > Semicossyphus > Semicossyphus pulcher. The sequence continues at coordinate 769,695 of NW_027211770.1, read as the reverse complement.
TAAATCAGTGTTTGTCAGAGCACCACCTACTGGTTCAAGGTAGTAAGCCTCTTGTGACATGCATCCTTCGCTTAACTGGCATTATCACTGTGTTGTGTGCACTTGATGTTGAGTCCAAATCACTTAACACTTCAGAACAATTGTCACAGTTTTGTGTCTGTTTAACGTACCATGGCTGCCGCACATTTTGCTCAGCTTGACATAGAATTAACATTGTATGGCCAGCACTTGCTGTTTTCTTCAGAACACACAAGAATTTAGAGCTGTTTTCACTGTTTTGTGATGGAAAATCATACCGTGGCTGCAGATTGGTCTGCAGCACACCCCAACGTGCAACACACCACGACATGCATAAGGGAGCGAGGGCCCGTTCACTGCCACTTGCGGCTTTAATTCCTATTTTGTTTTAAGTTGTGTGTGAACATAGAAAAGATTAAACCTGGGAGATTACAGTACAATCAGTGAAAATCAAGTTCATAATGCACATTATAAATATTTGGCTTTATATACACACAAAGATAAATTGAAACATTTTTCCACACAAATCGACTTGCAATCGACTTGAAAGCACAAAAACAAGAAGAGGGTTCAGAAGTTTCATAGTTAAAAAACGCTTAGACAACACCATGGAACAACAGTGGACTAACATTGCCTGTGTGCTCTACAAGGCAACTGCCCAACTCATCCATCCACCACCAGCCTTTCAGGAGGTGTGCTTGTGCGCTTTTGAACAACAAGCACCCTGGTCTGACCACATCTCTCCTGAGCTAGTGAGGAATGTTTATGTGCACCCTATACCAGTATCTTACCAGTCCTGGACTGAAAAGAACATCCCACAGCAATGGAGAGATGCAATCACCGTTGTCATCTATTAGAATAAGGGCGTTAAGGCCATCTGCAGTATATAGGGAAATATCAGTCCTTTCAGTTGTTGATCCTGGCTTTGTGATGTTGCTTCAAAGACTCCTGAACAACATCAAAAAGCCAATATTGCCTGAATCACAGTGTAGATTATGACCTCACAACTTGGCAGCTTTAGGAAAAGTGCCTTTATCAGGACCTGTTAATGGTACATGTTGCCCTCTCCAAAGAATCTGGGAATATGTAAAGCAGATCTGACCTCATCTTTTGCAGCCTGTCCTTGTGAGCACTGGGGTAAGGCAGGAATGTGTGTTAGTTTCAGTGCTCTTTAACATCTTCATCAACATCAACTCTTTGTTAATATAAAGCTAAACATATTTACTTTGTTGTACCGGATAAAAGGTAAAGATCTCTTTTCCAAGAGTGGCCTGGCCAAGGTGATGTAAGCAATGATCAATTTTGTACAGGAAAGCAGCAGTTTAACATTACTGTGCCCTTACTAGTTTAATGGCAAAGGGAAAAAATAGCTAAATATAAAAGTGATTGAAAACACAGAACAATGCAAAAACATACACATGCAAGTAAAGCTGTACAAGTCCAATCAGAATAAGCTTAGAGAGGCCGAGAGGTTAGCAACACAATCCTTCAAGCTTCAAACTTGTAGGCGTCCACCTGACTGAAGTGTCTTTGATTCAAAATCTCTGGCCTAGATTTTAATAGCTCGCCAAGAGGTTCACAGACTCTGTACAAAAAATCTGATGACAATAAATGCACATTGAAAGACTCTTCCCACTTCAATTCAATCAAATACACAGATGTCCCACCCCCTCCAATACAAAATAATAGGATAGGCCGATCAGCTATCAATAAAAAACAGTGATTCTCCTGGCAAGTTTGTCAACGTCTGAACCTAACCAATTTCAGCAATATTGCAGCAACCTCCATTGACAGGTCGGGTCAGTTATGCTGTACGCTAGTTGAGCTAAAGTGAGGAGTTTGGTGTTATTAGCCTGTGTAGCCAGATTTATGATGGACAATGAAAGTGGCCACACCAAGAAAAAGCAGAAAACATACTATTTCCACGGGGAGTGGGAAAGCAAGATTTTATTCACAAATGCAAAGGGCAAGTGTGTGTGCCTCATCTGTGGTAACAACGTTTCAGTCGACAAAAGAACCAACATGGGGCACCACCAGCAATTACATTGCATGTAATGCAAGTAGCTCTTGGCCACTTTCATTTTTTCAAAGTAGCTCCCAGATGAAAACAGGTTGGAGATCCCTGCTCTACTGGCTGTAGCTGCCGTATTGCTGCTCTTTGGCTGATCCTCATTTATGATCTTCATGAGGGGGGTGCCGTGAGGTAAGATAATTTCCCCAGAAGGGAAATTCTAAAAATCTAAAAAAATATCTAAAAAAAGGTTTGAGAAATCACAAAACAATTCAATTTCATGAGCTTTTCATTTACAGCTTTAGAACTTTATATATTTTTTGGCCAGTGCTTAGAGGTTCATCCCTTGGTTTTAGTTGAAAATAGACCTGGCTTGATTCTGACACTGGCTGGGTGGTCTGTGGTATATGGAGTATAAGCGCATTACCTACCTGGCTTCATTGTTTTACTTTTTGGAAACTTAGTCATTTTTGCTAAGACCTTGATGATTTAATGAGACTCATAAAAATTGCAGGACCATGACCCCTAAAAACAAATTGTGTCAGACTGAGGTGGACTGAGTCATAATGAACAAGGTGGATTTATTGGGAGTGATTAGTATAGCACAATAAACCATTATAAGCCTCAGGTTTAACACATGTAACATACATTATTTTAAAAGAAAAGGTTAAAAGGGTTGGGTCTTTGATTTTAGATTTACAGCCAAGGAATCTGCAAAATTCATCATCATTTCTCCGTCAAGGCGGTAAAGGTGAAGGGAAGGTCTGGGTAATAGTGTGTAATGATGATGCACTTCATAGGATAATTACTGTTCTTATCCAGTCTCCACCAGCCTTTGTTTTAACACTAGGGATCTTGTTTGATCTTACCACCTGTCCTTTGTAAGATGCCATGCTGGAGCCCAAAAATCCCATTTGGTTGCCAAGAAATGTTATCCAAATGCCTGAGCAATGGCTTTTATATGTTTTAAACCATAATATATTTAAAGTACAGCAGGTGTTTTTATTTTATTTGAACAGAAATCTTCCCTTTCAGCTGGGAAAGGCCTCTAAAACAGCACATTTGTTTTCCATAGCACCTTATATGATCTTCTAGAAAACTAAACTAATTGCATTTGAATGAAAATGCTGCTGTACAAACCATAAGCCTACTTTAAGCCTACCTAACACTTTGCCTCCTCTCACAGGCCTTATAAACCTGTGGTAGGAAACAAAAAGAACTGTGTGCCATAATTTAGCCATCAACAGACTGGGATTTTTATTTTCTGGACATAATCATTGTACATGTGTAGATTTAGAAGTGTCAGTGAGGATATGACCTACAGCTTATATAACACTGGTTATCCTTGAAGAATGCCGCACTGAGCATGAGCAATCACACCCCATCAGGCTATTCAGTTCGGGAAAAACTGTCTCACAAAGATGCCACAAATAAGTTGAAGTGATAAACAAAGGAAGGTGATGGCGTTTAAATGTGGCCCTTCTTGATGTGGTCAAAGCGGTTGTACTTCGGGCTTACTGTTCTCTGCTATTCATATGCAGTCACTGAAATGCTCTCACCATGAGCTTTTTTTTATTAGATCACATAAAGTAAACAGACCCACTGAGTGTTTTTGATAAATGCAATTTGCTGCTATGCTCCTTTCCAAGCTGCATCTTGTGTTCAGGCTGTTGTAAGTTAATTTGCCAAATCAACTGAAAAAACTGAGAAATCTAATGGAAAACACTACCCTGGCATCCAAACAGCATACCAGTGGTTGTCTAAAGAATGGGAGCCCTTTCATGTGGTGATTGCATGGTTTTAGTTTGAAATTTAGTTTCCGTCAAAAAATGCACGTTTCAGTTATATGTTTTGCTTATTTTATCCTTATTTCCTTCCATGTGTTTTTTACATTATGAGCTAAGTGTTTTTTTAGTACTAACCCAAATTCATCACGTATATGATATGAACTTTTACTTAACATACCTTTTTAATTTTACCACATATTTATTGTTTCATTCCAAACCTTGAAAAAGATTAAGAGTGGTAACTTTAGTGGCTTTAGCTTGTTTCATTGCATTGTCAGACATACTGTATATATATTTTTTACACAAGTGCAATCTATGAGTGTGTGTGTGTGTGTGTGTGGTGTCATTTGAAAATAATCAAGTTGGCCTAAACCCACTAGCTTCAAAATGGTGCAATGTTTTCAGGAGTCTTACAAATGTTTTATAACTTGAGTTCTGTTAGCACCCATTTGCATGCCTTAATCTTCCCTCATGTATAGTTTTGGTGATCTCATCATGATTCTCTCATGTGGGTACCCCCCACAGTCCAATGGCTTTATCAGTAACTGTAAACCTGCCTGCACTACCTCATATCCAAGTCATTTTGAGCAAACACCTTTGAAAGCACAATATCCTGCCCTCTTCTGCTTCAGCGTCTGTGGTGTACTTCAGCATCCCTTTTGCCCAGTCCCTTATTCTTGCACTGCATCTGGTGTCAGGCCAGGCAGGTTCATCTAAGGTGCTCCATCTGAATAAAAGGAAGGCTGACCACTGCCGTATCTCTGCTTACTACTGGCCCGTGCAATGTGGGATCACCCCCTTTGAATCAGGGGTCATGCTAATGACTGCTAATGGCTACTATGTTAGTTGGTCAATTCTACATCTCCAAAATGATTACTCCTGTGGAGCTAATGGGTCTCCACCACTAACTTTGTGGATCCAAACCTTATTCAGGATTTCTACTGGGATAGGCACAGTCTGAAAAGGCTCCCATGTTTTTTCTGGAGGACTTTGAAGACTTTTGATGTAGGTATAGATATGGGTCATTGTGTTTCCAGAATATGTTCTGGATATAGGGGCTTACTGGTTACTCTTGGCCAGTGCACAGAAGTCTCTTACTATACACTGACATCTGGCCCATTTCTGTCACACTTATTTCGAATACAAGTATTACATGACTTTACTCAAGGTTTCAGAGTGAAGGAAATAGCAGATTGAATGTAAACAATATGAGCTTCCTGCTGCACAGCCAGCTGCTGCTTCCGCGCTGTAAATCTGCCCGGTGGCCCTGCATTGTATGAGCTGTGTGCTGGAAAGAGTGATGTCAATCCTGATTCTGTCACCATCTGGCAGTTTAGGAGCTGCACACCTTCACCGAAGATATCATCAGTATAGTGACTTCTGACTCCAGAGAATTCTTGTTGAAACTTTTATTTGTGCAGCATTATGATTCAAGATTGTTTTAGCTGCTTTTTGAGCTGCCAATGGTGGAAGCATGTTTTGTATTTCCTGTATCTTCTCTGTCATGCTGTACACCATCATCCCATTCTTTGGTCCTGGAGTTTATGTAAGCAGCACTTGGTTTCCTCTTCTCCCTCAGACACAAAAACCTAAATCAAGCAGATGTGTTGCTCTTTCAGAACATATTCCACCTGCCAAAATACACAGGCCTTGCTTTCTTAACCTTGTGCAGTGATCTGTGTATTTTGAGTTGAAATGCAATAAATAGAGAAACCATGGCATACAACATGACTGGTTTAAAGGCAAAGTAATGAAACTGTCTGCTTGAGTTTTTCAAAGCTGTGGAACCACAGCAGGGAGCTCCCCATAACCGCTTAATTTTAATTCCTTGCCATTACTCACATCAAAGTAATATTGATATTAATTGTCACCTCCATCCTAGGCTGTACTTACATAAGCAGTCCCGGAACAGGGTCATAAATGAAGCTGGTGGCTTTGGTCAATTAAAGGACAATTCCAGCAAAGAAATTTCCCTAAGAAAATTAACATCAATAACATTGAAGTGCTCTAGTTAATTGGGCTCATACGCATTTTCCTTGACACACTCCCTGCATAAATCAATTTATTATAAATACATTTATTATTGTACAAACTATTAAGCTACCCTCCATGCCATATCAACATGTAAGGTTAATTGTTTATTTCATATTTTAGGGACTTTAAGGGAAGAATAAGAAAAATTAAGATAATTTTTGTTTTAAAAAATCACTTCGCTCCTCTCCGATGCTGCAACTTTTCAAAAACTGAAATCAGCTATTAGACTGTTTGTGCTGCACGCCTTTACAACATGCAAGCAGACTTTTCATGAGTTTACCAATGTAGAATTATCAACGTAGAAATAAATGTAACTTCACAAGAGTTTCAGAAGAGAAGACTACTTTAATAGTACACACATAAATTATGCAACCTTGTCATTTACGGTTAATGCTAATTTATCTAGCATGCTGCAAACACAGCAGTTAAATGGCTTTATTGGTCAACAGCTTTAGTCCTGCCTTAAATAACTTTTGGATGAATTACCATGACATTTTTAACGGACATTAATGGTACCAAATACAAGAAAACCTTATGACAGTCCCATCAGCCTCAGCTCAGCTGTACTTCTGCTTTAACCCTCATTAGCAATGGTAAGCATGCTACTAAGATGGTGAAAAGGGAAACATAAGCCAAAATACTAGCAGAAATCTGCTTGAATTTGACAGTGTACAACTTTACAAAACAGCAGGGCTGTGGACTTATGTTTGCATGTGTTTGTAAGAAATAAAGCACGAAGACAACCCCACCATAAAAAGAACCCATGAATAGTAGGTTGACAGTCATGTAGATGTATGATGCTAAAGCCTGTAGTTCAGCATGTGGACAGCATCAAACACCTTTCATCAAACTGCTTTTAAAAGTTTGTAGTTATGTTGTACCACAACAACCATACATATAATAACGACACAAAACATATTGTAACTCACAAAATATGTTCTCTCCTTTTGCAAACCTGCTTCACACACTGTATCAATGAGTGATCATGCGCCACAAAAGATTTCAATGATAAGTTTCTCATTTTTCCCCTTGTGTAATCAGGGAAAAACACTGCATGACAACTTCAGTAGCAAAGTCAAGTCCTCCCTCTCATGTCTGCAGTATGTGCAAAACGCTGCTGCCAGATTTTTAACAGGTACACGAAAGCGTGATCATATTTCCCCTGTACTTGCCTCTCTCCACTGGCTACCCGTTAGGTTCAGAATAAATTTTAAAATTGTATTACTTGTTTTTAAGTCGCTCCATGGACTGGCTCCCTCTTACCTAGCAGACCTTTTAACCCCCTATACTCCACCACGAGCGCTTAGATCCTCTGAGCAGTCTCTGCTGGTTGTCCCTCGGGCAAAGCGAAAACTACAGGGTGATCACGCCCTTTCACTTGTTGGCCCCAACCTGTGGAATGAAGATGTTTTGAAATGGTTCTTGAGTATTTTGTATGTATGGGTGTATATACGTGTGTGTGTATGCATGTGAAATTATATATTGTGGTGTGTTATATTTATAATCCGTTGTATCTCTTGCACTGTTTTATCTGCCACTGTCTGTAAAGCACTTTGGTCAGCTTACGTTGTTTTAAAAGTGTTATATAAATAAATTTGACTTAAACTCAAAGTAAAAATCCAGCATCACTTGTACTAGCAGGGGTCTACAGAGTGGATATTTCTCTTGCATATTCCCCTAACAACACATATGTGCACAGTATGCAAATAAAGACTACCTAAACCTACCAAACTATTTTGTTTACCCCTGCTGCTGAGCCAACGACTACAGTTCCCACATTCCACATAGTGCATGCACCAATCACTAAAGTTGTCTGGTTCAAGGCTGATCCACTTTTAAATAAGTATTGATATGAGAGTGTTACAACATTGCTAAAAATGATGCCAATTACTTTTATTTTTTGCACAAAATAGAAAGGAGAGGAATATGGCGGGATGGTTTCGCAATGTTCAAACACTAAGGTCCTTTTTGGAGGCGGTTGCTGTTGACCTTACAATGCTGACTAATTATGACAGGACGGCTATAAACATATAGCTGTCCTTTATACTTCTGGGGTGTGCAGTTGGTAGAATAAAGGGCAATAAACTGTGTACATTTCTTTGTGGGGTCCCTTTTTTTTTTTTTCAAGAGCATGTACTTTTTGATTAGAAAGCCTGATAATATTCAGTTCCTGTAATATATTTCTTATCAGTCATATTCTTGCTAGCACTAGCAGTACCCAACACAAACTTTATTTCCCTTTTTCTCCTTTCCAGAGTGTCTCTCCCTTCAGTTACCCTCATTCACTCTTAGGCTCTGAAAGCGGGAAATTCAATTAGCACATTGGATTGGCCACTCAGTGCCCCCTGTTTAAAGGGACTCTTTGCAGGCTAATTGGTATAACATGGTTGAAAATGTTGATCTTGGTATTTCAAAACAAGGTTTCAATTAACTCGTAATAAGGCCAATCAGCCCAGCCCTAACGGATCCTCCACATGCAGAAGGAAATGTGAAACATGCCCAGTTCATGGTTGGCTTTTCTTTGCTCTGATTAATCACTTGGAGAGTAAGCAATTGGGACTGCTAAAATATTTATTGGGGAAAATACCCTCGCAGAAGCATTCAGAACAAAGGCTGAGTGACTGGGAGATGTGTCAAAATATCTTCTGTTCCCAATTTAAATAAAGATAAAGAACATTTCTTCCTTGCATCAAAACAGTTAAACAACTCTAATGTAAAACAATCTCTCCATACCTCCTACACACACAGCTGTGTTGGACAACCCAGCTTCCAAGAATTCAGTTTTTCAATTCTTTTGCAATACAAAACTCTTTTCATTTGAGGAGGGGGACAGTAGAGTTTGAATTATCTTTTTATATCTCACCTATGTTTCTTCCAATTACTTTTTTCAAACAATTCTGGTCGTTTTAATATCAAATGTTGTGTTTTCCTGTCTTTTTGAAACACAATCAGACAAAAGACAGTCCAAATACATAATACTGCAGCTATGTTTGATCTGTTTTTAATAATGACGTGTCCCTTATGCCCTGCCATAAGTTCTTTTAAACAAAAGCTTCTTTAAACCACATGCCTAACTGGCTCTGACTAACAGCACTGATACTTTCAGGAAGTTTATTATTTCACATTATATTGTGTAAAGGCTCTTAGATCTCAATGCCAGCAACTGTGAACCAGTAGGCCTGAAAAGGGGTTGCCAGAGTTTTAGATTTGGTTCAGGAACTGAAATGAGCCACCTGATGAGAGACAGAGTTCTGGCTAAAAATGGACCTGTTACCCTCTGCTGAGTCAGCACTATTTGCGCCAGATCAATTGGAGCCACAGGACACCAGATGACCTGCGTTGAATTATTGTTAATTCAAAAGGAAATAGTGAAAGGCATATCTGTGGGCTGCTCCGCTGACAGGAAGACATGTTGACGACGGGATAAGGAGATGGACTCAGTAGATTAAACTGAATCTCAAAGAATATGGACGGCGAATTTTCCCTCCCTTTCATGTCACTGGGGTATTATCAAGTTGACAGTTTTGTGTGTTTGGCTTTTTCTTCTTATTCTCTCCCTTCCTCCTCCTCAACTTCCTCCCTAATTCTTCCTTCCCGCTATTTCGAATGATCATGAGTCCAAAGAATGTCTTTCTGCAAGTGTTTAACACACTGGTCTTTGAAGCACAGTCCAAGTGGCTGCTTTGTCAGTGCTTTGTTGTTCTAAATGCAAGCTGTATTAAATCACCTCCGAGTCCCTGGCCTGTGTGCTTCATCTCCAAAACTCAATCTACATACTCAAGCAGGAAGGTCTGTTCTGCAGTGCTTAGACTGTCTAGGGACCATTTACTCAGATTTTAATACAATTCTTAAAGCACAAAACACATTCAATACAGATTTTTGTTGCTTTTGGAGCAATTTCCTTTACCATAAATCATCAAGCTGGAGACACGACACAACGAAGAGCGAGATGCTTCTTTTTCACTTCCAAAAAGTGGTAACATATTTTTCCCTTATCATCTTCTGTCATATGATGGAAAAGAGCTGTAATTAACTCACGAAAAAATGCTTTTGGTACTTGATACTTTTTTTTGCGTCTCAAGATGATAAAACGAGAGATGATCAAAAGAATAAATCAAACTCACATTAAGTTCAAATGATAATTGTCATGTGAAACAACCACAACTCAGTTTAACAGCACAATTAAGTTTACATTAATGGAAAGCACAGTGGCTAATGTTTTCTTTTTACTGCCAAACATTTGCATTTGATTCTTTTTACAGACTTATAAAAGACAGGTAAAGGATGGAGTGACTAGAGGACATGCAGTAAACCAAACAAAGGAAACACACCTTTCATTTACAGCGGGGGCATAAACAGTAGTTTATGGTTCGACTTTTACTGTCATGTTGCATAAGGCAGGCAGTGAGGCCCTCTTTGGAAAAGAGGTTTGTCTTGAGTTAGAAGGTCTCAAGAAATGTTTGAATCTAGGCTAAAGGAGGTTCAAGAAATCAAGAATCAACAAGGATTTGTCCACTGCAAACATTTGTATGCGTTTAAATATAATATTATATATTTTCTACATATTTCATCATAATAATCCAGTGACTAATAGATAAAAATTACTAAAGGATTAGTCCACTCAACTGCTCCTGATTCTTTCAATACATGTGTCTAGGTAGTTATTTTCTCCTTCCTCTCACTACATAACCTCATTATAGATGGGAAAGAAGAAAACTAGCACGGATAACTATCTAGACTCTAAAGAGAGCTCACCTCCTATTGCCTGGGGAAAGATGAGCCTTTCTTATCAGCTATCTCAGAGCACAGCCTTCACCTCTGCCTTATACAGACTGGTATCTGCCTTTTGTCAAATGGCTACCCCAATTTTATGGATTTACCACCCTTTGTGTGTCTCTTCACCTGTGATAGTGTTCAAAGGTGCATCCACCCTAAGATAACAGTTTACAGTAGTTAATTGGTGATTAAACGACTAGATGTCCTTGTAAAATGTCGCTACCTGTGTTGTGGTGTTTTTAAAAACGTATTTAAAGATGTAAAGAATTTCATTGGGTTTTTAACGCAAACATATGCTTGTTATAAGTGTGTTTATAGGCTTGTTGGAAATGATAAAAAACTCTGTTAAAGTAGGTGGCATAGTGTCTATTGGCCTGGTGTGCACAGCATCAACAATAATGAGGATATTTCTGTATTTAACCTTTTAATTTATATTTCAGTGGGGCAAGAATGCAGAATGCAAAAAACTAGTTCTCTGTGATGTGGAAGTAAAATAATATATTTCCACTGATAGTCACACATTCTATGTTATGGAAGTAAAACTTTATTGACCTTGTTCAGCAAACTTCGACTTTCTTTCAAGTGAAAAGCCCCTTACATGACACTAAAAACACTCCTCCACAACACGTCTCCCTCCTGCTGCCATTTTCAGAGGCAGTCAGTCTTCATACCAGGAAGAAGCCAGCCAATGTGAGATTGGCAGGCATCTAAGCCTTAGCAAGAACTCTAAACCCATGCAATTACATTTTACACAGCATTGGCTGGTTGAAATACCTTGAGTAATTTGGTTTGTTTCTCCACTATTACTATATTCTTCTCGTTTATTGTGTGGGTTTGGACCATGAGCTGGAGAAAGAAACTGAACCGGTCAGTATTTAATACGTTTCAATAATTGGACGTTGTTTAATGTAAGAATTTTCCCACCTCATCCAGCAACTTACCGATAGACACACGTTCACAAAGACCACCTCATTATTCTTATTTGTTATTATTATTTGTGATATTACAAAGTTTGAGTTTCTGTACAGAACAATTAGTGTGTGATGATGAGGAGCAGCATAGTATCAAAGTAAGTACAGTCTGAGCTGTTTTCATTTGATAGAAATCTCAAAGGTGCAGTTGTCACTGGGCTTTGAGCATGTCCCCAAGACACCCCCAACATTTCATCACCCTTGCCTATCCCCCTCCTTGCCCCTTCCTCTCTCCTTAACTCTCTCTCCCTCCCTTCTCTGTCAAATATTTATAGCTGATGGCAGATAAGATTATTTCAGCCTCGAACCTCTCAGTGCCAGCTGCTGTAGACCTTTGCTCACAATAAAGCCTGAGATGCGTTCCAGGCAGGGGGAAGATTGTTTTATTTGGAGCTCATCCTAGGTCTCTATTGATAAAAGGGTGAGGTGCAGAAAAGCAAGACACCATAAGCTTTTTTGGCACAGCTCACTAGCTGTTTGAGAAGAGGATGTTTTCAAATAGAAAGACAAAGTTTCTTTTCTGTTAGATGATGAGAAAGTGCTATCAGCACTCCATCAACACCCCTGTTTGCGTGCACAGGGGTCTCAAACATTGTAATCCTCACAAATGTTTCATATTTTTTCCTCACTGCCAGAAATTTTGTGAATAATGTGTGATGATCTACTCAGCGTGTGTACAAGCTTACCACATCTGCCATTGTGTATATACTAATTGACAGATATATCAACTCAACCGACTTTTTTGTTTGTTAAAATATTTCCCATAACAGTAAATGTTTTTACACTTCACTGTATTAACAACACTTTTGTAAAAATGTTGTATTTACATTTGTAAGTGTGAATCCTTGTAAGTGTGTCTTTATGTAAGGCATAAATAACCATGGTGAAATGGCAGCACTAATCCATGTGAACACATTACAACCTGTCATAGTTGGACCAAGAATGGCTTCCTGGCCAGCCAGCTCATAAATGGAAAATTGATCTCTTTTAATAACAGAACACCATCTGGGCCTTGCAGTCAAAACTGTTACAATATGTGAAAAAGTTTTATTAACATTAAGAAGCCCTGGAATTTCTGTGACTGAAGTACATACTGCAGTAGATGTGCAGAAAAGAAAATGATAGATGCAATTTATGAAGATGTCGTTCAGCTATGAGCCAATGCAATAAAACTTCTGCAACTTTGGTGTCCAGCAAAGTCAGCAAGTGAGCATTGTAGTGTCTCATCATATTCAACAATTTTATCACACTTCATCTTTTGTGCATTCGGATAAAAACAAATACATGGGTGTTGATGTTGTCAGTCTTATCAACTGTGTGGATCTTTCTGCCGAATGACCACGGTGTTCACAAAAGGTTTCAAATCAGAGTGCTTTTTAAAAAAAAACAACAATAGGAAATGAATTGGATGGGTTAGATAGACTTTGTCCCATGTTCTTGTTGTTATCTGCTGCATATCACTCTTTATTATGTATAGAAGGGAAACAACACCAGTGTTTCTCTCTGATTGGTGAATAAGCCATAACAAAACAAAACATTATTAAAGCTGTCCAATGGCTTCTGAAGTTCTGAAACAACTTTTGTATATTTCCCTGTTTTATTTGATGGTATTGTAGCAAAGTTTAAAGTGTATTACTATAAAACAGCATCATTGAATGGTCAATATTTCTAATGCTGTTTCCAGGATGAGTCATTTATATTTATTTCATACATTCATTTTAACTATCTCTTCTACATTTATTTAATATTTTTGCATTTCAATATCTGAAATGCTGGAGATTTTTTAATAAATTAATTACTTTTTAATAAATGTATTATTGAATCTGTAATTGTTGAGAGAGAATGGAGAACTGATTTATTCAAAAACATGTATTTTCAAAGTCTGAAATCTTTTGATTTTACTCTCGTATTAGGATTGAATATTGTAAAGAAATTCTTAGTAATCTACCTCTAACCGAGAGTTCTTGATACAGCGTTATAAAAATCATACAGTGATATAACATCTTGCGACATGAATCCGCAAATGTTTCCTTTACTTAAAGACACTAATCTTTCAGTTATTGTACTGTGTCAACAGAGATGAAATGTATATGTCTTTATCCTTCAGTGTGTTGCTCTATGTGCATACTTTATGTGGGGTGAGTTTATAACTTCCCAACAGTTTCTCTTCCAGACTGGAGTCTTCGTTTTTCCTGCACTGTCTGCTGTCTGTTGACTCTTCATATCCAACTCCACCCTCACCAGAAGAGTGTGCGTGGGAGCGTTTATGAACTTCTGTGTTTGTATCAGTACATCTGCTTGTCTAAGTGCACATGTGCATGTGGATAGGCAATATGAAGTTCCCTGTGTTAGTCCCCTATGTGTATGTGAGATAGATATGTGCATTTTCCCCCAGATGATTGGACCTCATTAGCTTATATGATAGCTGTCATTATGACCTTTCAAACAGTACCGGTGGGGAGCATAAAAATGAGCTGATGTGAGCAGATGACTGTGATAAGATAATGATAAGGATGCTATCAGGCTTCCACATCAATAAGTTGACAACGACATATCATACTCACCATCTAGTGTGTCCTCTGTAGCAAATGGTGCCATGTTGATGACAGAACAGTTAAAAGGTCCATTAGACCAATGAGGCCTGCAGGTAAACTGAACACTGGACAAAGAGGGTTCAGAATATAAAGTGCATCTGTTTAACTACACTGAGATGTAGCTTACGCTCTAAATATTGATTGTGAAGTGATAATGACAGTTGTTGTATCTATAAACAGTCTACTCCCTCATCTTTGGCATGTCAATGACCGCTACGCTAACAGAGGGTATTTGCTTATTGTTGGCACTTTTACATCCAGTTGTCACTCAGTATTCCAAAATCAATGTTAAACAATCTGTTCTTTTAAAATGAGTTTTGTTTTACTGAGTTGACCTCAACCATCTTCTTAAATATGTAATGCTGTTGTCTGTGGTAGGTTCTCTTTATCCTTCCTTTTCTGCCGGTGCCATTACTGACAATAACAGAGACTGCCCAGTACAAAGGTGAATTGTTTATTGGTGCCATTCTCCATCCTCTAAAGGCCACAGACTGCTACATAATAAAGGCATTACAACTGATTTTTTTAATCTATCTGAGGGTCCTTATTGCTGACTACCAACCTTTTTTGGAAATCTCTTATCGTTTGAGATAAGGAGAAGAGTGCTGTTTGGGCTCAAAGGGTATAAAGAGTATAGTAGAGCTCATGACAGTCACTCAGAAAGTCCCCACTGTTTTATTTACTTTATTAAAAAACTTTGTTCTTAGACAACTGACACATTGTGTACCAAAGTATTCATTTATTATTTATAGAAGACACTTTTTTAATGAATCTGTATTTTATTTTAAAAAGCAGATAATAGGTTGCAGCTACTAGTTTAACCTCATGTTAGACGTAATACATTTATAACTAGAGAAGTGCAGTCAGTAGGTTGCAGACCTCGGCCAGGTGTTTCTGATGGGATGTGGGTGGGAACCCTATCACCCTTCTCACCTCCCAAAAAAAGGCCAGAGTTCTCCTAGTAGAAACAGTTGTCCCTCCCAGCTGCCTTACAGTAAAGATCTGGGCAAAGATAGAATTTAGGGGATGTTGATCATACAGACATGGATGTGCAAGAAAATATTGTCTGGGAAAATAAGAAACATCTTGCCAGGGAGGTCATCCCCCATGAGTGTGAAACTTCATTCCCTGCATGTTGAATTTTCATTCACCAAATTGTGCGTTCAATGCATTAGTGTCAATGTCCGTTTCTTCTCTCAACATAAATACCAAGAGTCAATAGGAGTAAAGCAAAGATGCATAAGTTATAAGACCTAAAAGATAAGATCATAGACATTGGGCCAAATGTTTATATTATTGTTTGCAGTTGCTTAACAATAATATAAATCTTATTTATACCTTTATTCCTTTTAGCCATTGGATAAATAATTTCCACCAAGTAGAATTCTGTGAAATATTTCTGTCTTACACAAACAAGCTCGAAGACGAGTTCTCTGCTTACTTCCGCAAAGCAGACAAGGTTGTACGAGTGTGCAAAAGCAAACATTGAGCCTTCTAAAACTGATATTTTGCACCCTCAGTTTAATAATAAATGCCAAGCACATGTAGTTGGAGGTGAACAGATTGTGTGGGCGTCTCCATGCTAACTTTCTATTTTGTTTCATGGACCGTATGTGCAGCAGCGATGAAGGTTAATACAGGGCTATGGTGATTATTGTATTCTCCATCAGCCAGTCACATCACTGGGGTGATATGACTCTAGAACAGCTGTGACAATCACCATCAACCATGACAACGGCAGCTCAGAAAATGGAAAGTATAACCTCAGGAAATGTGTGGATGGTTAAAATGTCACAACATGAACACATATCACCACACATATATAACCAAAGCCCGAGGGATGAGAGACACATGTCTCTTACATCAAATCAACACACAACTGAGTCCCATGACTCCCCCCCCCCAAACCAATCAACCAATCCATATCATCCCCACCCTAATATACTCCTCAAACATTATCAGTCAAACAAATAGGCACCGTACATTTGCCTTACACACAGATAATCATGCAAGACTACAATGGCAGAAATATAAAAAAAAGAAAAAGTTGGAAATTAACTCTGCTGAGACATATAGCTAGCAGGCACAACAATGGCCGACCTGCAGGAAAAAGTTCCGCTGTATAACTCTTCCAAAAAGGTCGTATCAAGGAGGTTTTGGAAACAATCTCATCAAGTGGGAATTTTCAGAATTATCAATATACCTCAGCGGGCACCTACAGCTTATAGACCATATCAAAAAGATATTTTTAATTTTGAAAAGAAAACAGCTGCACAGCAGATTTATTATGTGACAACTATCTTGAACAGGGGGGAATGAGATTCAAATACCTGTGTGAGTATCTGTCCTGATGGGCCACTGCCAAGACAGGTAGTGCATAGGGTTTTACCAGCAGGGTTAGAGTGCAAAACCTAAATGTGCAAACCACTGAACCACTGCTTCCTTTCTTCACAGGGAGGCACTAGTTGCTCAAACAAGTTTGCAATATACTGGACAGAGTGGTGGACATTGCTTATTCTATCAAGGCGAAATGATAAGCTCAGCATTTTAAATATATTCATATATATTACATACATACATACATATTTCCATTACATTTTCAGGGGCCATCTTCAGTTGTAATAGCATGCAGCATGGTAAATCCCCAGATATCATATTTTTTATAACCTCTAAGTTTTTACAGGGTGAAGCTTGTGCTCGCATCAGCTCATCTAACAACTTCAGTCACTCAGTTGTTGCAGAGTGTCAGCTCATCCTAAGCCTATGTTGAGCCTCTGTTTGTGTACTGGCTAGACATCGTCTATAATGAGCACTGATTAGTTAAATGCCTCTGCTATTTCAGTCTCTGCTGCTCAGCCATCCATCCATCCAGGCCCAGCCTTGCTGCCCTCAACCACCCTCCCACATGGGTGACATTCTTCAGAGGTGTATGTGCCAGAGTTAGGGGCTACCACTGGGCCAAAAGGAGCAGTCATACAGATCAAGTTAAACAACACATTGTAGAAATGAGAATATTGATTTAATTATGCAATGACATTTTTTTTGTAAAAAACGAAGTGCTTTTTCACAGTAAATCAATCGCAGTAAATCAATCGTTTTTCATCTTCCAACTTATGCTCTATTTATTCTAACGTTCTAGAGATTAAAAGAAGTTGGCTGGGGCTCTACAGCCATGTATGGAAGCCCTGCTGAAGCCACGTAAACCAACTGGACCTCACCCTATGCCTATTATACTTTCCAGTGGGGAGGTGAATAAATATTGGAATGAAAGAGATTGGGTCCTGTCTTGGCCTTTAATTCTGGGTCTGTAATGCTGATCAATGGTGTTTATTTGTCAATGCACAACCAATCTTTCCCTTCCAACCAGTGGAACCAAAGTGACAGAGTGAGCCAAACTTGGCCTCAGGTGCTGGATATGAAAATGTATTTATGAAATGAATGAACAGCTGTTCACTCAGAACTTGAGAAAATGGATCATGAGCAGGCTGTTTTGACTGAAGGCGAGGTTATGACCCACCAGCAGACTTTGTTAACGCATTCAAGTATACAGATGCCTCTACCCCAAGAATGTTTATTGGCCAGTATCCACTAAAAAGGACATAAAATCCAAGAAAATCCAACGCACAACTTTGTGAGGTCAAATTTTTCGGATCATTTTCTTCTTAATTTCTCTTAAGTCTAGTTGTAGTCTTTCCCTTTTTTCAAGCCGGACAAGCTCTTTGACTCACTGTGCGTATGTACAGAATGCATGTGCATATGTACAGAATGCATGTGCACTTTTTGAGCGCTTGCCTTTGAGGATACTCTAAACACACAATGTTCTGCTGTGACTGCCGTAGCCGTGGTGTTTGTCCTCAGAAATATTAGGTTTTTATCTGATGGATGGAGTTAGGTGTTGGTTTGTGCAGGGAGGTAGAGAGGGGTTGCCTCCAGAGAGACTTTAAGCAGATCAAAGAAAGATAAAGACTAAGAAGTGATGGGCTCTTTGTGATGCCCTTTTGTGGGAGGAAATTTAATGGAAGTGGCTACATTGGTAGCAGATGGGGCAGTTTCCTGGATCTCGGTCACGGTAGAAATATTTGACTGCCCCACACACAAACACGCATGCATTAACTCAAACATGCACACTCCCCACCTCTTAAAATTTGTTCACCAGATTTATATTACGACAGTGACAGAGAGATTGAACACCTTCATATTTTTCTGCTCTTTTTCTGTGGACCTGTGTATCTCAGGTCTCCTGTCTTCTCTGTTTTTCTTTCAGGCAGAATATGGTAAGCTGTGGTGTGTGTTTGTGTATGTGTATATCTCTGAGCAGCAGGGTCATGGGTTTGCATGGAGGGTGCGAGGATAGTGAGTAGTTATTTGACTTTGTTGTGTGTGTGTGTGTGTGTGTGTGTGTGTGTGTGTGTGTGGGAGGATGTGTTTAAGTATGTGAGTGGGGGCTGGCTGTGTGTGGGTGGTTCAGCTGAGGGTTGAGTGAGATGACAATAATAAATTCATTCACTTTAAGGCCTGATGATTGCATCTTTAATCATATTTATTGATGAAGTGTTTGGCTGATGTACCTCTGAGTCCATGTTGTTCCTCTGCAGCTGCCCAAAGCAACAGTTAATTGAGCAGCAATCATCTGTCAACTTTTGATGTAGTTGGCCATATAGGCCAAGTGCAGGATCACTGCATTTCTTATCCTGCCCAGTGCCTGGAGCTGAAAAAATAGTCAATGTTGTCATTGGACAAGTTTTTTTGGACTAAATTACATCCAAATTTGGCATGCTGAAAAACCTTCAGCACACTTAACAACTAGGTAGCAAGGTAACCTTTTTTTATACTGTATGAATGGCCCAACAACAGAATATAGCTCTGAATATTTGCTGATGTGGATGTCTTAGCAGAAGAAATTAATCATTGAATTGTTGTGAAAATGAGAAATACTGGAGCCAACAAACACAGAGCAGGGAAGCTGATTTAGTCAGTTTTTGTTTTGTTAAGTTGAATTTGGAAATAAAATCTTCTGCCTTTTATTGGTCAGGGACAGAGTTGAGCACAAATGTGCAACTGAATCCCTGTTGATTTTGGTTGATTTAACCAAACACATGAATATTAACATTTAAATCAGTGATTACAGGGTTTTATGTGAGGGATACTTACACTTGCCACTCACTGA
Source organism: Semicossyphus pulcher (assembly GCF_022749685.1). NCBI lineage: Eukaryota > Metazoa > Chordata > Actinopteri > Labriformes > Labridae > Semicossyphus > Semicossyphus pulcher. The sequence goes on along the minus strand of NW_027211770.1, from coordinate 750,337 downwards.
GTTTGGTGAAGTTATCAGCTCAGTGCAGGGTCAGGTGTGTGTGTGTCTGATTGCCCCTGATTGAGGGGAAGTCTACAAATATCCTTGGGTTCAAGTGCTCTGTGCCGAGTCATTATCTCACCTTCAGAGTTAGTGAGAGGTTCTCTTGAGTAATTTCCCATTCTCCGTGAATTGCTACTATTTCTCAAGTTGTTTGTTGGTGCTCGGTAGGTCTTTTCTACCCCAGCCTTTTGTGTTTTCCAGAAGGCAGCCACTGTACTCAGGTTGAGGTTTTTCCGTTTTTCGTTTCTTGTCAGCTGCTTGGCAGTCTTGGTTTAGTTTGTCCTTAGCTTGCCATCATTTTAGTTTTTCTCCTCTCCCATTCAGTCGCTTGCAATTTTGTGGTTATCCCTCTGGGATAACTTTAAGATACCCCTGATCCGCAGTTGTGTCCCATCCCCCATCAGCCTGACAGTTTTATAAGGAAAGCCAAAACCTACTGCCCCTGTTCCCTCTGTAGTTATGTCCAGACTTTGGTTTGAGCTTTAGAAAAGGCACGTTTTACAAATAAATTGCAGAACTCTTTACACAGAAGCTCAGCATGCTCAGCACTAATGAATCTATCTTTTAGAAATGCATAATTCTGTTGTTTGTATTGCATTCTTCTGCTTCATTGCAGCCTACATTTCTCTCGCAAGAGAAGGTTATTCTTAACTCTGTTTGTTCTTATTATCCATTGGAATGATACAACATCCTTAGTTTAAGTCACAAGAACATTTATCACATTTCAAAGAAAGTAATTTTGCACTTGTTCAGACTGAAAAACACCTACTGTATATGTGGAAAAAGTCCATCAATTGTCAAGACATGGCAGCTACAGCAGTTTTGGTCTTGGATATACGGCACACACTGAATGCAATTTCTTCTCACATTTTTAAGGTAGACCTTCATCCTATTGACGGCTGCTTTTATGCATTTGATCTACAGTCATCAAAACCTTTCTCCCACTCCTTATCTGTCTTCCTCCCTCCTGGTATCCTGTTCTTTCTTACTCCCTTACCCACTATTCTCTCCTTTCCCCTCCCCTCACCAACCCCCTCTTTCATTCCTTTTACTTCTTTACTGTTGAGAATGCTAAACGTGTAACCCTGCTGATGACCTCTCAGGGTGGTCATAAATTTAGTGATGAGAGATAGTACAAGCAACACAGATAGGGAAATGAAAGAATGGTAGATGGTGATCAATCAAGACATTGCTCTTTTAAACACCAACACCATAAAAAAGTGTATTGTTGACAGAAAATGTGAAAATTTGACTAATTATTTTATATATCTAAAAGCTGACAGCCCTGAAATCATTTTTTATCTGTAAACTGAATAACAGTTTTATAACGATAATCTTATTCATGAACACAACTTTGATTTCATTGTAATCATGTTTTAACAGTGTTACACCAATTTAAATCAAAGTTGGCAGTTTACCTGTTAATGACTCAAAAAGGAAAGGCACCTTCAAACCTTATGAGCCTGCTGATGTTCTCTCCACTGATCCAAACAGATCTATTGCTGAACTCAACAGATAATCTCATTTTGGCCAAGCACATATTATGAATAATGTGACTGCCTGTTATGTATGTGTGAATTTGAATGCTGATATTTTTAGATGGTGTTAGAGTCTGAAAATGTAGACAGGCCTGTACGTAACACAGTGGCCAGCCCTCTCCACAGTCCAACCTTTCCAGCTCCTCCACATCACAACCCAGCGAGTTCCCTGTTTGCTCCAAGATAATGCTATCAGAGCTGATAACTGCCCCTGACCCCCCTCCTCAATTTGACCCCCTGGCATCCCCCACTGGTTTTCCAGCATTAGCTGGGATTTAGTGGGGTGAAGGAAACAGAGATGCCTGTCCCCCCACATCTGATCCCCTTCCATCCCATCCTTTAACCCCCTTGTCTGCCTGCAATGGTCAGACTGCAGCATGACAGACCAAAACATTTAAGCTCACCACCACCACACCCAACTCAATCAGCCACTGACGGCCAGCGAAAATCCCCAGGACACCCTTCATATTCCCTTCCCCCACTCCTTTTTGTTTTGATAGGAGCTGATGTAATTCCACACATTTTTTCACAAATTAGGGGGCTGAAATTTACGGGGCTGCCTCCCCTCATTTTGCACTGGCATGTTGTGCCAGCCCGACAGGAGCATAATCCCCAATATCAAAGTTTGGCTGTTGGCTACGGATACGGTGGCTTTTGTCCAAACCCATCTGCCCCCCCAGCTGGTATTTGAGGTGACAGAAAGTTGAGTCTATGTTTCAGCAGCAATGGAGGCTGGGTAGAGTTGTTACAACCTCTATCAAACTATAGAAAAGAGTTTTGGAAGGGTGAGTTCAGGGAAAGTCAGATATGTCAGTTCTGGGCTTCTTCTCTTTTTGGTAGTGGTGGGGCTGGGGGAGGGGGTATACTATTATGAGAAGTAAGGTTACCAGGGTTTAATAGTAGCTGCAGAGGGGAGAAAAGATGCACAGTGGTGAGGGGTGGGGGTTGCTTTTGGTCGCCTGGAAACCAGTGGGTAACAGAAAATTATAGTCATCCTGGATCTTGCTGCAGCCTATTAATGTATATGTACATACTGTGAAGAGTAAAAACTTCAATTGGTGGATGCTAAAGGAGAGACAAACGTGTTCTTCTGATAAAAAGGGTGCAGGACATTTCATCTGGTCTCCTGATTAAAAGTAAGATACTCTAGGTAACTTTTTAACTCTAGCAATATATTTGAGTTGACTCTTAATCAATATGATTTTAAAAAAAAGCTCACACATGCAGACACACAATAGTTTAGAGGGCCAAAGGCTTTTTGGTCCCATGAAAGACTGTTATTGCAGTTATCTTCCATATTGACTTAGTCATTTTTACAACTCCTCTAGATAGTTCTCATGAACACCCTGCCAAGAGAGCCTCATAGGAGGCAGTGCAGTAAATGGATTCAGACATTTACTCCTGTTGCCCTGCTGTAATGTCAATGCCAGAACTGCCTGTGTATTTTGTGTGTGTGTGTGTGTGTGTGTGTGTGTGTTTGTGTGTGTGTGTTGGAAATAGCTGCCTCAGTTATTATCAGGGTAATCCTGAAATTGGAGACATTATCAGAGTTGGGCATGTCATTCAAAGGCAGGATTACGTCTGTGTATTGACTACCGTCGCTTCCAATTAGACAAAACATTTTCTTAAAGCCTTGCAGATCACTGGGACTAACGCTCCTTTCTGGATGTTCACCACAAAGAGCCGTTACAGCCTAAATGAGATCTCTAGGTGATTCAAAAAATATGGCTTTGTCCTCCCTAACCTCCACACTCCTTACTGCTCTTAGGTTTTCCTTTCTTTCTCATCCTCACCTTTGGCCCCAGCAGTTGTTTTCCCATGAAACCTTGTGTAATGGGTGTGGATATTGGCCCTGCCGCCCCAGTGTCGAGTGACAGGCTGGTCAGCTTTGACTGTGCGAGACTGCAGGCCTGTCACTGTGGCCCTCTAGACGCTGCTGATGGAGTCATTTGTTTTTCCACATTAATTCAATTCTGTCCCCAGACCAGGGTCAGACACCTGCTTTCCATTGCGTTGCAGAAGTTGGGGTGGAGGGCAGAGGAGATGGGGTGGGTAGAGTGATAGTTGGGCCACCTGTTGTTAAAGTAGGGCATCCAGATGAACACACATATAGACATACCACAGCCTTGTAAAGTTATGAATTGTTTTCTTCATGTGTCTTCCAAATAAAAAATGATATTGATGAACCCTTTGTTTGTTCATTCTATACAACATGATGGGTGACTTTTGTAAACAAGTTGCCCTGAATGACACATTTGGCTAACCTTACTTTTTTTTTACAGCATTGGGAAGTGGATGGATTTTTTGAGGTGATTTCCGCTTGTGGAGGTAGGTAGAGCTCTGGCCTTTACACTATAACAGTCAATCAATTGTTTGACCTACTCACTCATATGGAGCTTGACAGGCTGTGTGGGCAGGTTCAATGTTACAGTACACTGCCCCCCTGTGCTCAACACGTCTTTGTGCCGGTAAAGTAACATTAAACTCAGATATGGCAACTCCTGTTCAATGGCTGTTTATCAATCACCACTACATCCAAATATTTCCCTTGAGTCACCAACACATACTGAACCATAAACACACAGTATGCATGCTTAAGTGTTTGCAGTGATAGATGCAAATACTCACAAAGATACACATGTACACACAGAAGAGAAACACAAAGATGCATGCACACATCTAAATTGCAAGTTGGTTTAAATTAGATATGTATCTGACAAGCAACATGCAGCTTATAATTTAATAGCTACACATACGTATGATTAAAGCCTGGTAGTGGTAGCAAACTTGTTTTTAGCTGTCCTGTATGCATACTGTGCAGTGGATAGATCTGTGTTATGTCCTACAACATGAAACATACTTCATATCAAGGCCCTATGCATGCAATGCAATGCAATGATCAAGGCAGAGCAAAGTGTACAAAGGGAAAGCTGTTTTCAATGAGGCCTTCCAGTGGTGTTAAAGGTTAAACATCTCCTGTTATGATCAACGGTGTGGATACAGTATTTCCAGGTTTCATCTTTGCAATTTGTTTGTATACGGGAGGGCACAGATTTGTATATCTGTTATATATGCCCGTAATCAACCAAGTGTACACTTGTCTCTGTAACAGAGTTACACAGAGAACTAAACTGCAGTTAGTGGTGAGTTTTTCCCATTCCAAAATAGAGCTATTCAGTCTGGACTTTACATAGGGAGGCCATATAATCAGTTGCATCAGTGAATTGTGTAGTTTCAGAGTCAAGGGCGCTGTAATTCAAATGCATTCAGTCTGCCTTTTACTCCATATACTTTGAGCTCCACTTGTACATACCTTTTTTCTCTGATATAAGGTAAATAGGAAACCAAAAGCTGATGTAAAGTGGTGCCTAAATTGCAATCAACCTCCTTGCTACTGGGACGGATCAATGCCTGCCTGCCGTCCAGATGTAGCCTCGATCTTGCTTGTTTAAGAAAGCTGTCCTGGTAGTTCAGTTTGCAAACCAAGGCTTCCGCTGGAAATTACCACTTAGAAGGTAATAAGGACCTGGTTTCTTCCGTGCCAGTTTGAATCGGTGTGCTGGCGCTTTAATATGATATGATCTCGAGTACCATGAAATGGCTCCCCTTAACTCCCTCCCTTCCTTGTTACTCCAACCCCACACCCCTTTCTCTCTCCCTCTGAACCCTCCAGGAGTACATAATTACTGAAATACTATGCGAGTCTAATTGATTGCTGCTCCCTCTTGGCTATTGCCAGCAGATAGTGTGTCTGAACAAATCTTGACCACACATCCATTTTGGGCTACTCTGATCTGAATGTAAATTCTGTTCCTTTGTTTCTTTTTCAAGAACTTCCGTTTTCTTCTTTTTTTTAGTTTACCCATAGGGTAGCAGATACTGGGACCTTAAGTCCAAATAGACTAGAAATCAAAATGCACAATATTGAATTCATAACCCATTCAACTTTATTTCTAAAAAAGAGTACGGTGCACAGAGATGAATTGCACTTTATGTGACTCTGCTGAGTATTTTATTTATTAAGTATTGTTCATTGTTATTGACGACTATTGTATGTGTGTAGTGGAATGTTGTTGTGGGTGGAATGTCCTGTCTGCAGCAGACCCCTCTGTCCGAGACAAATTTCTCCCACAGGAGACAAATAAAGATACCTTGACCTTGACCTTGACCTTGATATAAAGAGTGGCTAACTGAGCTTAAGTGTTTTGCCTCAAGTTTTTGTTTACCAGGCTGTTGAGGATCACTTCAACTCCTGTAGCCTCTCTGGTCCTCTGAAGCTCCTGCAGGTCAGAATCATAGAGCCACACTGCCTCCACAACCTGAAAGCTTGCTGAGGCGGCCGCATATATCCTCTGACTAAAGTCTGGAAGTTCTGTGAACAGCCAGGAAACATTCGCACAAAACTTCAATGGGGCCATCCTGTCCACAATGTAAGCCTGCATTAAGCTAACTACATTTAGCCAGTGTTCGAAACAGAAAACAAAGAGGTTGTGTTAGTGCAAAGGGTTTATTCTGGACTTCCGGCGGAAGACAGTCTGGACTTTGACAAAGTAAAAGCAGCGGTGCTCAGAGCGTATGAACTAGTACCAGAAGCTTATCCCAAAAAGTTGCGCAGGTTAAAAAGCAAGGACATCAGACTTTTGTTGAATTTGCTCTTTTTGATCCTGGGTGTAAATCCAATGACGTTAAAGATTAGGGTCAGCTTAAACAGCTCGTGCTAAAGAAGGATTTTAAAAACTGTCTCCCTGAGAAAGTGTTGACATACTTAAATGAAAATAAAGTCAGTGATGTGTTTAAAGCTGCTGTTTTGGTGGATGATTACGTCCTCACCCATAAGGCTGTTTTTGGTCATCCATTTAGCTATGTTAACAAGCCCTTGGAGAGCTTTAATATAAGTAATGGAAAGGACCATGCTAAAAGTTTTGCTGGCGTATCTCATGGTAACAGGAGTTCTAGTGCCTTAGAGCTTGATGTTAAAACTGATAACATATATTTGAGGGACAAGGATAATGTTATGTGTTTCTGCTGTAAGAAAAAAGGACATATTGTAGCAAGTTGCCCTGTGGTGAGAAGGCGTAACGCAAAGCCAGATGCTTTCGTAAACAAACTTGATGACTTACCCGAACCTGTGATGTCTGAAGAAATGTCCAGTGGGTTGGTGTACTTTGCTCCGTTTGTTATGGATGGTTTTGTCTCGTTGCCTGGTAACAGTCTTAAGGTCCCTGTGAAGATGCTGCATGACACAGCTGCCTCGCAGTCCTTCATTTTGGAGGGAGTTTTGCCACTCAGTGATGAGTCAGCGGTAGGTTCTGATGTTCCCGTGTTAGGTTTCGGCATGGGAGACATAGACGTACCATTACATGTCAGGTAACGTGTCTGTGGGCATGCATCCTGGTTTTCCAATTAAAGGGGTAGCCTTCTTGATGGGGAATGATTTGGCTGGGGGAAAGGTGTTGGTCACGCCTGAAGTGACACCCATTCCTGATCGTCAGTCTCTGGATGAGCTTGCTCAGAAATTTACCAAGGTTTTTGCTTCTTGTGCTGTTACTAGGTCTATGAGTAAGCAGGAGGGCGAAGTTGACTTGAGTGACAGTTTTCTTTGTGTCCCTGATGACAGTCGCTCATTTGCGCCAGACGCTGCTGAAAGTGAAAAAGTTTGTGTGCCTACAAAAACTTTGCCTGAGGTTAAAAACTTGTCTCTGTCTTGTGAGCAGTTAATTGCTGCACAAAAAAATGATTCTGCTTTGTCTGCCTTGTTTGAAAATGCCATAGTTGCAGATAAAGTTGAATCTTTGTCAACTGGTTATTTCCTGAAGGATGGGATGCTCATGCGTAAATGGATGCTGTTGTCTGCGTCTGCTGCAGATGACTGGAGTGTTGTTGCACAGATTGTAATTCCAGATCCATATCAGTCAGAAATATGGAGCCTAGCACATGATAATCCTTTTGGCGGTCATTTGGGTGTTAAAAAAATGTACAACCGTATTTTGCGACATTTCTTTTGGCCTGGTTTAAAGAGTAATGTGGTGATGTGGCACGTTTCTGTAAGTCTTGTCATAAATGTCAGGTGGCTGGGAAACCTAACCAGACCATTCCTCCTGCTCCACTGTATCCAATTCCAGTTGTGTCTGAACCTTTTGAGCGTGTTTTGGTTGACTGTGTGGGTCCTCTTCCTTGTACAAAATCTGGGAATACGTTTTTGTTGACCGTCATGTATGCATCCACAAGATTCCCAGAGGTGTTTCCTCTGCGTAAAATAACGACTCCCAGTGTTGGCTCTGACCAGATTTTTTTCATTGTTTGGTTTACCCAAAGTAGTCCAGACAGATCAGGGGTCTAACTTCATGTCCTGTCTGTTTGGGCAGGTGTTGAAGCAGCTCAGGATTAAACACTGCCATTCCACTGCATATCAGTGAGTCAAGGTGCACTTGAGCGTTTCCACCAGACTTTAAAAACTATGTTGCACACGTATTCTTTGGAGTTTGAAAAGGACTGGGATGAGGGAGTTTATATGCAAATGTGTGCAATCAGGGAGGTAGTTCAGGAGTCTTTGTGCTGAAATGAGTGACGGAGTTTTGTCGGTGGCTTTGACTCATGGAAAGTTGTCAAACTTTGGGGTTTCGAAAAATCTCCCCACTTGCTTGTCTCATCTTTCTGAGTCGCAGAGTTCAGACTTGGTTCAGCTAATACAGTCTAGCATTTACACTGTTTTCTGATGTTCCCTTTCAGACTTCTTTGTTGAAACATGACATTGATGTAGGTGACTCACGGCCCATTAAACAACATCCTTATTGTGTAAATCCAGATAAATGTCGTTGTCTCAAGAAGCAGGTGAAGTATATGTTACAGCATGATATTGCAGAGCCGAGTTGTAGTCCTTGGAGCTCCCCCTGTTTGTTAGCTGATAAAGCTAATGGCGAAGATCATTTTTGTACAGACTTCAGAAAAGTGAACAACGTAACAAAACCCGACTGTTATCCTCTTCCATGGATGGATTGTGTTAATCGTGTCAGGGGTGCTAGTTTTGTTAAAAAAGTTAGACCTACTGAAGGGATACTGGCAGGTTCCGCTGACTGAGAGGGCGAAGGAGATTTCTGCTTTTGTCACTCCGGATGACTTCCTCCAGTATACGGTCATGGCCTTTGGCATGCGTAATGTGCCGGCCACCTTTCAGAGGTTAATGAATGCAGTTCTATCTGGTCTGTCATTTTGTGAGGCGTATCTGGATGATTTGGTTGTTTGTTCTGAGTCGTGGGTTGAACATCTGGAGCATCTGAATACAGTGTTTTGTCGTCTGAAGGATGCAAGTTTAACAGTTAACTTGTCCAAATGTGAGTTCGGACAGGTGACTGTGACTTATCTTGGCAAGGTGGTGGGGGGAGGTCAAGTTCGTCCTGTTCAGGCGAAGGTGGAATGTATTACTGCATTCCCCATTTACAACATATAATTGTACCTTACCAGGAAGGGCTTATAAAGATTAAGAGAATGGTGACACATTCTATCTCGATTTTACAGGAACATAGAGGAAATGAATGATAATCTTAGTTCTTCTTACATACAGCTGCATTTTGGATCAGTTAGGTTTGGGAGATTTATTGCAGTAGCCTGATAATAAGGAGCAGCAATAATCCAGCCTAGATTTAAGTAATTTGGCCACCAGTTATTACCTTCAATAGAGGCAGATTTGCAATTTAAATTTGATGCTGTTCTGTCAGATAGGTGAGATGTTTTAGAATGCCAGTTGTCTTTACAGGTCCATAGTCACTGCTGGCTTCATGTTCTGAGCAAACAGCCCTGCTGACTTAGTCTAATGTATGCTAATGCTAACATGGTTGCACCTCAACAGCTGATAATAGCAGCTTAGCTGCTGTTGTGTCATTAACACTGGCATCCACTGGCAGGGAAAAAGCCATGAATTCACTGCACTCAAAAACTGATTAAGTTCTTTTTATTAACATTTTTACAAAAAGTACAATTCCTGCCTCTTGCTTGATGCAAATGTATTCACTGAATTTAGTCCCTCACATGTATCCATTCTGGCTTTAAAATTGAATTTTGAGCAAGAGGCAACCACCTGGGATGACGAATCAAGCCCGTGCGGAACAGTGAAAACTGCAGTTCCTCTAGTAGCTGCTTGAGGCTGGCACAAAAAGCCAACTTTACACAGAGCATTTTTACTTTGTCCTTAGTATTGTACTGAACCACAAAAATCAAACTGAAGTTTGTAAACATGTTATATTGTTTTTAACTGCTTTATTTTATTTAGTTATTTTTAAAATAACTTAATCACTAACCTTGCACTGAACTAATAAATACAATTACTCAATACAATTGGGCCTCATTCACAAACAGCGTGTACGCACAAATCTGTTGATGCACAAATCTGGGATTCATCAATATATTCTTACTTGAGTTTGTTTGTACTCTGTGAACAAATTTAGAACTTCGTCAGTGTCACGGGTTTAGGGTTTAAACAAATGGTTGAGGACCCAGATGCAGACTCGAAAGTGTTCTTAAACAGGGCAACAGTTACATATTTGGACAGCCAGGCTGTTGAAGGGTAGAGTCCAAGCCATCAGGCGGACGGCCTGGACCTCGACCAGGCAAGCGAAGCAGATCAGGAGGGCGGCCGGGGGGGCCGACTAGGCAGGCAGAGCCTCTCAGGAGGCCGACCAGGTGGGCGAAGCCTCTCCGGAGGACGGGCTGGTGTCGGCCGGGCCGCCGACGGGGAACCAGAACAAGATACAGGTGTCGGCCGGACCACCAACAGGGAACCAGGAGCAGGTGTTGGCCGGACCACTGACGGTGAACCAGAACCAGGTGCAGGTGTCAGACGGACCGCCGACGGAGAACCAGGAGAAGGTGTCGGCCGGACCGCCGACGGAGAACCAGGAACTGGTGTCGGCTGGACCGCCGACGGAGAACCAGGAACTGGTGTCGGCCGGACCGCCGACGGAGAACCAGGATGGGAATCCTCCGGCTGGGCCAGAGGGGGTGTCGGCCGAGATGCCGACGGAGAGCCAGGATGGCAATCCTCCAGCTGGGCCAGAGGAGGTGTCGGCTGAGACGCCGACGGAGAGCAAGGAGGGGAATTCTCCTGCTGGACCAGAGGAGCCATCTGGAGCCGGGGAGCAGGAGTCGGCCGGGGAGCCTAAAAACCAAACTCAGGACTGTGATAGCAGAACTCAAGCAGAAAATCACTAGACAATGAAACACAAATGAATTACATACTAAACAAGACTAAATCAAGACAAGAACACAATATATTATTAATTAAACAATAAGAACTCATGACAGTCAGACCATGCGAATGCACAATGATGAAAGACCGGCTTTCTCAGAAAATGTAAAAACACACCCTTATATCTTATTGCAATGCATATTAAAACTATTCTTCTAAAAAAAAGCCTTTAATAGACAACACCAAAACCGTGAATTTACTAATGCATTGACCAAATTAAATTGTTAATTCTAATTAATTGTTGCAATGAGCATTGCTATTTTCATTTAAATAAAATGTTTTTTCGGATTTACTTGCACTCATTAATTACAAAACACTTTATTTTATACTTAATTATGAAATTAATTACCTTTAGGAGACGGTTCTTGTTGAATATCATCACTTTCACCCTCAGTGTGTCGAAAAAATCCAGATATGAATGATTCAATTATTTTCAATCAATCAATCAAATTTTATTTGTATAGCGCCAAATCATAACCAGAGTTATCTCGAGACACTTTACAGAAAGAGCAGGTCTAGACCGACTCTTTGTTATGTTATTTAAAGAGAGGCCCAACATGAATCACCATGAGTAGCACTTAGCAATATTCGGCACATTGGCAAGGAAAACTTCCTTTTAACAGGCAGAAACCTCGAGCAGAACCAGACTGGAATGGAATAGGAGATGCAGGATAGAGACAGGCTAAGAGAGCAACAACAACATGTCCTTGTTACAACAACAACAACAACAACAACAGGTAATACATACTTATGGTTACAATGCCAATAATAGTGGTACACTAGTGTGAAAATTAGCAAAAAATAAATTAGCGAGAGAAGCAGAGTAGTGATAAAGGCTGAGGTAATCGTAATTGTAACAGTTGAAGTCAACAGGTCTACTATTGGCAATAACTATTATTTTGCAGCCAGTCTCTCATCCTGCGCTGTCAGATCAGGTGGTCCTTGTCCTTCACCTGTTTCCTTCCTTTTTTCCTGCTCAGAGATTCTTTTTTAGCATCCACCTTGATGTCTAACCACTTTATTTATTACCTGAGCCACCGTCATAACCTCAGGACACACAGCATCTACAGCCTCAGTTATTGAAGCCCAAGCTTCATTTTCAACATCGTGACTGCTGAGGACACGCTTCGGAAAGTGTGTTTTTTATTGCATCCACCTCCGACACAATTACCTCCATTTCTGCTGTGCTGAAATTCTTTTTTTCTTTCTTTTTTTTTACTTTGGGGTCATCTCTTGCAACTTTTTCCTCTTTTAACTCGTCTCCACCTCACTACTGTCTTCCTGATATGCTGAGCGGATGTCCTTGTATAGAGAAATGGGGGCGTGGTAGTATGCAGATTGCGGGTATGTGCTTGTCAATTGAGAATGATTCTGATTCACTAACATACGCACAGCGGTGAGAACAAACTTGGGCGGTGCGCATGTGTCATGAGTCCGGTGATTTTGCATATGCACTTAGTTTGTGAACAGAGTTGTCCTGTATTCTAGAATACAGGTCAATTGTATTGAGAAATTGCTATTTCTTGATTCTTGCCACACCTGAGCCACATTTGCCCTGATTGAGGTTATAGCTGAAACTTTGAGCTGTACCTGTACTTACATTTATTAAAATTCATTGTCAAAAAAAGTTTCTTGTGTTTCCAAAAAGGCCCATTACCAGACTTAACACTTTGGACTACTCCGGGAAAGATGAATTGAATTCTCTAATGAATTCTTTTAGAAATTGTCCAGTCATGTCCGCTTTACCCTGTGCCTCTCTGAATTTAGATTTTGTTCAGTATTCCACTGTAAGTTAACAAGTTCCATCTGCAACACACTTAGGACAGTCTCCACATCAGCTGAAAAGGGGACTGCAAACACCTGGAAAGTGTCACGGTGTGTCTTGAAGTCAGCAAAACACTGATCAAATTCCTGGATTTTCAACATTTTTTTTGCAGAGGGCAAATTTTCAGAAATCTCAGTTTTGTGCAGAAGGCTTTCACACTTTCATAAGCTGCTGTGATGAGCTGACCAGGACCCTGGAGCTTCAGGTTAAAGATACAATCTCGAAGATTGCAATTTTTGTGCTCTTGATCGCCACCCACTGGCAACAAACGATAATTGCCAGAGCTCTCTTCCCAATAACCAGACATCTACTGCTGGCTCCCTTTGTCATGGTTCTAAATCTTTGGATTTTCACTTATTTTTGAAGTTGTATCTGTAGTCATCGATCTTTTCCTTGTTTGTTCAGCCATAGTAGATTACCGTGTCCTCGCAATGCTTACAGAAACCGGAAGTGCAGACACTTAGCTCTGCCTACACTGTCTGACAGACCAACCACTGCTGGGTGATGGAAAATGCGTCACTAACTGGGCGCCGCTTGTGATTTTTTCTGCGAATGTCACCAGACACCCAGTCCATGATAATATATTCTACAAATGCAAAGGCTTTCATCAGTTGGCCATAGGCTCAATCACAATTGTTTTTACTCATTTGGTGATAGATAGTGACTTAAAAGACATTTATTTAAATTAAAAAGTTTGAGATTGTTACATTAAGGATGTTCAGCTCTTGATGTCCGCCAGAAATGCAAGGTCCATAACACATTTTAGATCATCCAGTTCAGGAACATCCATTCTGCCATCTTCCATGAATCTCCTCACCTCTGTTCTTAACTCAAAAAAATCTCTTCAGGAAATTTCTCCTGTTGAGCCATCTTGATGTGGATTAAAAAAAGACTTGACACCTCAAAGACTTGCAAAGGTTCTTGCATTTAATATTATATGTAATTGCCTATCATGACAGGAATGTGACTGTAGCCATGGAGTAAACTATAGGGTGTGTTAATTGTTCTGCAGCAAACCACCAAAACAAATTCCTTGTATGTGTAAACCTACTTGGCAATAAACTTGATTCTGATTCTGATATAACTGTCACCGTGCGACTTTAAAAATGATTCCTTTAATAATCTCTACTGGGGAGTTTTACCAACCCAGAACAGCATGCAGACAGCAACTGGGGTTAATAATAATTTAATTTATTACAAGCTTAAACAAATAAGGTTAAAAACAATTTTAAAAGAATCCAGTTGGACAGTCTTGTTTCCGTCCTGCCTTTGGCACGTGCGCCTTCTCCAACTCCTGCAGGCTCATGGCATCTCCAACTGGGGGAGGGCATAAAAGCAATCCGACTTCAGATTTCAATGTCTTTCAGCAACAAGTATTTATTATCACACAAACAGATGGGGTCGAGCCAAACCAGTAAATAAATGAAAAACACACTGCAAATAAACTCAATCCTTAACAAGAAAACAATTTCTTCCCTATGATAATGCGATACTGCTGCTTGGGTTTTAACGTTAGATTGCTATTGATTCCACATGTTAAAATGTTTAAAACCATTAGGAAGCGAGACTTAGCTGGTGACACATACACCCCTCAACTTCTCCACGACGCATGTCCCTCTTTCCATCCTGTCAGCTCTCCTGTGGCTAAGGGTAACTGTTGAGCATTCTCCGAGCTCGGTCCAGTCTCTTCCTCTTTGGAGACGGCCTGGCTGTAGGCTTGCGTCTTCCCTGTAGAAACACTAGAACACACTAGAAAACCCTCATTTAGTTCACTGGCCCCAGACTCCTCAGCCTCGGCTGTTCTTGGGGCCAGACAGGGGAGACGGGGGCATAAAAGCTATTGCAATGGAGGATACGTTCTGGACCATCTTTGCCTTCACGTCTAACTTTGTACACAGGATGGTCTGGATAAGGCTGGTCTACTACAACCTGAGGCTGAGCTTTCCCTTTCCTCCTCTAATGTTGTTCTAAAACCAGCACACGTTCTCATGGGAACAGTGGGGCATCTTGGGCTGTCCTGTCATAGATTCTTTTGTTTTTCTGTGCTGCTTTGTTAAGGTGAACCACTACCTTACTGTAAGCATAGCTTAACTGCCTAGGATGTTTTCCCACCCACTCCATTGTAGTAGCAGTGACTTCTGGGCCTACCACTCCAGTTAACATATTTATAGGGGGCCTCAGGTGGCGGCCAAACATCAGGAAGGAGCTGTGAAAGGTATTATTGTAGGACTGCACTAGCCCTGGCATATACCCCATCCAGTTGCTGTGATGCTCTACCTCAATGTCCCTAATAGGTTCAAGAGAGTCTGGTTAAATCTTTTACAAGCTCCATTACACTGCGGGTGGTATGGACTGGTGTGACTTTGCGACAACCATACAATTGACACAACTCTTTAATCACTTTTGACTCAAAATTTGCACCTTGATCTGAATGAAGAATTCCTGGACATCAAAAGGGTGGTATGACATCTACAATGCACGGGCTGTAACTAAAGCTGTTTCGTCTGTGGTTAGGATTACCCATGCGTACTAAGTAAACAGATCAGTTATCACAAGAATGTACTGGTACCTGTCTGTTGGGTGGCTGAGTGTCAGAAAGTCTACAATGTGCATGGGGGCCTTGGGAGTTACAGAGAAAAGGGGGGCTCTGGCGTTGGATTTAGCCTTGTGCAACACACAGCAGGGGCAATTTTGTGTGTAAACCTGTACATCCTGTTCCATTTGGGGCCAGTAGAAGCTCCTCCTCCACAGGGATAGCATCTGATCTGTCCCTGGGTGTCCAGCCTGCTTATGTCACGCTTCCAGCAGAGCCTGGATTTTGTCAATGGATCTTGTATTTTTTTGCACACAACAACCTCTAAGAGCACAAGCCGTCTTCACTGGTTCAATAGTGCCTTTACAGGTTGTGGAAGCAACAGTCTCTGAGGAGCATTAGGTAACTTACCCTGGTCCAAGTATTTGTGAACTTGACAGATGACAGGATCTTCCCCTTGCACCAGTTTCCAGTGGTCAGGGTCCCATCCCCACCTGGTGGTCTGTTCCCCTCCACTGTCTGGAAGTCCCACTGTTTTCCCCCTCAGGCCTTCTTCACCTTCATGGTCAGCTGCTGTGGGAACTGTGGGGGGAACTGGGAGCCAAGACAAAACATCAGCATTAGTATGGTCCTTTCCAGGGTGATAATTAATAGTATAGTCAAAATTGGCAAGTTGAGCAACCTACCTTTGTTTCATAGCCCCTAACTTTGCAGTTTGCAAATGAACAAGTGGGTTGTTGTCTGTCACGACGATAATCTTTGCCCCCCACAGATAATTTCTCTACTACTTCCCATTTCATAGCAATCATTTCAATCTTGAAGGAGCTGCAGTAGAAATCAGTACATTCAGATGGGTGAAGGCTTCTACTGGCATACACAATAATGCATTCCAAGCCATCCTGTTCTTGGGCCAGAAGAACATCCTAGTAGTGTAAAGGCTGTTTTTTCCCTATCGCTGTCTTCAACCTCAACCTGCCAGTACCCACTAGCCAGATTTAGGGTAGAGTAGAGCTGTAGTCCTACACACTCCTCTGCTGTGAGCAGTTTCCCAGCCACAGTGTTAATGTTATAGAGACTGTGTCTGCCCCCCAACCCAGGCCTTTTATCACAGTTAATTCAAACTTAAATAAAAAAAGGAGTAAATCAAATTTTTTTAATGAAAATTAAAACAACCGAAGTTATGCCAAAAAATATGAGAATTAAATGTGGTCTGTTAAATATCAGATCCCTGTCATCTACAGCTCTATTAGTGAATGATCTGATATCAGATTATCATATTGATTTACTCTCTTTAACTGAGACTTGGCTGTGTCAGGAAGAATATGTCAGCTTAAATGAATCCACTCCTCGCAGTCATCTTAATACTCATATTCCTCGAGACACTGGTCGAGGTGGTGGAGTGGCAACATTTTTCAGTTCTAGTCTTCTAATCAACCCTAGACCAAAACTTAGTTTCAGCTCT
Source organism: Semicossyphus pulcher (assembly GCF_022749685.1). Taxonomy (NCBI): domain Eukaryota; kingdom Metazoa; phylum Chordata; class Actinopteri; order Labriformes; family Labridae; genus Semicossyphus; species Semicossyphus pulcher. The sequence goes on along the minus strand of NW_027211770.1, from coordinate 733,696 downwards.
TTTGAAAGCCTTGTTCTGAGTTTTTCACACCCAGCCTGTAAAACTTTACAGCCTGTTTTATTTGTGATAGTATACCGCCCTCCTGGCGCATACTCTGATTTTCTAACTGAATTCTCAGAGTTTTTATCAGATTTAGTCCTGAGTTCAGATCAAATAATTATTGTAGGGGACTTCAATATTCATGTAGATGTTGATAATGATAGTCTTAGCATGGCATTTATGTCCCTTTTGGACTCTATTGGTTTCACTCAAAGTGTAAACCAGCCTACTCACCGCTTTAACCACACCCTCGACCTTGTTTTAGCTTATGGCCTTGAAACCGAAAACTTAATTGTCTTTCTCGTAACTTGAAGCAAATGTCGCGTAAATTTGAAAGAATGTGGCGATCCACCAAAACAGAAGAGTCTCGTTTCCTCTGGCAAAATAGTCTTAATAAATACAGGAAGGCCCTACGGCATGCTCGAGGTGTCTACTACTCCTCCCTCATAGAAGAAAATAAAAACAATCCCAGGTACCTTTTCAGCACTGTAGCCAGGCTGACAGAGAGTCACAGCTCCACTGAGCCAAGTATTCCTATAGGCCTCAGCAGTGATGATTTCATGAGCTTCTTTAATGACAAAATCCTAAAGATTAGAGACAAAATTTGTAACCTCCTGCCGTTAACTGGTGCAGATGTATCTTTGGAAACTGCTCAAAAACCTGATGTTTACCTTGACTGTTTTTCTCCAGTTGACCTTCCTGAGCTAAATTCTCTGATATCTTCGTCTAAACCATCAACCTGTCTTTTAGACCCAATTACAACCAAGCTGCTTAAGGAAGTCTTTCCCTCAATTAGCACTTCTTTACTAGATATGATCAATATGTATTTATCGACTGGCTATGTACCCCAGTCTTTTAAACTAGCTGTAATTAAGCCACTTCCTAAAAAGCCTACCCTAGATTCAGGCACCTTAGCTAACTATAGACCTATATCTAACCTTCCTTTTATCTCAAAGATCCTTGAGAAAGCAGTCACTAATCAATTATGTGACTTTCTTCATAACAACAGTTTATTTGAGGACTTTCAGTCAGGATTTAGAGTCCACCACAGCACTGAGACAGCAGCACAGCACTTCTCCCTGTACTCGTCCTGTTAGATCTTAGTGCCGCTTTCGACACGATAGACCATCACATCCTGTTACAGAGACTAGAACATTTAATTAACATTACAGGATCTGCATTAAGTTGGTTTAAATCTTACTTATCAGATCGATCTCAGTTTGTTAATGTTCATGATGTGTCCTCTATGCACACCAAAGTTAGTCATGGAGTTCCACAAGGTTCTGTGCTCGGACCACTTAATATATAATTATTATTATATATGCTTCCTCTGGGTAATATCATGAGAAAAGAGTCCATTAATTTTCATTGTTACGCAGATGATACTCAATTATACTTATCTATGAAGCCAGACGAAACCAATCAGCTATCTAAACTAGAAGCATGCCTTAAGGACATAAAGATCTGGATGACTAGAAACTTTCTGCTACTTAATTCAGACAAAACTGAAGTTATTGTGCTCGGCCCAAAACACCTTAGAGACTCTTTCTCTAATGATATAGCTGCCCTAGATGGCATCAGCCTGGCATCCAGCACTACTGTTAGGAATCTGGGAGTTCTGTTTGATCAGGATATGTCCTTCATCTCCCATATAAAACAAATATCAAGGACAGCCTTCTCTCATCTTCGCAACATAGCAAAAATCAGACGCATCTTGTCTCAAAACAATGCAGAAAAACTAGTCCATGCATTCGTTACTTCCAGGTTGGATTATTGTAACTCGTTACTATCAGGCTGCCCTAATAAGTCACTAAAAACTCTGCAGCTGGTACAAAATGCTGCAGCACGTGTGCTGACAAGAACTAGGAAAGAGATCACATCTCTCCTGTATTAGCCTCTCTGCACCGGCTTCCTGTAAAATCTAGAATAGAATTTAAAATCCTTCTTCTTACTTACAAAGCTCTTAATGGTCAGGCACCATCATATCTTAAAGAGCTCATAGTGCCATATTACCCCTCTAGAACATTGCGCTCCCAGGATGCAGGCCTGCTTGTGCTACCTAAAGTCTCTAAGAGTAGTGTGGGAGGTAGAGCCTTCAATTACCAGGCCCCCCTCCTCTGGAACAATCTACCAGTCAAGGTCCGGGAGGCAGACACCCTCTCTTCTTTTAAGAGTAAATCTTTCTCTTTGATAAAGCTTATAGTTAGGGCTGGCTCAGGCTTGGACCAGCCCATAGTCCTCTCTCTCTCTCTCTCTCTCTCTCTGTCATATTAATGCAGGTCATTAACTCTGTATCTTCTGGTCCCATTAACATTACTAACCACATATCTTCCCGGGAGTTCTGCTCCCTTGTCTTGTAGGTTCCTGGGGATAGTTGCTGCAGACCACCTGCTGCTGTGGACCTGCTCGACTGCAACAACTGCTGCTGCTATTGTTGCTGCTAATGCTAATAGTAGACCTGTTGACTTCAACTGTTACAATTACGATTATCTCAGCCTTCATCATTACTCTGCTTCTCTCGCTAATTTATTTTTTGCTTATTTTCACATGTGCACCACTATTATTGGCATTGTAACCATAAGTATGTGTCTGTTGTTGTTCATGTAACAAGGACATATGTTGTTGTTGCTCTCTTTGCCTGTCTCTATCCTGCATCTCCTTCTATTCCATTTTCGGCCCATCCAGTCGAGGCAGATGGCTGTTCAACATGAGTCTGGTTCTGCTCGAGGTTTCTGCCTGTTAAAAGGAAGTTTTTCTGCCAATGTGCCGAATTGCTAAGTGCTACTCATGGTGATTCATGTTGGGCCTCTCTTTAAATAACTTAACAAAGAGTCGGTCTAGACCTGCTCTTTCTGTAAAGTGTCTCGAGTAAACTCTGGTTATGATTTGGTGCTATACAAATAAAATTTGATTTATTGATTGATTGAGTTTCACTCATCTAGTGTGAGGCTTGTAAGAGAGTCTTCAATACGGGGAAGGGGGAAAGCATCTTTGTGTGTGACGTAATTGAGTTTGCGATAGTCTACACATAAATGCCAGGCTCCACACTTCTTCTGTACTAGCACTATGGGGGCAGCCAAGGGGCTACTGCTCTCCCATAACAACCCCTCCGTCGAGCAAACCTTGCAAAAGGCTACAAATGTAGCTGAGCGTAAGTTCAAACAGAAGGACTGTTCCTACTTAGCATCATTCATTCCCGTCCCGTTCCCTCTCTCCCGCTCTGTCCTTCCTGTCTGGTGATCAGCTGATTCTGGGCATATACTATTTAAGTACTAAACCAACCAGATCGACCAATCATCCCGCTGTTGTCAAATTTTAAATCTGTTCTCCTCTCTTCCGCAGACAGTTTGTCGTTTCAGCTAGATCATTGCAACTCTCCTCCACCCCGTTCACCTTCAATCCATCTCATCAGTGTCCAAGTCCAGCTCCTCAGCTCATCCTGTCTTCACCATCATCACCACCACCAGTGTCTAGACTCCATCGGGGGGTATCCTATCCTGCTCCGTCCTCTCAACATCTTCAAGTACATGAAGACATCACGATGGAGTCTAATCGCCAAAGACTTTGCACATTTCATTCTTTCCAAACTTGTAAATAAATAATTGTTCAATCTTAATGAAGTCTCTCCTGATTGAAATGTCCTTATACAGGGTAGGGGTATAGGCCGATACCTCTCTTTCATAGGTTCTGCACTACCTGTTGGGATCCTGTGTTTGATAACATCAGTGCACCCATGGTCTTCCACATGCTTAAAGAACACATGCTCCCACTTCTGAACTAGCTGGTCCAGCTGGAGTTGTTGCTCCTCTGTCAGGCCATCACCTTTAATTGAAGGGCAACCCAAGTTCTTCTTCGCTGAGTTGTTGGGCTCTCTGCTAATCTCAACGAGGCCAACTTCCACAACCCCTGGACTCACTTCTGCAAGGGAAAAGTCTCTATTTACCTTAATGCGCTCTGGGGAAACAGCACAGACATTAACCACTCTCTGGAACCGGTTCAGGACCACAGGGAAGGGGTTAATGTTCCTCACCTTGATAGGAAAATCCCGTTACCAAAGCCCAGCCACTTCAACACCATTTTCCCCTGGTAAAGATTCTATTAGTGCACACTCCTGTAATCTACACTAGTGGTGTGGGATTTTTGCCCATAACATAACCTCACCCTGTGTCTGGGACAGTCATGGATGTACAGTACGTTAATCGACCGGCCAGTTTTCTCTGGAGGAAGCAGCTTGAATGTGCTGGCAATCAATAAAAACATCATCCCACCTGTAACAATGTAGGTAGTTTCTCTCCCTGCCTATGGCTTAAAACTGTAACATGAAAAAAGGTGTCTAAAAACTGGATAAAAGTCCATTTTAACAACAATATTAGGCGGTAGTGAAGTATAAGCGTTCCACTGTTGAACGATATATATAACGTAACAATCCGGCTTTCCTGAGATGAATTATTTTACATGCAGGATACATCTTGTGACCAGTAAGTTCTAAGGGATCATTGCAATGACCATAATGTTTTAATTACTGCCACATTGTTATACACGTACTTTTCCTTTTCAAATGGTGATGCCAATGTGTTATTATTGCATAGGATGTCCATCAAGGACAACATGCTGGAGTGTAGAGTGATGTTTGGGGTTGGTTGGGGAAAACCCTGAAAAACATCACCACATTCACCATAATGGACTGTACTTATATAGCGCTTTTCTAGTCTTTGCGACCACTCAAAGCTGCTTTTACACTACATATCACATTCACCCATTCACACACTGATGGCAGAGGCTGCTATGTAAAGTGCCCAACTGTCAATCAGATATCACATTCATACCCATTGGCTATGCCACCGGGAGCAATTTGGGGTTCAGTGTCTTGCCCAAGGACACTTCGACATGTAGCCTGAGGGAGCTGGGGATCGAACCTCCAACCTTCCGATTGAAAGACGACCGACTCTACCACTGAGCCACAGAAAAAAAGATGACTATCCACTTTGTCTTTAACACCCCAAAAAACCCCCTACATCATCAAGCCTGAAACAAATTATTACAAGAAATGTGGAACACTATCAGTAGTATGCAAACAGCTAACAAATCTTGCTGCATGTCAAAACATGACATGCAGTAAGGTACTGGGGCAAATCGCCAGGTTCCATCCCATAAGGATGGTTGGCTCTGCGGGAATTCATCTGTAAATACATAATACATATCTAACCATTTATTTCAATTATGCAATGTTAAGTCCAAACACATGGACAAGTTGAAGAGAACACTCGCTCACAAAAATAATATTCTTTCGTCTTTCAATCAGAAGGTCGGAGGTTCGATCCCCAGCTCCCTCAGGATACATGTGGAAGTGTCCATGGGCAAGACACTGAAACCCAAATTGCTCCCGGTGGCATAGACAACAGGTAAAAATGTGACAAGTGACTGACAGTTGGGCACCTTACGCAGCAGCCTCTGCCTTCAGTGTGTGAATGTGTGTGTGAATGAGCAAATGTGACATGTAGTGTAAAAGCAGCTTTGAGAATTTGCAAAAGACTAGAAAAGCGCTATATAAGTACAGTCCATTTTTACCATAAACTTCACCCTTCTAACATGCCCCATTGTCCCTAGATTTTCACTCTGGAAGTCATGACTTCCCTCTTCTTCTATTCCATAGAAATCAATCCTTGGAATAATCAAGGCAATAACTCACCGATGATGGGGTGGATTAGCTAAGGTATTTTTCCAGAAACTAGCGTAAGGTGTGGAGGGATATCAAAGACTTAAAAAAGGTAGTTTAACAATTTAATTATTTCTAAACTTTTTAATGTTGCCTATATAATATATATATAATATAAGCAGTGGGTAATTGATAACCGTAATGTTATTGTAGCCCACTTCTCTCTGCTTTAATAGAGAAAGACCCTGAGTTCGTGTAACTAAATGATTTTTCTTGTAACAAATTGCTCAAAATAATATTTCTGTTTCTTGTTGAATCTACAATGATAGAAGTTATCTTGGGTTTGGAAATAATTAACTAATGAGCAGGATAAACAGTAAGATTTGGCTTAATTAACCTCTCATCTATACAACCTCTTCCATATATGATAAATATCACACCAGAAACAGTTGTGGAATCAATAAACTCAATTATTTACTTAGGATTTCAATGCAGGAATAACAATAAATGTCAAACTTTTTATCACATAACCCTTCTTTAAGTGACACGGTTAACAGTGATATTAAATCCTGTTATGGTCTCTAAACACACTCTCTAAACACACACTCTGAACAAACTAACTTCAGTGGGCCCACGCTCCAACACACGCACACACACGCACAAAGCCGGCATAATAAAGAAAAACCTCTCGTTGCAGGCCTGATGCAGTGATGCTTGAGAGCGATGAAATCCACAGCAGTTATCCGCTCAGTCCACAGAGCAGTGGAAGTCAGAAACAAACAGCAACCGCCTACCAGTCGGTGTCTCAGATGTCCGATAGGGCAACACACAGGCGTCCAAGGGCAACGTAGTCTCCAGCCAGGCAGCAGGGAACAGTGTCCGAGTGATGACCTTTGGCACACATTCACAGCGCGTCTGATAACTCCTCAGGGTTCCGCTTTGAAACGATGATAGACAGCCGATAGCTTTAGATGAGTTAGCTGGGCAGTGGCTAAAAGTCCGTTCGTTTTCGCTAACGAATGCTAATAACCCACACACTGAATTAGCACGTGAGCTAACTAAGTACGTGCGCAACTACAAAGGCAACTTCGTTTAGAAATGTCTCTATCTGCTCACAAACAGGGTGCAGAACAAATATCCAACCTCAGAATGTCCACCCGACAGTCTTCAGATATTGAAACTACACACTTTTCTTATAACTTTAAGCACGCTTGTCATAATGTGGCTCAGTCATTTCTATCCGTCTCATCATCACACATACTCTTTCTGTCTGATCTCGGGTCACACCTTCAACCAATAGATGAACAGTATTAAGTCTCCATGAACTCTTCAAAATAAAATGAAATATCCATCAAAGTACATTTACATCTTTTAACCATTTTTAAACATATTTGTTACACTTATTTATAACAGTATTTTTAACCCTTTATGAAATAATGTTTTTTAAACCACATTCACAAATAGTTTTAACCAGGAAACCAACATATTTACAGATACACTTTCTATTTTAACATCTACTTATTTTAACCATTAACCATGTTAACAGGGTTACATTATTTTTTTTATGTTTTTGAACAAACTTGAAGATGTGAAATGTCTGTTGACTAACACTCTGTATAATGACCATTTCTAGAGATTTCTTTGTTGACAGAGAGAAAAGATATTGAGGAATGAAAAGGGTTGTATTGCACTTTTATGACGGTCCCTAACTGTGTGACATTCAGCTCATTGCTCTTTCAACTGCGTCGTCGTCTTTGATAATTTAGAGTGAATCAAATCTGGGAAACATCTTACTAAATAAGCTTTCTAACATATCCCTGAACTGTGATAAATCAAGCCTTTCAAAGTGAGCTTTGAGGTCCTGTTGATAAAGTTTGTTTTGTTTTAAATATTGTATACAGATTTTAATTTCATTATTTTTCGGAGCCTCTTGTTCCTCCTGAAACAAACGTTTTGCATTTCAAAGGATAGACCTTAGCCACTATTGGCTGACGGTATTTGGAGTGACCACGTTGCCCCAGCCACACTGCACTGTCACTCCAAAGTCGTAGAAGACATGGCTGCTGTGGGATCGCTTTTTCAGCCTTATACACTACCAGTCAAAAGTTTGGACATACTTTCCCATTCACTTGTATGAGAAAATGTGTCCAAACTTTTGACTGGTATTGTATATACGGGCAGAACAGCCAGGAGGTATGTAAGTTAAAGTCTTGACAATGGCTTGACTACATGCTAGTGCAAGAAGGCAGCCAGAGGTGAATGACGGTGAATGACGGTGAATGACGATTGGTCGATTTCAGCGAAAGCAAGGTTCTATGTGGAAACCTGCAGCTGCTGGCCCATTTCAAAGCCTACCTTTTTATACACACACACACACACACACACACACACACACACACACTCTGCTCATACAAGTATTGCTCAACTCAGCAGTTTTCAGTCCATTCCATCCTCCCTACTCATCACAGCCACGTCCACATTATCTCAGCCCAGCCTGAAATAAATGTAGTTAGCGTAACTCTTTCACATGACCAAGAAAAACCAAGACTGTTTGTCATAACTAAGTGTTGGTCTTCTAGATGAGCTACTCATGTTCATATCAGAATATTTATCACATTTCAGGTCAGGTTTACCATAAATTATAATTACAAGATCTATCTTCACAACTCGACAGCCTTTTACTTACACACTCAAATAAAACCAGACTTCCAGTAAAAGCGCATAGTACAAGCTGCTGTATAGTTGTATAGTATAGTATGATTATTGAGTTTCCATTTGAAGTCATATCCAAGCACCCAAATGTCTTTTAAATGTTTTTTTCCTAAACACAGCACCAGTCCTTGCCTTCAAGCAACTTCAAACAGCTATCGACAGAAAACTTGTTCTCCACGAGTCAGGAGAGTAATTATCCCACTGCTCAGAGAGGACCTTGTTGATCCAGCAAGCCTTCATCCTCTGTTTAGCACAGAGAATAATCTCTCTATACATGACTGACCACAGCTGTTAGGACTTGGCTGAGCTTATTTTGTATGCAAACGATGAAAAGAGAGATGGCGGGGCGGCTGTGGCTCAGTGGTAGAGTCGGTCGTCTTTCAATCGGAAGGTCGGAGGTTCGATCCCCAGCTCCGTCAGGCTACATGTCAAAGTGTCCTTGGGCAAGACACTGAACCCCAAATTGGTATGAATGTGTTATCTGATTGACAGTTGGGCACTTTACGTAGCAGCCTCTGCCATCAGTGTGTGAATGGGTGAATGTGATATGTAGTGTAAAAGCAGCTTTGAGTATTTGCAAAGACTAGAAAATCACTATATAAGTACAGTCCATTTACCAAAAGAGAGATAAAATAGAAAGGTGAGACAGAGAGACAACAACAAAGATGGACAGAGAGGTGAAGAGGATAAGACCAATTTATCTGCAGTATTTTGTTTTGAAGAGATGAAGTCACAAAAACAAAGCACAGGAAAAATGTCAGACAGTCTAGAGTTTAGAATTAAACAGCACTGAGACAGAGTGGAGAATTAGTTGTTGTTGTTGCAGCTGAGTTGGTGACAGTGGTTAGAGTTGATGACTAAGAGGAAAATGAACCTGAAAAGACTTTACAAGTCAGCATAGACATGCAGAAAAAATGACCATGTTATGAGTTTGTTTTTGAACATCCTGCTGTAGGAGAGTCAGGGGTCAAGACAGGCAGACTCATGTATAAAGTCATGGAAAAGTCATTGCTGCCTTTTCACTTTCCATTGGACTTATTCTTATATTCATAATCTTGTTCTGGTCAGATAAGTTCCTTTTGTAGCTTCGACAGTAGAGGCACAATAGGAGGCTTGGTCAAATCATGCTCTCGGTTCAACATGTGTGAGTGGGGTTGGTCACATGGCCTCTTCAATTGCAATTCTACTTTCAAGCACTAGATGTTAGTGTTACACCAGCTCTTCCCTTATTTCCTTTCTCTTGCTTTCTTCTGCCCCTGGTATCTGAGGAGGAGTGGGTTAGACTTCTTGTCTTTGAGGCACAGCACTGTAGCTTTTTCTGACCAGTTTTTTGTTGTTGTTGTTGTTGTTTAAATGTGAAGTAGAGCATATTTGTTTGCATTAGGTGTGCATGACCCCGTATTGGATAGCTGCGAGAAAACAATTACTTCATCCACGACTTTTCATTTAAGAAGACAAAAGTTCAAAAAAAAAATTCAAAAAGGAACCCTCATGGCAAGTACATTGGTCCACATCAATGACTGTATATATAGATGGACGACGCGTCTCCATCTGCTCCCATTGTACTCCCAAAGTGATGCCAAAATAGCCCCTGTGATAGGCGCTGCCATCTTGTGATGATGACGTCATTTGGAGCAGGAGTTTGCGCAGTACACGGCAGGTGGCCCCGCCATAGCCACTTACCCTAACCAAAATGCACACTTTTTGGCTCTCGCATTTATTTGACAGGACAGCTGAATATAGACGGGAAATGTTCGGAATAGAGAGTGGAGGATGACATGCACCAAAGACGAGGATTATAGCCTCTATACATGGGGCGCCCGCTCTGCCAACTGAGCTAACAGGCTTTATGATATACTGCAGCCAGTCAGCAAGGGGCGCTCGAAATGTTTTGGCTTCACTTTTAGGGAGCTCATGTCGTCCATATATATATACAGTCTTTGGTCCACATCATGAAACTGTCCAGTTTTGGACACTATGACTTAATTGCCATCTTTGATTGGGGAAAAAAGAACTGATGTTGGATGATGGAAGACAAGACAAAATATAGTGGACTATTTTTAACAGGCAGGTGTGTTAAGGATTTTAAGTCTCTGATAAACAAGTTGCACTCTGGACAGCAGTTTAGTCGGTTTGCTTGATATAGACTGTGACAAACTGCTGGAGTTGACAGTTTGACATTCTTACTGGGAAACAAAGCTGTTTCCCCTTTCTCAACAACTTTATAGGTTTCCTTTTGTAGGTACAGACTACACTATGAACAGAGACAGTGAGTAAGATGGTCCTGCCTTGTATCTGCGCAACTATGCAAAACCTAAGCCTATCCTGTGATTTCAGCTTTCCTGTCTCTGTAATGGAAAGAACTTCTACAAGCAAGCTGGGTTCTGTGGCAGCCAGCGAGAACTCCTTTTGTAAACTCATGTGGAGGAGTATGATAGGCATAGGCTATTAATCATCAAACACTCTCTTCCTATCTAATTATTTTGGCTTGTATCAGGCTATACTTTTGATTGCATCCTCCATGTGTGTTGCAATTCTTTAAAATTCTGCCCTCAATCACTGATTACATTGAAAACTCACAAGATAACAGCCCTGCATAGCTTTGATAACATACTAAGGTACAGCAGTGTTTTGACCTGGATCACAAAGTCAGCATGCTAACAACTTCTTGTTAAAACTGTTCATCAATCTCAGAGTCCCTGGAATCGAGTTCCATTACATCAAGTTGAGGGATTCCAAAGCCTTCGTAGGCATCTCAAGATCTGTTAAAGTCACTCAGCTCTAAACTGCACTGTCATATGCTAAGGCATCAGGGCCCCTGAATGCATTATGGTTATGGTTTTGGGTTTTTTACACACAGGCAGCCATGAAAAAAGATTACGTTTAATGACAGATTGACTTATGGCAGAGCTTTTTAATTTGCATGTATTGCTTTGTTTTATTTAGAGTTTCTTGTTTATGTACAACTGTATTTTGAGAGCGTGGCATGCATGATGTTTATTTAAAGAGAGTAAAATTAGATTGCAACCACCTGAAAGAGCAAGATGACTCTGTCAGCAGTCATGGTGCTGACCATGCTGCAAAGAGAAAAACAAGTAAACTTTTTTTTTTCAAACTTTTGGGCTTTTGATATTATACAAAATTAGTGTAATTCATTGGCTGGTAAATGCCTCAGTTCAAATGAAACAGCAATGTTTTAATTTGTGTCTCTATGTGTTTATAAATCCACATTGTCTTTTATCTTGGCCCACATTGATTATGCCTAAGAATGCAGCTGTGTGTTTTAGTTTGTGGTCTGAGTCGGAATTAACTTTTGAGGAGCGTGCCAAATGTGATGATGAAATGATGAAATAATGGTAAAGTTTGACCCAGAGCCTGTGGTGGCCTGCCAAACAGACACCTTCTGTACTAATGTACGAATCCACAGGTGTGTGTATAAGCCCAAGAATAGATTGATAAGGGGTCAAAGCAGATGTAAACACTGTAGATAAATTGGATGAGCACAATTTTCTCATCAGCTGTAGAATTTTGATTTGAGTCTCTTAGTTTTTTAGCTCTCAATCTTGAATTGACAAAGTTAACATAGCAGAAGTGATTTTTAGGCACAAAAACAACACCGCATTAAGGCCTTCTCTTAAGGGGTTAGTCATTCTGGTTTGTTTTTGACAATGATGTCCCTGCGCCCATGCATTTACTCCTCCTTGAACTTAAATCAATCAATCAATCAATCAATCAAATTTTATTTGTATAGCGCCAAATCATAACCAGGGTTATCTCGAGACACTTTACAGAAAGAGCAGGTCTAGACCGACTCTTTGTTAAGTTATTTAAAGAGAGGCCCAACATGAATCACCATGAGTAGCACTTAGCAATTCGGCACATTGGCAAGGAAAAACTTCCTTTTAACAGGCAGAAACCTCGAGCAGAACCAGACTCATGTTGAACAGCCATCTGCCTCGACTGGATGGGCCGAAAATGGGATAGAAGGAGATGCAGGATAGAGACAGGCAAAGAGAGCAACAACAACATATGTTCTTGTTACCACAACAACATATGTCCTTGTTACATGAACAACAACAGACACATACTTATGGTTACAATGCCAATAATAGTGGTAGACTAGGGTGAAGATTGGCTAAATAAATAAATAAATAAATAAATTAGCGAGAGAAGCAGAGTAATGATAAAGGCTGAGGTAATCGTAATTGTAACAGTTGAAGTCAACAGGTCTACTATTAGCATTAGCAGCAACAATAATGATACTATGGGGAAGGCTGATGTTCACTGTTGTAAATGCTCATTGATAATCAATGGTAGCTTTTGCAGAGCCAGACTTTTGTGATAATAAGATAAGTAGCCCTACCTTGTTGAGTATAATAAGATTCTTAGAGAGTGTTACATTCAAGTCCCGGTGTCTTCCTCAATCACACACTCAGCTTATAAAGAAGAGAATTAGCTTTGTTTTAATTTGGACAAGCATCCATTTAGAGTTTAATGAACTTCGGTGGGTGTTCACAGGCCCAGGGTGTTGTAATGTTTTTCTACCATTTTCCATATCTTGAACAGAAATCTCTTGTTTATTTATTCATACAGACACACAAAGTGACTTCACTTATCAGATTCTCTCTAGGTCCCTCTGGAGCTATTGTGGTGAGAGACACTATTTGTCCTTGACAGAAAGACAACCAGACTACAGGCAACTCAAGTCAAATAAAAGGGAGACAGGAGAAGTTTAGCTCAGAGAAACACAACAAAAGAGAGCAATGGGGGAGAGGGAGGAGTGTGGGAGTCAGTAACAGAAACAAGAGAGGCATCTCAGGTGAACAATGGGGAATAACAGGCTATGGCGGTGCATGGATTAAGGTACCAGGTGAATCACTACATCCCTCCTCTAACCTCTGCTAAAAAAAAAGTACACTGCTTCTCCTCCATCTAAAATTGACTAAAATCAGGTCAAACAGTAGGTGGGATGTAGAAAAGCAGCAGGAAACTGTATTACAGATTGCATATTGCCTTGCCTGAAACTGCTCCTTGCATGTCCTGCTCTGTCTGGGGCACTTCACAGCAATTTTATAATATCTCATAATTGGACACATTAAAATAAACCAAATGGCGTTTTCACTGTTATCAACAAGTGTGTTTACACAACCTACCTCATGTGTCACGGGGCACATGACAAAGCCTTAAAATGGCAAAGAAAGGCAAACTTCCCCCAGAGTACCCATGTACAAAAAAATGCCATTGATTGGTTGGAAGGGAAGAGTCGAAGGTACTGTACTCAGAATTCGGAAACAAAGTTCACATGATGTAAATATCTGAATGCAGTGTAGCTGCAACAGAGTTCAAATGTTTCTGATTGTGGTGGTCCAGTATTTTTTCAGTATTCTTTTTTCCCTGTGTGTTGACTGGCTGTTGCTGGAGCTCTTGATGCACACAACTGCTTCCAATCTACTAATTACCTGCTGCAGCATTTATACCCTGGTTCTCCTTCTCCATGCTGCCAGATGATTTCCGTCTCTTCTCTTGGTAAAGTCGGCCTGTGACCTTGTATCGTTTCTTGTGAAAGGACTTTCATGTCGCTAGTCTCATTCCGACTGAGTTATTGTTTTCCCGAAGCTTTTTTCATCGTGACTAACCTGAGCTATCTGTGAAAGAGGTGGTGGTTTCTGACTACCACACTTTTGACCTCAATGGTTAAAAATTTACCTTAGGTGCTTGTTGAATAGATGTGTACTCTCCACAGGTTGTCCGGTAAGAATAAGTAATGTGCATGTAATGATGATTCACCTCAGACACACACTCTCTTTGAGAGACCACATTTATTGAACTGATTTTTGACGTGTGTGTGTGTGTGTGTGTGTGTGTGTGGTTCTGTAACACAGAATAAATAAAAACAGTAAGTAACAATGTATTACAGATTTACATGCTTATAGCATACAGTGCAATAACATAGCTGTTAAACGATATTTCTCCCATAACTACACATATTATACACACATATATCAACCAATTAACCAAGACATAATAATAATGACTACGGTCATATCAAGGCATTTCTGAACCATTATATGTATAATAATGAATAGGGCAACAGCAAGGCATTATTTAACTCAAGGCTACTGATATAAATAAACTGGTACCACATCATACATTAGCAAACTACATAACAGAAATAAACATTGCCCAAATAGTGCAAAGACCACACTCTAATAATGACACAGTAAGGCACTTAAAGACACATCTTTACTTGGTATACAGGCAGTAACACATGTTTATAACTGTGACTGAGCGCGGCCATTATTTACCTAGCATGCACTGTAGCAGACGCCATTACCGTTAGAACAACAATATATTAACCACACTGTGGGCGGAAAATAACAACAAACAGCAGGATTACTTTATGAACACACACAGTCTACTAAGGAACTTGGAACGGAGCACAGCAAACACACTCGAGATCAAACACCGCCGTCTTTTCAGCACGGCACATTCACAGATTTTTTCACAGACAACATCAGGCGTCTTCATCCGCGAGTGGAGCTGTGTGCATTTTCATTGGCTGCTGCTCAGTCAGCTAGTTCAGCATTGCCTGTGGAGGTCATCCTTCGCCACAAGCCCATTAGCATAGAGAACTCTGTAGTAATCTGAGATGTCTGCACAAGAACTGGGTGATCTTCGGCACACTATCTTTCTGTTTTCCTCCAATGTCTCTGTACCAGCCTCTCCACGCTCCCACCGTATTGCTTGTCCTCGTCTCTGCACCACTGGACCACCAGTACCCACTACCCTCCTCCACGTCCCCTCCTCTCCCGCATAAATCTCATTCTCAAACTCACCAGTTAAACCCCTTATCTCTCCGAGCCCCTCGCCAAGCTTCACCGGCTAGCACCAGTCTCACGCTCCACTCGGCTCAGCACTGCCTCTCACCTCTGGACTCATCAGGATCCGTCACCTGAGCCTCACGATAACCAGTCCACAATCCAACCACAGCCCCTTCCTTCTAGTGCACCTTTGTTAATAAAATACCCTTTTTGGTCCATCACCCCTGTCTGTTGATCTGCTTCTGAGTCCAGGTTAATACACACAGTTCCAAACCATCACACTGATTGATTTATCTCCATATGCAGAAGGTCTTGTTGTTACGTACCCCATCTAAACCTGTAAAGATGGTGGAAAAACAGTGTCTAGAATGGCTGGACCAGGTATGAGAGGGTGTGCAGGCTTACAAGGGTGGCGATGATCCGCGGAAACGCTGGACCTTGGCTGGCTGTCATCCACCGCGAGCCCAAGCTTGAGTCATGCTTCGCCACTCCAGGTTAAGCGTTCATTTTAAAATCAACCGAAAACGTATACATAGGTGAAACTAAACAAACCCAAACCAAACAAAATCAAAGGAGGGAGAAATCAAAAGTTCGTGCTCCTCTCTCCAACAATGGTCATGTCTTCTCCGTATTTTCCGTCTACTCACATGTATTGTCAGTCCTCCTGATTACTCCCGGCTGCACACCCAGCTCCCTCAGGCTACATGTCGAACTGTCATTGGGCAAGACACTGAACCCCAAATTGCTCCCCCAATGTGATATCTGATTGACAGTTGACATCACAATGTGACATCTGATTGACAGTTGGGCACTTTACGTAGCAGCCTCTGCCATCAGTGTGTGAATGGGTGAATGTGACATGTAGTGTAAAAGCAGCTTTGAGTGGTCGCAAAGACTAGAAAAGCAGTAGAAAACCTAAATGGTCCATTTACCATTTACCATCCTCTCGACAAGGCGTCCGCTATGACATTCAGCTTGCCTGGGACATGCTATATGTTCACTGTATGGCTACAGGACAAGACTACAAGAGCCTCTGGTTCTTTCCCTTGAACTCCTCTATGAACACAAGGGATTGTGATCAGTATAAACCAGCGAATCCTCCAGGCTACCTGACACATAGAACTCAAAATGCTAAATAGCTAACATGAGGGCCAATGCCTCCTTCTCGATAGTGGAATACCTCTTTTGGTGCTGATTCAACTTCTTGCATTCCTCCTTTGCCTGCAGGAGAACAGCCCCCACCCCAAGGTCAGAGGCATCTACAGCTAACTTGAAAGGAGCAGAGAAATCTGGAGCTCGCAACACAGGTACATATATATATACTAGGGCTGTCAATCGATTAAAATATTTAGTCGCGATTAATCGCATGGTCACGCTTTGGCATGGTGGCAAATGTATGTTTATTATTATTGCAACATTCCAAAACAATGACAAATACTGTCCAGAATATTCTACAGAATAACCTTAAAGGTACTGCATATGCTGAAAGCATAACATGGCAATCATCGCATATATCAATGATTTCTGTGAGAAGTACATCACATGTAGACTTACTCAGTCTGGATTACCCTCTTTCTAGGTGCTTATTTCTTCCTTCCACAGTTTAATTGTACTCTCTTCTTCACCTTAAGTCACGTTTTGATTCACAAACTACTTTAATCTGATCACTTTGCTTTGCTTCAGTCCCCCCAACACACCTGCACCTCTGCTCTCTGCATATCTTCTGGCCCTGCCCCCTCTTTCTGTCTGTCTCTCTGTCTGCTGTGTTGACTGTCTTCATCAGCAGTCTGTAAAATTAAGTCACAAAAGTTAAACATTTTCTCTCGCAATTCAGTTCTCACAGCACGTGAGCGGCGTGTACATGAGGGACATTAAAATAATTAGTGGCATTAAAGGAAATGTGCGTTAACTTTGACAGCCCTATTATATACCCACATATATATATATAATTTTAACCTTGTCCAGGGCCCTTTGGCAGTCTCTGTCAAAGGAGCAACCACTCTTGCAAAGTTGGGCACAAATCCGCGATAGAACCCACTCATGCCCAAAATACGCATCAGCTGTTTTTTAATATTTGGCACAGGGAAATCTGATATAGCCTGCACTTTTGCTTGTCCTCGCATCAATGCACCTCACCCCACCTGATGACCAATATAAGTGACCTGTCCCTTCCCAAATTCACATTTGGCCAGATTTACCACTAGGCAGGCAGCTTCCAACCTTTCAAAAAGCTGACCAATATGGACCACATGTTCAGCCCACGAGGGGCTGTACACAACAACATCATCAATATAGGTCACAACATTAACTAGTCCTGGAGTTAACCTATTCATCAACCGTAGAACACTGCAGGAGCGTTCTTCATTCCAAAAGGTGGCACTGTGCATAGATACAGGGCTTTAGAAGTAACAAAGGCAGAAACATACTTTGCTCTCTCAGTTAGAGGCACTTAGAGGCCAATATCCAAGCAAGTCAAATTTCGACACGAAGCACTCAGGACCTATCTTGTCCATGCAATACTCCAACCGAGGTATAGGATAAGCGTCTGTTTTGGTCACATTATTCACTTAACGAAAATTGATACATGAAGGCACCAAAGGTGAGCTCCACTCACTGACTCCAAGTTCAATAACTTCAGCAGCATCACCCGTGTCCACATCATGTGAAACCAGGTTAGTAAGACCAGGTGTATCCTTAAACAGACTCATGTGCTTCTCTTCCAACATCACAATGCCCTGAGCTTGCTCTGGTGGTAGATAATCCAAATGTTCCCACAGATTTGCAACCATCTTCGAATTCAGTAGTCTCGCTGTTACCAGCTCAGGGGACCCACTAGCACCTTCACTTTCATCCTGCACAGGCTCGGGTAAAACTACCTCTGATGACATCACACACACAGGACTAGGTGAGTCATGCTCAAAGTATGGTTTTACTAGGTTGACGTTGCACAATCTGGTTTTCTGCCTGCGTTCAGGTGTACTGATGACATAATTACATTCACCTACCCGCTTCACAACAGAGTAGGGACCACAGAACTTCACTGATAGCTTGTCTCTAGCCATCGGTAACAACACAAGCACTCTGTCACCAACTGCAAAAGTGTGCTTCATGGCTCTCTTATCATAGTGATCTTTCATCTTTCTTTTTACCCCCTGCAGATTTTCTACGTCACAGGCTAACTGCAACCGATCCTTAAAGATGGCAACATACTGCAGAACCCCACGTTTGTCCTGTAGATTCAAGAAGTTTTTCCTTGGCAATTCTTAGTGGTCCTCTATCTTCATACAGACCAACTCAAAAGGACTGAAACTAGTGGATTCCACTACGGCTTCTCGAGCAGCAAAGAGCAAAAAAGGCATGGCTACATCCCAATCCCTAGGGCACCCTACACAATAGGTCTTGATCATGGTCTTAATGGTTTGGTGGTGTAGAAGAAATTAATAATCTTCAGGTCCGATTCAGTGGCTGGTTCAGATGAGTTTTATTCACTGCGCAGTGGAGAGAGATCATCACAGCAAGTTGTAGAAAACCTCTCTGACTAGAGTCAGCTCTAGTCAGATTATATATCTTGGGTCACAGGAAACAAAGGGCTAACCAAAAGGGCTATGCTTATTGAAATCGAGCAACAAAGGGCAATACACAACCAAGATGAAGGAAGCTACGGTGTCATTCTCAGAGGGGGGTGTCTGGGGGACCAAACTAACAAGAGGGTTCAAGCTAGCTTCTCGAGGCTCATACAGTGGTCTTAGGTGTGAAGAACTCACAGTCTGATGGCTAAACACATGTATAGAAGGAAGTTAATCACAGGGGTTCCTTTGGAAACATCAAAACCTTGATTAACACTGATGTGATAGCAGGAAGGAAAAAGAATACACTCTGATGTTGTTCAGCTCTGAAGTTACAATTTGTTGAGACAATTTAACTAAAAGTAGAAAGGTGGAACGAATTGTGAAGAAAACCATAATTATTTAAGATGTTAACAAATACAGAATTAAAGCTATAAATTCTGTTTCCACAATTCCTCCTTTTGTCCTTTATAGGACAACATCAACATCAATAACCGAGATTAGACATAAAATGTGACACAATTCGTGAAAGGATCTATTGAAAAGTTCATGAAGCGTAAGTGAACAGTTGGATGTGAAATGGGGAAGCACTCATCTTCAGCAGTATGAGTGTGTATTGTACACAAGCTATAGGATGAAGATGATAGTCTCAAGTCCAAATTGTAGAAGCATTTTTTTTTTTTGGGGTATTTGGAAAGAAAAAAAAAACATAGTCACAGTTTGAAAATCCCATTCATGACCTTCTCCGGTGCCTTTGATAGACCATTTCAGTGGTTGTAGAGAGGTATGGAGACGTTTGATTCTGATTCTGGTATGGTGGCGGGGTAGCAGAGCTTACACTTGCTTGCAGGGGAAGAATGCAATTGGGCATAAAACTATGTGATGGGAAAGATGATGTGACACAGTCCGAGATGGGAAAACCATTAAAGGGGGAACTATGGGGAAGTAATTGAAGTCTTTGTGGGAAAGGTTTGGTAGATGAGTCCAGTGTCTCCCATATTCCAAGCGCGGGGGACTGCATTAAGTCTTTACAAACTCCTCCTTGTTGGTCAGCAGTGGCTGTTGTTCTGTAGAAGGGGGACTTCCCAGAGCAAGTCTGTCCTCCTGGCCCTTGCCAGTGGTGTCAAGGAGTCACAGGAGCAATACTCATGAGAGTGGTCAGCAGCCGCAACATTGGTGTCCTCTGTGGGCATCCGATCAGTTGAACGCTGGTTGATATCATCATCCTGGGTGGGCACTGGTTCTTTTGCAGTGGTAGGAGGGGATCTACGAAGGTCATCCATCACACTTCAAGACGGTGTCGGTGGTCGCCAGGACTTGGGATGGGCTGTTCCAGCATTGTCTGTAGTCAGCAGGACTTGGGATGTGTCGGTCCACCTGGGCTGTAGAGCTGTATCCCTTCAGTTGCATCATCGGGCTGGATGTTGTAGTTACCACTATCAGCAGGAGAAGCCTCGGGCCGCAATTGTCTGTCGAAGTAGAGCTTAAGAAGAGGAAAACTGCAACTTGCAAAAGTTAATGTCAGTTTTGATCATCAATATCATGGTGGGAAAGCTATGGAAGGTGTGTCAGGAGATATTTGCTGCTCATTAAATGTTCATAGGTGTTCATCCAGTTCTTTCAGTTCTGTCAGTTGTTTCTCATTGTCCTCAAGACAATGGGCAAAGACTTATGTCCGTTAAAATAAAAAGGAAAAAAACAAACAAACATGAACAATCACAGGTTTTAGATGCATAAAATAAATTAAATAATCGAAAGGACAGTTTCAAAACAAAACAACAGCAAAAAAGAACAACATTTTTATAATTAGAACATTTTCTTTAAGATATTAAACAAAAATCCTTGAGAAGGAGGGTGGTCTTTTTGAATGGTCACATTAATTTGTAGTAGATTTTGGAAAGCTGCAAAATTCTGCAAATCTATTTTTATTTATTTATTTATTTATTTATTTTTTCAAATTAAGCACAAATGTGCTTCTCATTTATTTAAGCCACCATCCTCCTTTTGCTCGTGTGTCATTTGATATGCCACATGAGCAAAGTGAGGAATAAGAGAATGTGGGGCTACTACGCGGCCGTCGTAGGAGCATCACAAACCCTCAACAAAGGGAAACAAAAGAAACAACAATAATAACAACACTTGGGGAAGGCAGGTTTGTAACACAAGAATAATAACAGTTAAACAATATTCTTTTGTTAAGGTTTGTCTCGAGTGTCTTTCAAGCTGGCTAAAATGCTGGCTGAATTCCTTCCTTCACTTTGCTCAAACCAGGTCATATACCTCAACCAATTAACCTTCTTTATCAACTTACTATTCCTTTCTTTCACTTGCAAAATCTCTCTACGGTCCTTCTAATACAACATTGTCAACTGATCTCACTAATGTGAAACATTCGTTGGTTTCTTTTGTCCATTCAAACCATTCTGGTACATCCGCCACACAATCATTACCAACATTCACATACATATACCATGCTAGGGTGCCCCTATCAGGAATCCATTGTCTACTCTGGCTTTTACCCATTTCAGAAACAAGAACAGCACTAAAACACAGTGAAAGTATTGAAGAAAGAAGGTAAAAAAAATTTTAAAAAAATAAAATAAAATAAAATGTGGTCAAATGAAATAAAGGAACTGAAATCGGAAGCAAAAAATAAAATAAAATGAAAGAAATTAGAAAATTAAAACACAGTGTACAATAACAACAAACAAAATTTCAGATTTAAATTTTAAATGTAAGAAATTAAATGTGAGGTGGGTTTCTTTTTTAGAGAAAATTTAAACTAGACAAGAATAGAAGGGAAAAAGTTAGAAACCAAAAAAACAAAGCAAAACAATAACATAAAATAAGGAGAAAAATACAGCAAAACGACTGAAAACCAATGAGGTTATTGATATGTAAACTAATGTAACAAAAATAATAACATTATGAATGAGGAAGAGATGCAAAATTATGAAACAAAATTTGGACTTGGATGCATAGAGAAAGAAACAAAACCAATCAAACAACAACAACAACAAAAAACAAAAAACAAAAACAAAAACAAAACCCCACAATGAGCTTAAAGAACACACACCAAGAGAAAATATCTAGTAGACATTCCAGCCCATGTCATTAACACATAGAATTAGATGCATAAGCAACCACAATTGGCATAAATCACATAATGCAGCATCAATCAAGCCCATACAGTATGTATCAAAACAGCTATCACAAACAAAACATTAATGACAAAAAAAAAACACAGCATAGAATGGTAGTGATGGGATACTCCCCATATGCCAAGGAGAATTCACTGACTCACTCAAAACAAAACAAAACAAAACAATAAGCCAAGGCAAAGTGCTGACACATTGAGGGAACAAAGATCAATGAGTCTAGGGTACACACACAACGATGAGACAACAAACAGACGAACAAAACAAGACGAACAAATCCGGTCACAAAAAAAATTGTCGTGCGAATTGCGAATTCAGAACGGGAATATTATGATATTTCAGCACCAATTTCAATTCCAGGACAATCAGGCCTCTTCAGAGATACCACACTCTGGAAATCCACTGGGGATAATAGTAACGATAGTCTGGTTACTCCTATTACCTATTATCCACAGCTTCAACACAGGAAATACGATAATAGTAACGACAGTCTGGTTACTCCTATTACCTATTATCTTCCTGCTATGGTCAGGCATTACACTATAATAACCTCACACAGCAGGAAATCCCAAACAGGGGAATTGCTCTGTGCAACACAGTTGGTAGAGACTGGTTACTCCTCCAAAGCTATTATACAACCCATGTACCCATGGAGCAGGCTTTACGATAGAATAATTTCATACAGAAGAAAGCTCTCAAGCAGGAGAAAATTCTTCTGTATGATACCATAAAAAGCCTCAGTCTGGTTACTGGTACTTTGATTATGGCATAAGGCCAAGTCTGGTTACTGGTCCTTAAATGATTAAACTACCTACTCACAGGCTTTACCACATTGCAATTCTTATAAAGCAAAATTTTCAAAGACGAGGACGGGAAAAATTTGCAATACATATTACAATACTACCTGCAAGTACATCCATAACCTACATAAAACATAAAGATACAATCACGGAGGACAACAAATTAGGCCTTAAAACTCACCAGAACCACCAGCAGCACAATTTTTTCTTACAAAAACTTCCAAGTAATTTGCTGCAATTCTTAAATTCAAATTAAATCGCGTTACCTGGGTCTATGGAGGATCCACAGACAGAACAGAGCAGTGTGAATATCAGCAAAGTGAGGAAATATCCTTTGGATTTGGCGCCATTTGCTGATATTCAGCATCACTCATCTCAGTCAAAAGATGTCCCATAGCCCAAGGTTTGCGAGTTGCCAACAACGCCATATTGTAGAAGAAATTAATAATCTTCAGGTCCGATTCAGTGGCTGGTTCAGATGAGTTTTATTCACTGCGCAGTGGAGAGAGATCATCACAGCAAGTTGTAGAAAACCTCTCTGACTAGAGTCAGCTCTAGTCAGATTATATATCTTGGGTCACAGGAAACAAAGGGCTAACCAAAAGGGCTATGCTTATTGAAATCGAGCAACAAAGGGCAATACACAACCAAGATGAAGGAAGCTACGGTGTCATTCTCAGAGGGGGGTGTCTGGGGGACCAAACTAACAAGAGGGTTCAAGCTAGCTTCTCGAGGCTCATACAGTGGTCTTAGGTGTGAAGAACTCACAGTCTGATGGCTAAACACATGTATAGAAGGAAGTTAATCACAGGGGTTCCTTTGGAAACATCAAAACCTTGATTAACACTGATGTGATAGCAGGAAGGAAAAAGAATACACTCTGATGTTGTTCAGCTCTGAAGTTACAATTTGTTGAGACAATTTAACTAAAAGTAGAAAGGTGGAACGAATTGTGAAGAAAACCATAATTATTTAAGATGTTAACAAATACAGAATTAAAGCTATAAATTCTGTTTCCACAGTGGTAACGTTCTATTGCACCCTGTGATTGTGGTTGATAAGCAGAGGAAACCACTTGCTTAATCCCAAGCTCATACATGACCTCCTGAAACACACCCGAGGTGAAGTTTGTACCCCTATCATGCTGAACCTCCCTTGGCAATCCTACCCTAGAAAAGAACTGGAGCAAAGCCTCCATAATGAGCTAGACTTTATACTCCTCAAGGGCACAGCTTCAGGAAATCGGGTGGCCACATCCATAATAGTCAATAAATGCTCATTACCTTTTTAGAGTTTTTGGCTGGGGACCCACACACTTAATAATGGCTCTTACATAACAGGGGTTGGACATAATGGAGCAACTGGGATCTTTTTATTTGGCTTACCAACAACCTGACATGCATGTCACGACTTCTGCCACCACATCTCGGTGCATTTTCGGCCAATAGAAGTGCCGCATGATCTTTTGCTGCATTTGCGTATGCCTAAATGGCCTGCCCAAGGTGTCTCGTGCGCTAGACACATCACTTCCTGCCTCAAACTACCGGGTAATACAATCTGTACCACCACAGACCAACCCTCATCAGCGGGTCGATTGGGTGGCCACCATTTACGCATCAAAATATCATCTTGCCGATAGAAACCCTCGGCTACTTCCTGACTCTCTTCAGAAGACATAGCAATTTCTCTTAAAAGGGCCACAGAAGGGTCCTTACAGGGACATATAAACAATCCAGATGCTTAAAACTTTATCATTTATTAACTTTTATCTTTTCCTTGCCTCCTCTGTGATGAAAGTTCACTATTTCTATCCTGTTATTTTGTACTGAGTGGGCGGTGTGCAGCAGAGAGTGTGTGTGGGTTTTGGTGGGCAGGAGCTCTGTCACTGTATATGTAGGCAGAAAGGTTTAATATAACAACTTCTCGCATAAATATGTTGATCATGATTGCCTCTCATCCTTTTCTGTTCATAACCATACTCTCTTCAGTGAATTTTGTTTCAGCAGGGTTACAGTGCTAAATACATGTCAGGGAATTGCAATTGGTTGCACACTTAAAATTGGGGAATTCAGTACATTGAATTTCTATGAGGTTTATATGATTGACAGTGGTTTGAACAATGTGATACAAGGTGGCATTTACTCTAAGATAATAATAAATATAAAGACAAATCCTTCTAGCAAAACAAGGAATATGTTATGAAGCAAGGATCATTATTTTTATCCATATTTCATTTGACATAATATTTATTCTTCCCACTCAATTAGTGAAGAACCTTATTTGTGTGTGTGTGTGTGTGTGTGTGTGTGTGTGTGTGTGTGTGTGTGTGAGAGAGTGTGTGTGTGTGTGAGTGTGTGTGTGTGTGTGTGTGTGGTTGGGTGGGTGGGTGTGGATTCTTCCCACTCATGCATGAACACAAATTAATTCAAATTAAATTAATAATTAAATCAAGACATCATCTGCAGCTGTGATTCCACAATCCCCGCCTGATGCTATTGAGTGTATTCTTTGAAACATAAATTATGAAAGACAATAACTGATCCTTTGATCTAATCAAAAGATTCCCTGGAAACGGAGATAAATTGATTCATGCATTTCATTAATTATACAGTTTCGATAATTTGTCAGAATTTTTAATTGTTTATGGACAGCAATGAAAAGCCTAATTTAACATTAAAGCCAAAGAATAATGGATTTATATTCAACACATTCGCCTTTTCTGCAATCGTAGAGACGTGCAAATACAACAGAGATACATTTAGATTTAGCAGGTGCTCCCTGGGCTATTCCATTTTAACCAAGTCAGTGTGTATATCTGCACATGTATGATGAACATATGTGTTCAAATGTTCATCATTAGGTTTTCCTAAAATCCAAATTGTTTAGATTTCTACTTCTATCCAATATAATAAATGTAAGTGGTCCATTGAAAATGACAAAAAATGCAGGAAATTACTCTTGACATGTATTGGTACATGATACACACTCTAAAATAATTCTTACCTTGTTACCCAACAAGAGGGCTGATATAATTCTGTAAAATCTGGGAAAACGATTTTACACACCTGCTCCTGGCGACTAGATTGAGAAAAAAATTGAAATGGTATGGCAAATTATTAAAGTTGGTTTCAGCAACTTTAAGACCAGGGAAAGGTTACAGTTATCATTAAAAACAATGGCAAACATGATTGCAGGACGGACACAAACTGCATGAAATTGGGATGTGTTACACAACCACCCACTCCAACCTTTTCACCCACTATTCGCCCTGTAGGTGAGACTACTGCAATCACATCAGCAATGCATATATCTTGAAGTAAAGAATCATCACTTATGGAAAGAGTTACTGCTGCAGAAAACACATATCAGAGTGTTACGGCTGTTCCACATTTGACCCAGGTACACCTTTTTGTCAGCAGCAGTCCCATTCTGATCTGGTGGTGAAGAGCTATATTTCTGATTCTTGTGGACTTAGTTTGTTCTGTGGTTGTGATTCATCTTTAGCACACAGCCTTGTTAAGTAACACCTGTGCTGGTCAGTTTCAATGCAGTAAAACTATAGCCCATTGCACTTTATTTCAATGAATAATTATCTTTTACATAAACTTTGTCATATTGTGAATCGTTCTCTTTTTTTGTGTGATGGTATGACACTATTTATTCATTGTTTTAAGGGTGGGGGTGTTACGGCTGTAAGTGCTCCCTGGTCTGTTTGTCCCTTCTCCCCTTCAGTTCTCAACTCTGCAGGTGAACCTAATTGCAACGAGGTGCACCTGGTCTTGGATCAGTAGCCTATTTAAGACACCAGCACTGACATCAGGAGAGGCTTCTGGAGTGGGGACTGCTGTGGTTCTGCCTGTCAGACTGGGATTCTGTGTTGTGTTCTAGTTGCTTTTGGTAGACTTCAGTTAATAATTTGGTTGTTAGTATTGTCTATAATAAATGCCTTGGTTTTCACTTTTTTAAGGTGTTTCCTGTGAGTTTGTTGGGTCAAATGTGGATAGTTGTTAGCCCCATAGGGCAGCCTTAGGGTGGGGCGTAACACAGAGAATCAGATTAAATACAAACAGAAGCTGGCTAGATAGTACTAGAGGTAAGACAGTCAATACATACTTTCTGAGGGGTTAAGGGACTTTTGTATATTATGATCTGCACAGTAGCAGCCGGAAATAGAAATCATTACTCTATCTCTCTACATGTTTTTGTTATAAATCCCAATGACAAAGTTTGTCCCCAGTGCTAAATCTGTTCATCTCCAAAGACTCTCTCCATCTCTGATCAGTGAAAGCACTGATCAGACTACAAATTACGAGTTATTAACAGTTCCTTTTGTCCTTGGTCATTTCTCACAAGATACTGTATATCTCTGTGTTTACTGGCTGAGCTTACACAGTGATTTTCACCAAGCTATGGCTGGACTGTCACTGAAGTATGGAAGCCAAATGGAACAGATGAAAAAAAGAGAGCATGTGTCTTTTCTAAGCATGCTGTGTTTCAAAGCTGGTTGATTCCTTGGCAAATGAGGAGGAAGAGTGTCTGTGTGTGTACTGCATTTGTCAAGGAATATTCCAGACTGTGCCAGTGTATTTGCAGGAAATTGGTTTCTTTTTCTTTTTAAGGACGTATTTAATTCTCTCCTCTCCTCTCCACACCAGCTTCTCTAAGTTCAGAGGACTAGCATCAGGGCGAATACCCGGAACTCTTCATTGTCAGTGGCCTGTTGTCAAGCGCACACTCTTATTCCTTCAGCAAACATATAGCCTCTCATCATCTCCAAAGCTACAAGAACTACGTACCATCTCATCTTGAGAGAGAAGCAAAGAAAATTGGGGGGGTGTGAGGAGGCAAAATGGGTTGAGTTGTGCAGTAATTTAAGCAAAGGAAGTCTGTGAGAGGAGCTGAGAGGCAGCTAACAGTCGATGTTGTCATGAATTTGCTGTGCCACCCACCATTGAATCTGCTTGGATGTTTCAGAATGTTTTTTCCTTTTTTGTACTTCTCTCTTTACACTACAAAGCCAGGACCTTGGACACATATATATCTCATTGAACTGAATTTATTACATCACTTGACATTTGATTTTCCAAGATAATAGAGTATGTCCTCATTCAGTGGATAAGGTGTCTCAGCAGCAGGTGCAACATATGCCATTTAACCTTAACAGGTTACATCTTGTACTGGTTCTGCTTATGGGTAAGCTTTTTCAAAATCACTCTAAGACTGGAACTGAAATTGCAGTTATGAGCAATTGCAGAATTTATGAGCATGGGTATGTCATGTTATCACATTTTTAATCTCATATTGGTTGTTAGGCCAATGACACATGCTGGATTCTGACCTGTTGATTCCTGTTCTTCACTATTTGTACAGACACTCACCTGAGTATCTTAACAATGTGATCTGTCTCTTTCTGTAGAACACACAGGGGCTGTCTTGCTACTTTCAAATGCCTTTGAGAAGTGTTAGACTAAGATATGCATGGCCCACAGTTACAGTTCAGGTATTATATTTAAAAAAAAAGTTCTGTGGGTGGAAAACAAGACTAGGCTGCCCAAGCCATATCACAGAGCGCTCATATGGTGTTATGGAATATTTGAGAAATCCTTGTCTACAAAGCTCTCGTGTCCCTCTGCATTGATTGGCAAGAAAATTCACAGGCTGCCAGTCGGCACCATGGCATTAGGAAATTACTTTGGTTTTAGCAGCTCTCACACTTTAATATCTTTTTATGAAATTTGTGAAAATCATGTGACATATTGACAAATATTTTATATGCATGGATTCATTATTGATCTTGGAAGTAAGTTTAAGTAAGTTTATTTGACAGCAGAGTTATGAATTATCTCTAGCTGGGAATGATGCTCATGTTTTCACTACCCCAACTGTCTCTTTGTCTCTCTCTTTCCCAAATTACTACAACACTAGTACCAGTTGGCATAGCCAACAATTAAAATCCTTAACTGTACGATATTTCTTGGTGAATATAACCATTACATTTTGATGACTATATGCATGATTTTATTGTGTCTTAAAATCTTTCATTAAACAATTCCCTGACCCATAAAATGTGATATGTGCATACATCTCTATGGAAATCAATTTACACACAGTAAAAATTCAAAGTGCTTCCAGGGGTTCTGAGGCAAAGAAGAATAACTGACATTTATCGATCCAGCAATTTCAACCAATCAATTTTTATTTTTATAGCCCAAGAAATCCACAAAAAAGTTAAAACAGATGACTTTTGTAATTGTGAATTACCACAACACTGGTTAAATGCAAAACTACTGAATGAACAATGGCTCTCTTAAGTTTTGATTTGGTTTGGACCCCAAAGTGGAGACTGACACTGGTAAGTATGTATAAAAGAGTTTATTGTCCACAAAAACAACTAAGGAGCAGGCAGTGGAGACAGGGAGCTGGCTGACTTGAAAAATGTCCTCCGATTAGGGGTGAGCACAAGGAAAAAAATTCTGGCCAAAGAAGCGAGGCACACAGGGCACCTGAGCACAGGAAAAACACAGGTAAGTACAAATTATATGACAAAAGCACTGCAAAAACTGGCAGCAAAATTGCAACTAGAAATGTATCCACAGAAAGTAGAGCGAGCACTACCGAGCAACACAGAATTATCTGGCAGACTAGTGGAGTGAAGACCAGGCTTGTATAGGCAGGTAGATGAGCTGACTGGAAACAAGTGTGCCTTGTCTACTGCTGCAAGAGCCAGCCATGCACCCTGCCACACACGCCATGCAGGAGAAGAAGAACAGAAAGGGAAGGGGGAGAGAACACAGACACAAAAGATACAACAAAACCAAAACCAAAGCCGAATCATCACAGGCTCTCTCTATAAGATCAATGCTATGACCCTACATGATTATACATAAAAAAGGACAGTCTAATATCGCAAAGAGTAATGCTAGTCGTATTTCTATAAATACAAATTGATTGATGAACAAGCCCAGATGCATTTTTTAAAATCAATGTGGTTTTGTGTGATCAAATTAAAATGAACAGGATATTCAAATCACTTGGTATGACACATGGACTAACACGACAATAGACAGTGTCATTTACTTACATTTTTAAACAAATGAGAGAGCACTGCACTTGTGCAAGACAGAGGCAACAGAAGGTTAGCAGCTGTCTATCCTTGATACCCTACCTGCTTAGCACAGTAAACGCAGCTGAGTATCATGTTCATCAGGTTTATAGTTATTAATGTAGTAGTAGTAATGGAAATAACAAATAGTAATAATAAAATAATAGTGGTAGCAATGTAGTAAAGTAGATCACAAATGCCATTATACTATATGTAGCAAATATTATATAAGTAATAATCAATTATGAATACAATTGGGTTAAAATCTCTGATTATACTCTGAACTGTAATCACCTCCTCTGTGCTTCCCGATGATTGGGACCACTTAAATATCAAATACCTAAGTCACAGTAATTTGTATGCTTCAGCTGCAAAAATTTCAGAAAAAATAAGGATGGACGCTGGGTGAGTTATTAACCTTCAGGCTGATAAAACCATTGACTGTATAAGTAATTGATGTAGCCACCGTGACATCACTCTCTTTGTCGCGACTGCTTAAATGAAGCCTTGACTGTGGGATTTGGCTGCTGATGCCGTGTTGATTTTCTGGATCTAGAAGTTACCACATTTGGATGAGAAGGTGGTGCTGGAGAGGAGCAATGGGTTAGTAAACGACAAAGCTAAACAGTCTATACCTTTGTATACGCACATGCTGGGAAACTTAAAATAACCGGTCTTTATTCTCTCTATAAAAGCCAACAACTACCCTGACCAGCTGATGAATAAATGCATGATAAACACTTAACAAGCTAACAAGCCAGGTATTCGCCATACCTGGCACAGTATACTTGCTACTTAGTGCAGATATATAAATACCATAATACTAGAATTTCACTCTTTTGCATAAAAAATTGCTCCAACAACAAAAACACAATGATAGGTAAAGTTCAGTGACTGTAGCTATGTTAAATAAAACGGGACTCTCTGTCTATACAGCTCTGGATACTTTGTTCGGGTAGTAGGTGGGGCTGTTCCTCTGCTGCTCCTCCGCTGTCCTCACCTACGTCCGCAGCGCGCACCTGCTTTCAAACACATTGTCATCAGCCTCATAAGGACAGTCCTTGTAACACATTGGGCCTCATGCAGCAACAGTCTCTAAAATTTCTCTTAATTTCTTGTTAAGAGAAAAATAAGACAAGTCAACGCCGGATGCACCAACCGTTCACCAACTGGAGGGGCATGGCTGATCTTTTGTAATTAGCATAGGTAACGCCCCTTCAACACCATTTAAGGGCAGGTGCATGTTGTGCCGTGTGCAAATCGGGCACAAGGAGAAGAAGAAATGCCACCGAAAAAAGGTAGTAAGAAGAAGAACTACAGCAGTTGGGAAATCAAAGTACTTTTAAGTTAACTTAAAGATATAATCTGGAAAATTTGTATTTAAATGTCTGTTAAGTCACTATCACTGAATGAGGTAACACAATGGTGATTGTCCATTCATTATCTGTACCGTTTATCCTGTTCAGGGTCGCGGGGGAATGGTGATTTAACCTATAGCAAATCAAGAGGTAGCACGATGAAAAAGGGAGCCAACTGTGGATGTCTGGTTAAATTGGGACATGTGCACCTGCAATTCCCTTGTATCACCATTAGGTGCCGCCAAATAGAACAAAACTCAGAACTGCGTTACAGGTACATCAAACATGAGGCAATGGCAAATGATCTGTCATGCTGTGAATGCCGTGTCAGCCGAGGGACGCACGGTTACTGAAACAAAAAAAAAGTGGTTTGATATGAAGATGGAATCTGCAGTCTGAAACTGCTCAGCAGCCATTCATCCATCTCATATTAGATCTGTGCGATCTCTCAGTGCGCTCTCTGCGTAAGGCCTGGATCGCTTCTTGCATGAGGCCCATTGCCCACAAAAGCGCACAGTGACCTGAATCAGTCAGCCACATACTAGGTTTTGACCTAGTCAAGTGGACATGTGAGGAACTGCAGAGGTTGCAGTTTGGATAAAACTGAGATACTGGTCATGGACCCTGACCAACACTGACACCAGTTTAATTAAGATCCAGTGAAGTTGCTGTTTGAGAAATATTATTGTAACCTATGTGTATTTTGGAAGAGTCTTTAGAGACTTTAGAGAGAGTTTTCCTGCATCGTTTTGAGACAGGATGTTTTTCTATGTTGCTGATGTTGTGACATCTGTTTTAGTTTGCATGTTTCAGAGTTATCACATGGCTCTGTTGCTTTTTTTTTCTTTTTAAGAAGGGCAATAGAATCAAATGTTATTTGCTGTGAACCTGCAGCACTTTGATTTAAATATCATTAGTTAGGTAAAATGCCTTTAAAAATAAAGTTTGTTGAATTGATTAATTTCATGCTAACCGATGATTTTTTAAAAAGCCACTGAATTATCCCATTTTATAATTTTTCAGTTCATGTGCTATACCATGTTTGTCTAGTTAGTGGTGCTCTGCACTCACACTGAGGTCTTAGTTCTTGGTAAGGGTCAAAGGGAATAGGAAGCGATGAAAATGCCAGAACAAGCTACACATTCAACTGTGTGACTTCCTGGCAGTATCATTGTTCTCAGTGGTTCTCAGGATGCAATCTCGAGGTCGGTAACAAAGTAAGAGCTTTCTGTTGTATGGAAACTGTGCTGGAATTGCTTCCTTAAATTTAGCTGAAGTAGCCCACTATCAGACAGACTTCAGTAAATACATTTTTTAGTAATAAGAACTCAAAAGTTACTATAATAGAGGATTTTGTGGACTATTAAGACTTTTCAATTTTCAATTTCTAACAAAGTTGGTTAAACCAGCAACAAAAATAATAATTATAACAGTTTAAGTAAACAGGTCTATTATTACCATTAGCAACTATACATAACTACTATACAGTGATTTATTTTTATCCAATGAAAGGCAAAATACATCTTTCTCACCTCCCGGACCTTGGATTAGTAACCATATGCACAAATGTAACAAATACTTTGTGTGAGTGTGTCTGTTTGTTTGAATATAATAATAATAATAATGTGTGGTTTCTTTTAATTAATTTTGATCATTTGGTGATACAATTCCAACATGATACAACATGACCCATGCCACATTTAGGAAGTGTACGTACTGGAAAGGTATAATCTGTCTGAATGCCATTAAATTGCATCCTTCCTAACTGTCTTTCTCAAAGAAACCACTGATGAGACTGAATTAGTCTAAACAACTGAACACTGACTGACTGCATTACTTTCATGAAAACATGTCAAATCTGTGTTTTTCTTTCGTGGGATAATGTGGTGTGGGTGGGAATTAATGCATGTTGGTGGGGCAAGAGTTGTCAAGCATCGCCAAATAGCAAAACAATAACATAATTCCAGAAGAACAACATGAATAGTTGTGGATTTAAACACAAACTAAGAACAGAAAATATAATCAATGTTACTCTTACTTTTTGTTTGCACTGCTTAGAAATACTGAAGGGATGTGGCAGCAATCTTGTTTTGCTGACCAGATGCCAATGCAAGAAATGAATGCCCACATGATACACAAGTCTTCAAGCTAAAACTTAGTTTGAGGCCCTCAGAATCACTCAAGGGAAGGACTGTTAATGCCTCTCAGGCTTGTTAAGTGAAGTATCTTTTGACCAATGTAACAGTAATGTAGCAAATGTAGTAATGCAATATCATAATGGAATTCAGTTTGATATTTAAAATTTAAATGTAGCGCTTACTTTTTATTTTTTTAATGATAACTGCATTTTCTGGGCCAATTCATCTGAGGAGATTCCTATAAAAGACATTTTATCTGAGATCGCAACTGATGGATGTAGCCATGTAGCTGCCCTTGGCATCAATGACACAGCAGTAGAGTTCGACTGGTGCTCAATCTTGTCTTTATTTGTGATACACCGTGAAACTTAAACATACAAAAACATTGTCAGTTGACACAAACACTTATAACCATACAAACAATTTCAGTTATCATAACAAAGTTAAAATGTGATCAAACGAACAGCGTAAGTAAATTACAATGTTGCATTATCTTTTTAAATCACTATACAACGAGGTATTAACAGTCATTAAAGTCAAGCTGAAACAGCATTTCGAGAGTATCTAGCTTCCGTATCGTGATATATCTCCGAGTGAAACAGGACGTGCAAGTGGCATTAGAGGGATTTGATTTGATCGTTGAGAAGTGGGCGTAGACAGACGTTCTCCACAGCTCAGTAGCTACCCAACTGACCGAACGTTCTTGGTGCTCTGTGGCTTAATGTTGCAGATTGATTGGTTGAAATTGGTTGGTTTTAGCTTATGTAAGCAAACGGGATATTTTGTTTTTTCAGGAAGAAAAAATGATCGAATTTTGATATAAGAATACGAAGAAATGGATTTTCTGTATTTGTTTTGGCCTTTATTGTCAAATAGATGCACAATATTACCGGGGATGTGATCTAAAAGGATTAAAATGACATTTTTCATTTCACCTCGACTTTAAAAACGTAGAAAACAATTACCTTGCTTCGTCTGCCAAGGGTACAAATTTTGGACTGGTGACAGGTATGCCTCCATTTACTCACTGCTCATGATCAAATACACAAAATACAATCAGAGCATAAACAACAGAGTTAAACCATAACAAAATTATTTAATGATACATACCTTCTGAACTTCCTGCACACACACACACAATGAGCTTCTGGTTTCAATTGAAAAGTTGGCGTGTGACGACACACCCGACCTTTTATACGAGTTCCGGGTCGCGCCGCTCAAACCCCGGAACATGAATACACAAACCAAATGCCGGTGGCCCCTTACAAGCCATACGGGAATTTAAATGATCAACGTACAAACCCTACCACAGGATGTCTGTTTATACATGACAAAGGCATGAGCAAAGAAGCTGTGGATCTTGATGGCCCTAGAGTGGAGTTTCTCTGTCTGTCTCCTCATACAGTCAGAAATGTTTGATTAAAGAGACGTAGGCTTCAACTTGGTACTACATTCAACTTGCATTATTTTCTAATACATACACATGTCCACTTAATGACACCAATAAGTAAATGAGTAAACAACCAGTCTTCATTCAAAAACACTGTATTCTTTAAGATTTGAGCCTTCTGTTTGATGTACATTGCAAAACTACTAATCATATGCATAGCCTACTTGAATTTTCTTGGTGTTAAAGCCTGGGACGTTCTTGACATGGTGATACTGTTGACATTCAACTATGTTCCATGTGGTATTAGAATAGGTGCAAGATAAACCATGTAAAAAAAAGTAATTTAAATGATTCTTCTCAAATATTGTTTTTCTTTTTAAATTAGAATTTTACTAATTTTAGATCAGCTTAACAGTAAGTGACAATGAACAGTTAATATATACCATTATCAGCTTTAAATTGTGATTTACCTGAAAATCCTTTGGCACAGTCATGTTTGGTGCATGTGGTTTTAAAAAGGACTATGTGTAAAACTATCTTTTGTCATCTGTTGGCTTTGCTACTGTGACAAATAGTGCAAGCTGGTATTACTTAAAGGACTTAAAAGTCTTTGGGGGGGAATTCACTAACAATGAATTGCGGGCGCTGATAGCACCATAAATTGTGAATCATTTGCACCCGCTATCTGCTCCGTCTCAAGGTCTGATTCATTAAGTAAATTGCACTGATGATACTCAAGTGCAAACACGCCCATAAAGTTTTGCAGATCCCAGCAGTTTGCTCCTGTTTTGTGTCTTATTGTGGAGAGGAGCTGTCTGCACCTCCACTCTCTGCTCCGCAGTGCTGCGCTCTCAGGCATCAGTTGAGTGCGTACTGACGGAGCTCAACTCCACCCACAGATAAATGATGAGCAGGGAGAGGAGGGCAGCACTTTAAACAATTTAATGTAAAGTCCAGACTCGATAAGTGTTTGCTAGTTTAACTGTCTGTAATGCAGCTTCATTTTTTAAATGAGCCGCAGCTCATCCATATAATAATCATAATGGCTCCAGACCGTCCACCCATGTCTGTACCCATGTGCCGGGGTTGAGCCTTGCACAGCCCCGGACTGATTGGTCTCCCGGTTATAATAATAATGACAGTATATTATTAACAGATTGTTGTTACGTCCTTTTGTGAATTCCCCCCTTGGTATCTTTAAACAACCAGCTCAACTACCAGCAGACAGGATGGATGGCTTGTTTTGAAAATGCTGGTCAGTGGCAGGAAGCAACAAGCAAGCATAACTGGATGGTTGCTTAAATAGTGTAAAATGTTACTTATCAATTAAACTACCCTACAGTGGGCATATGAATATAATTTTCCAACATTTTAGTGTATGAAATCCATTCCTGGATGTGGGTTTATGTCTCTTAATGTTCTATGACTTACTTTGTGTTAAAGGAGAACAGTCTCATACTGCATTACTGGTGTCTAACCCAGCAGGGACTTGAGCTGATGCGCTTCGCATTTGCATTTGCATTTGCATTTGCATTCAACATTAAAGATAATCAGCAGCCAGACTGGATTGCAATTAAAACAGTTCATTTATTCTATTTATTTATTTTATTTCATTTATATTTTTCAATATATATATATGTAATAATTTACAATATACCAGTCAAAAGTTTGGACACACCTTCTCATTTAATGGCTTTTCTTTGTTTTCATGACTATTTACATTGTAGATTCTCACTGAAGGCATCAAAACTCTAAATGAAGTGTGAAATAACTCAAGCATCGTTTGTATTTTAGATTCTTCAATATAGCCACCCTTTGCTTTGATTACTACTTTGCACACTCTTGGCATTCTCTCGCAGAGCTTCATGAGGTAGTCACCTGAAATGGTTTCCCAATAGTCTTGAAGGAGTTCCCAGAGATGCTGAGCACTTGTTGACCCTTTTGCCTTCACTCTGCGGTCCATCTCATCCCAAACCATCTCGATTGGGTTTAGGTCAGGTGACTGTGGAGGCCAGGTCATCTGATGCAGCACTCCATCTCTCTCCTTCTTGGTCAAATAGCCCTTACACAGCCTGGAGGTGGGTTGGGGTCATTGTGCTGTTGAAAAATAAATGATGGTCCAACTAAACACAAACCGGATGGGATGGCATGTCGCTGCAGGATGCTGTGGTAGCCATGCTGGTTCAGTGTGCCTTCAGTTTTGAATAAATCCCCAACAGTGTCACCAGCAAAGCACCCCCACACCATCACACCTCCACCTCTTGCATGTAGAGACCATCCGTTCACCTTTTCTGCATCGCACAAAGACACGGCGATGTGGAACCAAAGATCTCAAATTTGGACTCATCAGACCAAAGCACAGATTTCCACTGGTCTATTGTCCATTCCTTGTGTTTCTTGGCCCAACCAAATCTCTTCTGCTTGTTGTTTTTTCTTAGTAGTAGTTTCTCAGCAGCTATTTGACCATAAAGGCCTGATTCGCGCAGTCTCCTCTGAACAGTTGATGTAGAGATGTGCCTGCTACCAAAACTCTGTGTGGCATTTATCTGGGCTCTAATCTGAGGTGCTGTTAATTTGCGATTTCTGAGGCTGGTGACTCGGATGAACTTATCCTCAGCAGCAGAGGTGACTCTTGGTCTTCCTTTCCTGGGGCGATCCTCATGTGAGCCAGTTTCGTCGTAGCGCTTGATGGTTTTTGCAACTGCACTTGGGGAAATTCAAAGTTTTTGCAATTTTCCAGACTGACTGACCTTCAGTTCTTAAAGTAATGGACTATCGCTCTCTTTACTTAGCTGATTGGTTCTTGTCATAATATGTGTTCTAACAGTTATCAAATAGGGCTGTCAACTGTGTACCAACCTTCTGCACAACACAACTGATGGTCCCAACCTCATGAAGTAGGCAAGAAATTCCACAAATTAACCATTTCAGGTGACTACCTCATGACGCTCATTGAGTGAAGGCCATGGGTTTGCAAAGCTGTCATCAAAGCAAAGGGTGGCTACT
Organism: Semicossyphus pulcher; assembly: GCF_022749685.1. Taxonomy (NCBI): domain Eukaryota; kingdom Metazoa; phylum Chordata; class Actinopteri; order Labriformes; family Labridae; genus Semicossyphus; species Semicossyphus pulcher. The sequence continues at coordinate 695,950 of NW_027211770.1, read as the reverse complement.
TTGAGGAATCTAAAATACAAAACGTTATTTCAAAATTTTTTGTACATATACATAATATAGAATACATAATTCCATATATCTTGCTTCATAGTTTTGATGTCTTCCGTATGTATCTACAATGTAGAAAGTAATAAAAATAAAGAAAAAACATTGAATGAGAAGGTGAACTTTTGACTGGTAGTGTAAATAACTTCCATAGCTGGAAAACAAACAAAACTTCCAACTTAATGTGCTCACAAACCTCGCGCTTCAGCGTTCATGAACCTTTTGCCCTTCTGGGGTCAAACACCTGACCTAGACAATGGCTGTGTTCGAAATGCCATACTATATACTACATACTCTATATTACATACTATACATACTATATACTACATACTATTTACTGCATACTGCATTAGGTGGTAGTATGTAGTATGGAGGAGCTTTTCAAATTAATTTTGCAGTATGTTACACCATGCGGAAGTAAACAATAACTGCTGCTTCTTTAGCTAAATTGCTCCCTTCTGCTGGAATACTGCCGCTGTCAGTCATTTCAACTGCTGCTGTGACGTTCCAGCGCTTTGCCTTGTGGGATACAGTAGGCAAGGCACTGGTCTGATGCATACTGGAGAATTTTTTCTGAAACAGTACGACATCCGGGCATTTTTAGCATACTGTACATTTTGCTTTTGTTTGCATACTGCATACTACATTTTGGCCAAGTCAGTACTGCTAGTATAGTATGGCATTTCAAACACAGCAAGAGATTTTCCTGTCTATTATAGCCAACATGTAGCATCACAACGACACCCTCAGTACGTGTAATGAATTACATGTGCATAAGAACCGCATAAGAACAGAAGAAATTTGGCTCTGACACTTTGTGTCTCTTAAACATTAAGCTTCATTTAAGTTTTCATGCAAATATCGGACAAATAATATGGCTTGTTGTACGGTGTATTGTATCAACAGTATTCCGAGATGTAAAATTTAGTTATTCACTGAGCAGCTCAGTTGGCAGAGCGGGTGCCCCATGTAAAGAGGCCATAGTCCTCGTCACACTGATCGCAGGTTCGACTCTTGTCCTGCCAATCATTTGGTGCATGTTGTTCCCCACTCTCTATTCCCGACATTTCCTGCCTATCTTCAGCTGTCCTGTCAGATAAAGGCAAAAGCCAACAAAAAAAAATCTTAAAATAACCTTATGGACTTTCAATAATATGGTTGATTTTTATAAATATGTCACTTTTGTGCAAACACATGAAATTCTGTGAGAAGACTATTGTAATTTACATTCTAAAGCAGCTGTCCCTCTAGAATAGTCATTTAATGGTAGCAGACTAAAAGCTGCATTTAAAGAGCCCTATTAATGGTCTCATTAGTACAATTTTTCTCTCAAACCTTTTTTGAGGTTTTCTGGTGAAGGGCCACCATTAGTCGCTGGAGTTTTGTGCCAGGTGTCTATGTTTTATGCTGTTGTTTCAGACTCAACTATTTGATAGTGCTTTTGGATTTGGAAAAAAGTCTTAAATAATTTTCAAAATTGTCATTATAGCTAAAATAAAGTTTTTGTTTTAGCTGCACTAGCCATGGGGCTGTAAGAATAGCAATGTCAATACTTTGGTTGGTCCACCACTTTGGCCCAAACTGAGACAACTCAATAACTATTAAATGGATCGCACATGCATTTATGTTCTCCTCTTCTTCACTCTTGTTCTTCACTGTTGAGTCCTTTCTTGCATTCAGTCCATTAGAATGAATTATTTTTTTAATGCTTAAGATAGAAGAAGAAAACTATCATGACTTTGCTTTTCTTTTTTGGCATCTCACTTAATGTGGTTTAACTTTTGGATGGGTTGTCATGAAACTTGATTTAGTCATTCATTTCCCCCTTAGTATCAGACTTGGTAAACTGTTAACTTTTATTCGGCGCCATCCTCAGGTCAAAGTTTCAATTGGATGATACTATGGTTTCTGATAAAATGCCTATGAAACTAATGAAATTCCCATTACTCTTAACTGTACTTTGTCTTGTATGCTTAAAAGCAGCATGCCCTTATTGTCTCCCATGCACAAACAAGAAAAAAACAAGATGTCTGTGATGAAGATTTTCAAATGGAGGAATAAAAATATATATGACCCACCATCCGTGTATGGTATAATCTGCACTGAATTTGCATCAGATCTGTAGGTGATAAGTAGCTTCATTATCCATGCAATGAGAGACTATTTCTGGAGATTTTCACAGGTCAGAAACAGTGGGAAAAGGCAGAAAGGAGGAGGGGCAGCAAATGAAATACATCAATTCTTCCCACGTTGTTTTAAGCAAATGGATGTAGAAGATGGCAATGTAACAAAATTTTTAAATCACAAATGCAGACCAAACTGGAGATGGCTCTTTGTGCTACCAGCTGCAATAAGTTCCCTATTAGACGCACTGTCTGGTATGTCTGTGCTCAGTAATTTAACACACGAGAGCACATACACAATTTCAATGTTATTCCCTGTGTTATTTGTTTATAAGCTCTGAATTCTTCTCACAGTTTTCTATTTTAATGATCTTGCCTTATTTTTGTTAACAGACAATGTAACAGAGACCAAATAAACCCAGGCTTATTTAAATAACAATGATTTAAAAAAATTTTTTTTAAAAACCCAACCTTTTAATCATTAAATAAAACCAGCCAACCAACCAAACCAAATAATGTATAAACCCCTAGCCATAAAATACCACTCTAAAAGCTTTGATGATAACATGTGAAATCTTACCCTTACAGGGACGCTTTAGTTTCTGCATGATGAGTTCAAATTTTGAATCTTGATGTAAAAAAAAAAATGGTTGGACTAGATTTGATGTTTTCTGGTTAATGGTGTGAAGGCTGAGCTGCCATCTGCACTCAGCTGTGTGCCAGGCAGGTTTGGGTCCTCCTTACATCTTTTACAACAGTCAGAGCGTAATGATACAGGCAAGCCAAGAGGTGGCAGCAGGGGGGCAAGACATCTCCATCTTTCTCCTCAGAAGTCACAGTTACCTACACAACCATGCAAGGCCCTGACTTTGGCCTTGGATGAAAAGGGATAAAACTACTTATCTAGCAACTGTTTCCCTAAAGCCCACAGTCGTGATCTTCCAAAATCTACTTTCCTATCCCTTAGATGGAAACGGTTAAATACTGTTCTCTTTATAGGCCTCTGGTGATACATTAAAATTATACCCTCTGTCAGTCATTCACTTATTTGTGTATGGTAGTTAGCATTATGGTGTTTTGTATGTTACTTTTTCATGGTCTGGGTGTACACAAAAGACTGATAAAATTGGCATCTGATGGTTAATAGTATTTAAGGTTAGCTCTCCAAAATAGACAGAAAATGTGGGAAACATGTACCAATACATGAATTTCTCAGTAGGATTTTCCAAATAAGCATGACCAATATATCCTGTCTACACATATTAATCTGGACACAATTACTTATCCCCAAATTATCCCCTGTCCACTGGAGCAGATTACTTTAAACGCTGAAGTAGCTTATATGTGCATACTGTATAGAGTATGTGCAAATTATTTGTAACTAAAGAAAAACAAAACACTAAGTCGTTTCAGTGTTTGTTTACATAAATACTGGTGAGAAGGTTAGGCTCATAATAATAATGATCATCTGTTATGCAGGAATCTCGATATCATCTGGCTTCAAAATGAAATTCTCCTTGAATTATGAACTAAAATTCTACAGAAATACTTTACTTGTATCAAATGGCTCTTTATCCTTACATGGAAAACAATGCCCCTAATTAGGGGCTCCCTCTGTTGTTTTCCTTTAACTGCATTGATTGAGACAGCTACTAATGTGATGCTGATGAGACGCAGGAAGAGAAGCGGTGATACCGCCAAAAATGTGTGGCAAAACACAAATACATCTTTGCCCCTGTAGGTTTACAAATCTTTACTCTCAATCAGTAAGACACCATGTTGTGCATTTTTTTGGTTTAATACAGTTTGCTCCAACAACATATCTGATGTAATTTTGTCAAGATTGTCACGAAATCTCAAGATAACAATGACACAATTAAAAAAAAAGAAATACAACTGAAGTTACTTTTAAACATAGCTGATTAAAGCAAGTATAGCTGGAGGGCTGACTACAGTGTGACACCACCTTGGACTGTAAACAGCTGCACTCTCTGTCTTTATCATCCTATGTGGATCCTGAACCCTTGCTTACTTTCTCATTGTGATTGACACATGGATTAACCGGTTATTGCACTGCGCTACATAGTGGCAATGTGTCAGACATCAGCGGCAAGTTTGCTTTTTTAACCAGAGGTTTCAACACTCTTGACACTCATGCAGCCACGTTGAACAAACCATCTCCCCCAACCTAATACGTGTTGGCTGTCCCTGCTAAAACTGTTTCAGTGTATTGATTCATTTAGACTGTGTTCACTGGGTGAACTCCTGCTCATGTTTGACAAGCTTGCCATGAGGGACTTGACTTTGTGTGCGTAATAGTTTCTCAGGTTGACCGAGGGCACCTCTTTTATCCCCTCGTCAAAATCACAGCTTCTCATTGCAATCTCCAGCTGTTTTTGTCTTTTGTAGAAGAGAGAGAATTTATTGAAAATAAGCGTAATTGGAAGCACAACGACTAAGATCCCAGCAAGGATGCACACTGAGGCAGTCAGCTTGCCCACTATAGACACCGGCACCACATCTCCATACCCAACGGTGGTCATGCTGACAGTGGCCCACCACCAGCACGCTGGGATACTGGAGAGATCCTCGTTGTCCTCTTTCTCCACCGTGTAGGCAACAACAGAGAAAAAAGACACCCCGACGGCCAGGTAGAGAAGCAGCAGGCCCACTTCTTTGTAGCTGTTCCTCAGGGTGGCCCCCAGGGAGCGAAGGCCCGTGGAGTGACGAGCCAGCTTCAGGATGCGGAAAATCCTCATCAGCCTCAGCACTTGCGCAACACGTCCCAGATTGGCCAGTGCAGGGCTGCTCTCCACCACCAGGTTTATAAGAAGTGTCAGGTAAAATGGAAGTATGGACACCAGGTCTATTATATTTAATGGATGCTCGAAGAAATGCACAAGATCCGGTGCTACCACAAACCTGGCAACCAGCTCCAGAGTAAACCAGGCAATGCCAAAGTGCTCCACAGTCTCAAAACGGGGGTCCTCTGTGGGTTTACCCTCACTGTCCAACAGGCTGAACTCAGTCATGCTGTTCATGCACATAGTGGTGATGGAGCCAAGCACCACCAGGATAGAGAGAATACTGATAATACGGCTGGCCACAGAGTAACCGGGGTTATCAAGCATTAACCAAACGCGCCTCCGTGTGCTCCCAAGCAGCTGTTTATCAAACTTGGTCGCATCACTGTAAAACTCCAACAGCTCATCAAACGATGAAGTGGTGCTTGCTTCATCACTCCTGTCATCCCAATCCTCCTGGTCCTGGTCCATTTTCTTATCGTGGTAGGTGCTGCTGCAACACGAGTCAATAAAGAACTCATTGATGCCCCAGTACTCGATCTCCTGACTGAAGGAGAATATGCACAACTCGGCCATGACGTGCAGCCTTCCAGTGTTGTAGAAATTCAGCACGTAGGGGAAGAGTGCTGGGTTCCTGTCGAAGTAAAACTCTTTCTCTGTGTCGTCATAGTCGTCACACAGCTCCAGTATGGACTCTTTGGACTGACAGTGGAGTAAACGCGCAAGCCTCGTCTCAGGGAACCGAGAGAGAGTGTCAGACTGGAGATGCTTCTTGAAGCCGCCTACGTTGATGCGGATAGCAGCGTTGTCATTCATGCGAACCCCGGCGCACGGTTTCCCCAGGGCCTGACCTGTCATGTCTGGACGCACGGAGAGACAGAGGGAGCGACCACACAAAACCACAGTGACACGAAGAGAAAGACGGACACGCACATTAGAAGAGAGTGCAGTAAAAGGGGAATTAGAACAAAATATTATCAAATAGCTTAAATTACTTGTTTTTTAAACTAAAAGACCAGGTCGTGAAAGCATTTCCCCCAACATATAGACAATAACATGAAGAGTGGTAAGAACAAAAAAAAAGCACACATAAGAAAATAGTACTTACTTTAAAGCGCGTCCAATTTACCGAATTTCCCGGCAAGAAAACTCTGTAATCAACTCCATTGACAGCATAAATGCATATTGTGGCCAAGTTTTGTCTCTACGTCAAACGCTTAGACCTACAATCCAGGCAGGTTCGTCTCAGAAAGGTAGGAGGAAGCCTCCAACCGGGGTCGGCGCGATGAAAATGAGGAATTCTACTAATAGAGTCAGCGCAATCGATGTCTCCCGACTGAAATTAATTTCCGTTTCTTACAAAACGAATTTTCCTCCAGATGGCTATAAATTGATGTTCCCCCTTCAAATATAGGCTACCCGAAGGCTTGTTGTAGCTGGCAGTCCTATACTCTGCTTCCGCAGGGTTTTCTACATCCTTCAGTTACATTTATTGGCTACATTTATAACAGTAAATTCTGGGAGCCATAGGTAGCCTTCTGCTTTGCGTCCTTTTGCTTCTGCGAGAAGGAAAGAGGGAATTCCCTCTCCTTCTCTCTTATCATCTCTCTTCTTTCTATCGGTTGCTGCGCAGCAACACGTAGCTCTCCCTTTGCACCGCCCTCCCAAAGTGATCTCAGCATCTCTGTGCTGTCAGACACGAGGCGCAGCTTCAGGGGGAGAGGGAGTCACCTTACCAACCAACCAAAACAAAAAAGCACGAACAATACATGAGGTAAAAATAAACCATTATGCGCTTCCATCGTCACAGTAAGATAACGGCGTCTTTTCATATAGTTTAGCTTCATGGGCTTCACATTGACACCACTGGGAGGTTTTAACCAATAAAAAATGATTATAAATGAGATCAGTCACAATTCTGACTGATAACAAGCTAGAGTTTTTCGAATGACAAACCCTAATTCTTGTGATCCATTTGTAGTTCGTGATTTGTGCAATGATTGCAATGTTATCAAGCAAGCCTGGATTTCATCCTCTGTTCACTGAGATTTCTTGATGTATGTGTGCTGTATAATTTCGATTATTTATCACGTGTGGGCATGCCTTTATTTTGGCATGTTTGGATGATGGGCCAGTGTCAAAGCTCTATACATTTCACAATTAGTGGACAGTCAGTCAGTTACGCTGCTAGAAAATGTTCATTTTCTGTGAATTAAAATTAATATTCCATAATAAAACCCACACATTCATGAGGAGAATAGATCAACCCCTTTTTGTCCTACAGAGCAACAAGATGACTTTTAATTCAGTCTTTCAGTCAGTGGGAGGGGATGGAAACAACAGAATGGGAGAGCAGCAAGGAAGCAGAGAGAACGTAAAGAAAAAATGATGTGGTTATTCCTTTATCTCTTCTCTTCTTTCAAAGCCTGGGTGCAGGCTCGAGTGCGAGTATGTAGGAGGATTTTTGTCGACTAAATCTGATGCTACCTACTTTTCCTTGGCTGTTTTTTTTCCTTTGCTTTCTTTCCTACTCCCTCACTGCTTTAAGAGTCTCTCTTAACATTGTATAGTCTTTTTTCTCTTTCCTATCTCTTTAATGCCTCACTCATATTCCTTTTCTCGCTTCAGTCCTCCAACAAAAGGTCAGTCAAAGCTCATTTCCTACCAGCTCGGATTGATGAACCTGCAGTCTCCAGAGAGATTTATAGAAGTAGAAAATAGCGGGATCTGTTTAGTTATGGTATTTCAACGTGTTAAATAAAAAAGTGCTTTCATTCGTTTCCCCTCTTCCTGTTTACACAACAGTTGCCGACTCAAATCTAATGTGCTCTCTGTCATACTGATTTTTCTCTTATCAGTAACATACTGGTCTGTAACAAGAGCTTGGGAGGACTGCTTTTCTTAAGTGTAGGAAATTAGTTAAGTTCCGGTAACAATGGTCATCACCGTTGGAGTGCTGTTTACATAGTGAAAGTAACAGGAACCGCTCCTGCTAATATAAGTTGCCTTCAAGTGCAACTCCGGATGTCGAATAATAGAGTTATGATCGCCAAAGCCTTAAAGCGAGGTAGGTCTACTTGAATGTCAGTTGAGAGGTTTTTTAATATGTAATTTGTAACACACACAAACACGCGCGCGCGCACACACACACACACACACACACACACACACACACACACACCCTGTGCAGAATTTGAATGTGATTGTCCATTTTCCCACACACCGCGAAGTCAACACAGACTCCTGGTCCGCCTCTCACACTTGCGACACTTACCCCCACCGAGTATTTACGGTAGCGCCAAGGACGTGGGATACATGGGATGGGATGAGATAAAAAAAAAAACACTATGGAAAAAGACGTTAGGAGAGTGAGAGTTGTGATAGCCTTCTTTTCTCATTAAAGGAAAACATGGCGAATTCCAGTTCTCCGCTTACGGCTCTTCATGTGACCTCCGCCCAGGCTCACCGCGCCGAGCTCCTCGAAAATCCATTACAGGTAGGTTTGTTTAACTTAAGTTTCCTGAGGGAAAGGGGACAACGTTAACGAAAGTGTCTGTGGTCCTTTATCATTTAGACAATTGTTTGAGAGATTATGGAATAGGTTGATGCAGATGCAGAGATGAAACCACGAATGTGATGCAATATGAACCAATTTTTATTCTTTGATCACACTTTTGATTTGGGAGACTTTTTCCATCCCGGTCTTATATTTGGGTTATTGTAATGTAGCGCACTGTGTTGCTACCAATGTGTTGTAGATACATGTTAGAGAGAATAAGCCTACTTTTGCCATCTGAAGAAAATTTAAAGACACAAGTATCAGTAGGCTATCGTATATAACAGATAACGAAACCAGACTGACGCTGTTCGGCTTCACAGCAACACTGCAATGAGGAAAGTTTTCATTGTCTCATTTTTTCTTATTTTTTTTCTTTTTCAGAAACTTCCCTTTCAACTATAACTGAAATAGGAATTTGCACACTGTTAAAGGTGATTAAGCTGGTCAAAAAAACAAACAAAAAAAACAACTAAGAGGTCAAAACATAACCTACACAGCTTTTTAGTTAATGAGCACTCAGTGTGGATGAGGAAGCCAGACTGCGCTGAGATATATAGGCGTTGCCCTTGTCAGAATTATTTTCTAAATAAATCGTTGTGTTTAAAGGCCCTTTCTTTCTCTTGAACTTCAAACTTTGTCAGTAAACTCTCCTGAAACTTTTTGGCAACGTCTCTACCTTGTAATGTCCTATTATGTATCAATCCTCTGCTCTCCCACTCTTATGCAGACACACATTCTCTTCAAGCTCATCTTCCTGTCTCTGTGTTTTTCATATTCTATCATGTTTCTTCTTTTGACATTACCAATGGGGGTGGGGGCTGAAAAGGAGAGAGAGACACAGAGCAACAAAGGCGGAATGAGAGGCGTGAATAATGAGTAATGGCTCTTTGGTGGGTTGTGAGAGAATAGATCTACTGTAAGAGTCCTAAACAGCTGGCTAATGGTTCCAGCTCCCTCCTCTATTGTATGCCACCCACCATTCCAGAGAACACCCCGGCATCCAGTGGACAATATCCATCTGTCTGAAAATGTTTGCGCTTGTGCAACTGAAAATGTGGAGTAAACCAAGCTTTTGAGAGATTGTCCCAGTGTTTGGCCTGGATGTTATGAAATGAGAAAATCCACATTTTCCCAAGAGATAAATTATGCATGTTAATGGTTAAAATTTCGCTTTCGCTCATTTTCAACTTGGTTAAACTTTACAGTGGGTGATGGAAAACTCTATCCCTGAAAATTAGCCTACTGTTCTTCTGAAATTCTTCTGCTATACATTTATCAATTGTTTCAATTGTTACAATGTTACAATTTCATTTAGCAGACATTTTTGTCCAAAGCGACGTACTGTACATCTGAGAGTTAATACAACAAGAGCAACAATCAAGACAGGAGGGAACGAAGTCAGTAAGAGCCAACAAACAGCTTCAAGTGCGACCGGACACTGGTGCCAACAGGCGGTGTTTTTTATTTTAAGTAATATTAATCATCATCAGCAACATCAACAAGATCTGTTTAGTCATCATCATCATCATCATGAAAATCCTAGTCAGCATAAACCACATCCTCGATGTCCTCATCATCAATAGCATCACTATCATTAAGGTCAGAGGTGTTTATAAAGAACTGGGTCTTTAGCTTCTTCTTAAAGGGGAAAGGGACTCTGCGGACCGAGTGGAGTTTGGTAGCTCGTTCCACCACCTGGGGACGACTGAGGAAAAGAGTCTAGTTAGAGACTTAGGGCCCTGTTGTGATGGGAGTACCAGGCGCCTTTCATTGGCAGAGCGTAGTGGGCGGGACGGACTGTAGACCTGGATGAGGGCGTTCAGGTAGGCAGATTTTTGTTGCTGTTTTTTTTAAGCAAGCAACAGGGTTGATTTTGATGCGAGTGGCGACTGGGAGCTAATTGCCGGGTAAATATTTGATTTTACAGTCTGTCAGTTGATCAGTTGGTCCAGAGCCGAAATATTTCACAGCTATTATCAAGCCAAAACAAATATATTGTACCAAGGAATAATGGTTATTTTGACATCTTTTTTAATGAATCTGCCTCACCCTTAGTCCAAATGCTTGCTAGCTTCTTAAAATCATATAACTGGGAATATGCTGCTCATGCTGTCCAAAACCTTTGCATATTGGTGTGTAATTTAAATCTGGCAAGCTTTCCTTGGTAGCAGGAGGCAGTCTTCTGACCTTGCTTATACACAGCTCACAGCAGCAAGCAGTTTGAGGTCAACTTTTCGCAAGCAGTGAGAGAGATAATCTATACTGGACCCATCAAAGAATTCTGTTAGCATGTTCTCATTGCCTAATTTTAAATGTAGACCATTAATCACCATATATTTTCATACAACCTAACATAAAAAACTGCCCTAACAAAATAGGGACATCATAAAACCCTCATTTCTCTTTTTTCATACAATCTTTTCACCCATGCGTTACACTCAACCTTAGAGCCGAAAGGGAAGGGCTTCATCCACAGATTATCACGTCCCAAAGAGAGACAGATCCCTATTGTCAGTGGACACAAAGGGGCATGCTATCTGTCTGTCTGTCTGTCTGTGTGTCAGTGTTATAACGAGGAGGCAAAGGATCAGTACTGTCAGTCCCTTCATCAGTTTTAAGGCTCATTCAACATTTGTTGTTTCAGTTTGAGTTTAGATTTAGATATGCTGTTAACAGGGGTCCGTTTCACAAAGCAGGTTTATTGAAAACTCTGAGTCTGTTAACCCTGAAATGAGGGAAACTCTGAGTTTTCCGTTTCACAAAGGGAGGTAACTTAAGCTCTCGGTCAGTTACTGTAGTAACAGACTCTATGAACCTAACCTGGTCGCAAGCGGGTTTTCTTCAGGAAACTCAGAGTTTCGCTCTGTCTCCTCCCTCTAGAATATAAAACCGATTCGGTTTTATATTCTCTTATATTCTGTTATATTCTATCAATTCGACTTCCTCATTCTTTCAGCCCGTCTCGCGCGTGTGTTTAAGCGGTTACCGAATTAAAAGAAGAAACGTTGCGTCTCTGTGCTGCTCTGATCCCTTTGCAAAAGTCTTTTATAATTATGATTAAAAAAATCAAAAGACAAATCTGTGTCAAAGTCATCATTTTTAGATTTTCCACCACCACTGCCGAGAGCACTCAAATAAGACACCTTAAGTTATTGGATTTTTTTTATTTATTTAAACTAACACATTCAGTTTAATCAACATAAATTATAAAGTATGTGAAGTCAGCATCATGTTAGGGATAAAGCTAATGCACATTGAAACAGACACTGAATTATATTTAATTAGTTTAATATTTAAAATATGATTGAAGTGCTTCCATGTATGTTTTTTTCTCCCGCTGCATTGCTCCTAAATTAATATAAATTTTAGCTTCGTCGTGTTTAAGTATTAAATAAATAGACCAGTTTAAACTAGCACATTAACTCAAGCAGCAGTTTCTTCCCACGCCGCTTCTCTCTCTTTTGCAGCTGCAGCCGTGTTACTTTGTTTTTCTAAAAACATGCTCGAATTCGCTGAACGTCCGCGTGAGGATTTCGAGCTCCACTGGTGTGACGAGTGACGAGTGTGACGAAGTTGATTGAACTAACTCTGATCAGCTGTTCTGAAACCGAAAACTCAGAGTTTCCTATCTCAGAGTAGATCAACTCAGAGTTCAGGGTTAGACTCAGAGTTTGTTGAACCTGCTTTGTGAAACGGACCCCAGCTCAGTCTCTTATTCTCCCAGCAATTTAGCTTTCTCCTGTTAAGATTTTGGAAGCAGCATTTTAAACTAATATTTTTCCTTTTTTTCTGGTGACACTTCATTGTAATTGAATCCCATCTTTGAAACAAGTTGAAGTTAAAAGATCACAAATTCCTGCATTGAAATTTTACTTAAATAATAGAAAGAAGTCAGCAATCTACAACAGTCCAATTGTGTCCAGTATTTTTCACCTTTGCCCTTCTGCTGCTGAAGGGAGTTATGTTTAAGAGCATAGATAGCACACAGTTTTTACTATCACATTGTAATTATAAGAGAAGTTTTTTTGAATGTTTAATACATGCAGCCATATAGATCCTCAAGAGATAAATATCACTTTCTAACAAATCTATAAAATACAGAGTGGTCAAAATATACATTTTGAAATCCAGAATGATATGATGAATATTTTATAAATGGATCATAAGTTTTGTATCATTCAAATAAAAAACGGCTAATTAAAGATATAATCTTGAAGATTTCCATTTAAATAAATGTCTGCAAAGTCACTATCTGTCGCCGAATGAGGTAACACAGTGGTGATTGAGCCTATGGTCCACTGATGAAAGCCTTTGCATTTGCAGTATATAGTATTATCATGGACTGGGTGTCTGTGGCGACATTCACGGAATAAATCACAAGCAGCGCCCAGTTAGTGACACGTTTTCCATCACCCAGCAACGGTTGGTCTGCCAGAGAGCGGAGGCAGAGCTAAGCGGCTGCTTTTCCGGTCTCTGCAAGTGTTCGAGTAAACAGTAATCTACTATGGCTGAACAAACAAAGAAAAAAAATCAATGAATACAGATACAACTTCAAAAATAGGTGAAAATCCAAAGAAAAAGAAACAAACTCGACACTCAGATGAAGGCAAACAGTCTAAAAAGGTAAATGACCGTCAGCGAGGAAAATCAAGAGTTACAACCGTAACAAAGGGAGCCAACCGTAGACTTCTTTTAAGCATGTGCTAACTACCAATAAAGAGTTCTTCATTAAAAATATGTATTTTAATGAACTTTGCGTCTGATTTGGCTACTACTTATAAAAGATAATTAAAAGGAGGAAGAACAAGAGATGAGCTGGAGAAAAAAATGTGTGTCCTAGGGGAAAACTTTTAATGGTGAGGGAATGAAAATGTAAATAGGAGAAAAATCACACAGCGTGGCTGAAACTCTGGACTGTTGGGTTGAATGTAGAGCTGCACGATATTGAAAAAAACCCAAAACTTTTTGTTCTGCAATATTTATTGCTATTTTTAAAAATACAGGAAATTATACCAGATAAATGCAGTTGCATTTTTTTATTTACATATAAACAATAAACAATAAACAATCATAGTTTTTATTATTTGGTACTTTGAAGTCTATTTTCCTCTAACAAAACAGAACTCCTCTCCTACTTTTGCCACACTTGGTTCAGTGACTCTTGAAAAAGAGAGGGTTCAGGTGGTGCGACATGTTTCTTTATAAAGTAAATACAGACAAAGTTGTGGGTTGCAGTTTGTTAAATAAGGTAGGCTATGTCAGCACCCTCTTTCAACAGTTTTCAAATGTATGTTTTATAAGTGTGACCAGCCCGGTGACAGTAACTTTTTGAAACAAAATCATCTCCGACTTCTTGTCAGCAGGTGTGCTGTAGGTGTAGCTGCTAAAAGTAAACTCCGCTCTGTGAACGGTCCGTTTATGTAGCCGTTTATACAGCGTTAACCAGCACCCGGACAAGATGCCATTGATGATGGGAAGACATTCACTTATAAGCCACCAGAGCATCTGCTTCGACCATCCAGCCGGCAGGATCTGTAACGTCAGCAGCATCTCGCGCATGTTTACATAGAATAATACACAGACTGCATAGCAGTTAATTTACTGTGCTCTGGTGAAGGGCTGCACTAATGTGTGCCATGAGGATGCGAGATGGCTCACCATTCAGCAAAGTCAGCTCCGGAAAAACAATGTTATGTTCGCGCAGAATGTGAAAAACACGCATGATGACGTATCCAACTATTACCGACAATTAAATTCGTTGGCAACTAATTTTGTTATCGATTTGCACCCACCGTAGACGTCTGGTTATCTGGTACATATGCGCCCACAATTGCCTTTTAGCGCCATAAGGCACCGCCAATTAGAACAACACTGAGAATTATGACTTTAACTAGCTGAAAGGACTCAAATAAATAAATGGGAGTAGAAGTATGAGGTGGCTCAAATGCCATAAGTAAAAAAACTCAAAATGTTTTCAAGTACTGTGCTTAGTTGCTTTCCACAATTGCATAGACAAAGGTGCCTTATCTTGAAATATTTACTGTACATTGAATATAATAGCAAGAAAGAAGCTATGTAATACATCACTGGTGAAAGTAGTTAACACAAGTAGAGAGGAACACACAAGGCTTTGAGGGGCGTCGTCTCTTTGCTTTCCTTGAGTAAACTATGTAATGTTTGCTAAGTAGGCCGACAAGCAAGAGACACTCCCAGTGTAGCGGCCTTGCCTTCCTCAGCTGCATTGTTTGTTCTTTCTGTGACAGGAAAACTCTCTCATTCTGTCTCTCTCCTGATCTTTCTCATGCTTACTCTTTTTCACACTCTGTTGTGTGGATTTGTCTTATCTTGATTATTGGCTCCCACTGTCTGGGTAAGGTTCTTGATTTCCTCTGTGACCAAGTGTACTGCCTTTACACACACACACACACGCAAACACACACACACACACACACACACACACACACACAAACACACAGACTGTAAAACCTGACAAGTTAGTTCAACTCAAACCATTTGAGGAAACCGATTCCCTTAAACCATTTAAGTTTATTAACTCAAATATTTTAAGCATAAGAATGTATTTCAATTGAGTACACCTAACTTTAGATTTTTTTTGTTAAGGTAACTTAAATAAATTAAGTATATAGTACCCATTCCATTCAGTGTACTGAACTTAAAATGAGTGAGTTATTTTAATGTATATGTATAATTTCTATAAACTTGTTTTAAATATATTATAGTAGTTTGAATCAATTAAGTAAGATAAACTTAGTTAAGTAGTTTATCTCAACTTAAAACTCTCCTGTGTCTACTCATTTCATTTGAGGAAACCAATTGCCTTAAACCTTTTAAGTTGCATTAACACAAAACAAACACTTTCAACTGGAACATCTTTCAAACACTTTATTCAGTTCAATACTTAGCACTTACAACATGCACTTAGCCATACAAGGTAAACATTTTAATGTAAAGAATTATTCACAGCTCCCAAAATAAATATTTTATAATATGTAATACAAAACAAAAATGTATTTAAATATTTAATTACTTTTTAAAAAATAACTTTTTCTGTATTATTACCAAAATGCAGCATTAACTTAATTCTTACACAACCGTAATTTACTGTAAATGAGATTAAATGTTAAATGCTTAAGATTTTAGTCAAATCTATTCATTTAAGACCAACATTCAAGTATTAAGTCATAAGTTAAACAGCATGACATGAACATGAAAACGCAGCAAGTGTAAAGACACCACAGCTAAATATTCTAAACACCACAATAGAGTAAAAAGCACTAAAGACCTCAAGTTCAAACAGAGAGCAAAGAATAGTCCAAATAAAAAATCACCAGTCCTGCTGTCAAAAGTCTGCGGGACATTACAACCTGATCCTCGATGATGATTCAGACATGTTGATTTTTAACGGAGACCAGCAACCTCCTCTTCATTGACCACTGCCACCAGAGCCACTGCCTCCTTCAGGAAGGTCTCCAACTCATTCTGAAATGAAAATATATCTATATGATTAATGTATTGTCCACGTCCACAAGTAATACAAAGGCTAATGATAAAGAAAAGCACTTTTTACCGTCTCAAATGTGTCTCTGATCATTTTCAGTTTACTTGAAGCAAAGTCAAAGCATCATCATCATCAAGTCAACATTGTAATCTCAAATGGATCAGATCACAGATTTATCATGGATGTTTTACTCACGTTTCACACATAAATATTTAAAACTTAAGTCACCATCTATATCCTGAATCAGAATGCGTTGGAGCTGACAGATTGAAGATTTTCACCTTTCAAGCTAACAGCACTAGCCTATTTAATTAAATGTGTTTTATATGATTCATTAAACATATGCATAATAAGCAACATGTAAATCCTCTATGGGTTTAGATACTGTATGTATAAAACATTTGATTCAACAATTAAATATGAGTTATTAGAGAATGAATAATTTGGTAAATATTGTGACACAGATTATGGATATGTATTTTTAATTACGCTAACCAAGAAATTATTTTTTATTAAGACTAGACAATGTGAAGCTAACCCCTTGTATAAATCAGATTATCAATTATATAATCAATTATCAATCAGAAATAGATGAATGATACAAAGAAATCTTACCTTGTAAATCTGAGTGATGTCAAGTGCCGCAGAGGTGGAAAAACTGAGGTTTTATGGGTAATCCTTTAAAATTCACCTGTGTATGAAAAAAACATAGCCCACAAATTTACTGTGAGAAGCAGTTGTGCCATGATGTTACATGCTGCTAATGTCTGAAATGTTAATATGGAGCATATTAACATGTTTGTATCTGTGGGCCATGTCAAAGACGTTTTTCATCAACCAAATTCGATTAGATTTCTTGATCATTTCCTCCACAATCCAAGAGGGTGGGGCAAGACTAAAAGCAAAGTCTAGTCCAGCTAAACTATGATAAGTATTAGCTTAAATGAAGCTAATTAGGCTAACGTCAGTAACCTTAGCGATATCAGAATATCAAGCACAAGTAAACTAACATTTAATAGTAAAGCTAAAAGCCTTAGACCTGAACAAGAATGCAGGTATCAAAGTAATTTAACCCCTAAAGATGAATGTTCACTTGCTAATGTCTGCTTAATTCAGTGCAACATTTTAGCTCAATTTAAAAAGAATTACCTTTTAAAACAGAAACGTCACTGTGTCCGTTGCGGTGTCCTCCAGAGCCCATGGTGAAAGTTTTCAGTAAAAATCATAAAACGCACGCTTCCCTCCAAAAATACTCCTATTCCAGTGCAGAAGCTGTGTTAGTCCAGCTTTTTCTCCTGTGCACTTGACCAACTCCGGCAAAAAACGGTTACTCTGCATCAGAGTAGTCCTCGTGGGCCGGGTTTACAATTTTGAGTGAAGTTAACTTACTTCTGTTATTAAGATAGACTGTTAGGTTTAACAGTGTAGCTAATTTTACTATTCAAGATAACTGTACGGTGGGTGAATTGTTATGTAATTCACCCTTTTTAATTATAGTAAGTGGATAGTGGATACTGCCATGCAAGAAGTCTATGGTTAAATTTTTCATTGAGTTAAATTTAGTATTTTTGTATTGATATATTTTTTGCACTAAATAGCAGGTACACAGGTACTGTGCTCATATACCTGGCTTGTTAGTCTGTTCAGTGTTTATCATACATTGATTTATCCATAAGCCAGCCATAGGAGTCAGGATTGTTGTTGGCTTTTCCCTGGAGAGATTACGGCGGACCACAGTTATGAGAGTCCGCTACTTCTTTTGATAATAAATAGCAACTGTAGTCAATCACCACCACAAATAGAATCTCCTCAAAGATAAAGTATAACTAGCTCCTTCACAAGCAAATGGATCAGCCACAGACACAGACTGTTCAGCTTTAATGACTTAACAACCTCTCGCTCCTATCCAGCGCCACCCTCTCATGCAAATACGGTCACTTCTGGCTACAGAAAACCAACATGGCCAGGGCTGGCTCAAGGCATAGGCGATACAGGGGCAAGACACTGAACCCCAAATTGCTCCCAGTGGCATAGCCATGGGCATAGATCTGATTGGAGATTGTCACTTGCCATCAGTGTAGTGCAAAAGTGGTCGCGAGACTAGAAAAGTGCTATATAAGTACAGCCCATTTAAATAAAGAGTGCATAAAATTGCATAAAAATAGAGCTTTTTGGCATAAAAATAATATTACACCATTTGCAATGCAGGGTGCCAAATTCTAAACTCGCCTAGGGCACCAAAATGGCCAGAGCGGCTGCCATATCCCAAACTCGACACTTAATTTGCGCAGTCGAGAAAACAATGGGTGACGTCAAAGTGGCTATGTGTGATAATACAGTCTTTGGTTATCACAGAGCAGTAATTAATCAAACCACATTCATTCTCGCTGTCTTGCTGCTTCAACATGCAAGGAGAGTTTTGATCATGAACACCCACACAAGAAAGAACACTCTTTTCCCCTGGTAATCAAGCCGCCCGCCTATCTGCTACCCACTTCTTTATCCTAAAGCAGGTGATGACAAACTAGAGTGACGACGTGATATAAATCTTAGTTTTATCATGAAGCCTGATGCTCCTCCACAGCTCTATGTTTATCAAATATATGATACACAGCAGACTGGAGTCTCTGTTATCAGTGACAGACAGAAAGACAGAAAGATCTGCTGTTATAGCTCCTGCTTGTGTCATTCACGGCATATGATGTGAAGATGTAGTTTATACTTTATGGTAACTGTGCCCGAAAATACGGGACAGATCCTGACTGCTATTAAGCCTGGAGCAGAGAATGAGAAACACACACACACACACACACACAGATCTGTCTCCTCTTCACTGCGCTGCATGACTAAAATCTGTAATAAAGTTCAAGTGGATCACTTGATTATGATAAACTGCTCTGGATCACATCTCTGACCCATGCCGTCTCTCCCCCTCATCAGTTCGGGATCGTCCCATATTAAAAAATAAAATCCTCTGCTGGAGTGACATGAGGAATAAATAAAAATTAGATTTTCAGGAGACACAGCGTAGAAATGTTAAATCAGACAGGAAAGAGAGGTGAGTGATCTCTCGTATCCACGTGATCGTTGCCATGGATACGGTTAGAGTGGGCGGTGCTTAATGTGGCCCAGGTCACATGTGCGTTCACACTGCCAGACGTATGTGGATAAATGCGGCCCAGACCACCTCCAAATGATGATGAGTGATCGGATCTAAATGCGTCTTCAATCAGTCCTGGGTGTGTTCACACCGGTAGTTAAGGCTGTCCTCTGTGATCCGATCGCAAAAAAACACATGTTGATACCAGGTCTGAACACCCTCATCGTGACACCTCACCATGCAAGGGATGATGAGAAAATAAAAGCACATTGTGGGGTAGAGCAGTAAGTAAATGCATGTTGTGTTTTTCAGTTTAAAATTACTCAGATATTGACTTGGCTTAAATTCTTCACCAGGCTGCTAAGGAAAAAAAGAGAGTTTACAGCACAAGTTGGTTTACTCAAAAGTGAGCTGTTAGGTTGTAGGTTATAAAAGTCAAAAGTAAATGGAAATATTCTTTGAACAAGCGAAGGCTACCCAACACTTCCCACCCCAACCGCTCTACATACTGAGGAAGTAACAAGGGTGGTCAGGACATTGATCATTTACATTTCTCTAGAATTATAGATTTTCTAACTATGTCAGACAGATTCTGGGCTTGTCAAAAAACTTTTCCAGCTAAAGCCTTGGAAGCCCAGTGCTAACCATGCCAGATGGCACAAATTTTTGGCCAACAGGACAGAATTCGATATTGTGTAGAAGCAGAGTTGTGCCACTGGATTACATATGTTGGGTAGCTGGTAAGGTGAATTGTTTTGCAGGGGCATTCAGAGGAACAAAAGGAGTTTATCTCCATTTTTTAATATTGACTAAGCTGGGTAAAGGCATATTTTATTTGAGCTAAAAACTTTACGTATTAGTGATGTAGGGTCATATATCTTCTCTCTCCAATAGCAAAAGAAAAATGCACTTAAGTGTAATAACATTGTATTGAAATGTTGTGTTAACATACTAACAGATTTATGTACTTATTTAAAATATTTTATAAGTAAGTTACATGTTTTCTTCACATACTGCTAAGTGCATTTTGATAACACTTAACACTTGATAACACTTAATAAACAGATTTTAGTGAAATACAATTAAAGTTGAAATGTAGTACAATTACTGTACTACATTTGTGCAGTGCACTTTTTTAAGAATTGTTTTCAAATTTATTCGTTGTATATTTTCAGTAGGCCCCTGAGTGTGTTAAAAATGTAAAGCATTATATACAAAGCACGCTTTAACAAAATTCACCTTATATATGCATTTTAGTGCCATATAAAATTCAGGGCTTTAAAGAAAACATGTTCTGAAATGCAAATAAAATAAACAAATAAATAATAATGATTTCAAATCAGGTAAAAAATGGTATACATACAAATTAAATAAATAAAACTAAGGCAAAAATGATATATGTAATAACAATAAAACAAACATTTACTTTTAAGTTGTGCAAATTAACTTGAACAGAATGACAGCTCAGGCATAACAGAACCTTTACTGTCTTTTTGTAGGATACAAAGCATGTAAACAGGAACAAGAACAAAATTCACATAATTTTTTTGGTGCTCTTACAAAGCCAACATGTAATGAAGGTTATTCATGTGAACCTTAAATGTCTCTCACGTGTGTGTGTGTGTGTGTGTGTGTGTGTGTGTGTGTGTGTGTGTGTGTCTGTGTGTGTGTCTGTCTGTCTGTCTGTCTGTCTCTGTGTGCATGTCTGTAAGCCTTTAAATTAGCTTGTGGTTGCAATGGCGAAAAGTGAGCATATCCACATGCTCAGAACTGAGGCTTGCCCTACGCTTTGATGCAATGTTTCCTGCTGCAGAAAACAGACACTCTGATGGCATGGATGTTGCCAGAATACACAGCAAGGACTTTGTCAGCTTTGCCAGGGTTGGATAGCGTGCTGCATTCATTTTCCAGCATGACTGGGGATTTTCCTTCTTGGACAGGGGATGTTCACCAAAATACATCAAAACCTCCTTCTGCATTTGGTTTAAGTGCTGCTCCTCATCTTCTTCATCACTGGTGGTAGAGTCAGATGATCCCAGAGGAATGATGTTGCACCCTTGTCTTGTGCTGTGCTGGAGGCTCCATCTTGACTTTCGTTGTGTTGCCTCTCTTCCTTTTTTGCAGCAACTGCCAGGTTTTAAACGGTGCTTTGGACCTTAAATACTTCATCAGCAGGCAAGAACTTTTTCTAAGTTTTCTAAACCTGGGATCCAGGGCAGCAGCAATGAGGACTGTGTTTGGAGAATCAGGTTGAAATACAGATAACCCTTGCCATCTTGTTGTGATCTGTCCTACAACATGAGCCTGGAATGACTTGACGGGTGCAGTCTCAAAGGCTGAACTCTCGATGGCCTTCTTTAGGCTTTGCACTAGCTGTGGAAGTGCAGAGAGGGTAACATATTGTTGCCCACTCAGAAACACCGTAGCTCCTTCAAATGGCTCAAGGGTCTGGCTCAGCTCCTCGATCAGGTTCCATTGTTCAGGCTTAAGATCAAGGTAGTTTTTTCCTCTCTGAGTGACTGCTGGGTCAGACAGTGCAGCAGTCATCTACCATCTTTGTTGCAGCAGCCTGGATAACATGTGATATGTACTGTTCCAGCGAGTACTTACATCTTGCACTAGCATGTGCTGCGTTGTGCCCATTTGCTGCTGCTTATCCTTTAATTTGGTGCATGCCAGGTCATTCTTTTTAAAATGTTCGACAAGGCATCTTGAAGCAGCCACACACTTAGAGATAGCTTGGTGGTTCTTTAGAGTGCTTTGCACAACAAAGTTCAGGGTGTGACCTGCTCATCAAACTGATTCCCATGCATGCTTTTCTGACAAAAAAATCTTGACTGCTGCTACAACATTCGCACAGTTGTCATGGACAACAGCTTTGATTTTCTCTGGTAGAATGTCAAATTTAGCAATAACCTCCTCAAGCCACTCTGCAATATTTGCAGCGGTGTGTTTCTCTCCAAGGGGCATAGTTGTCAGGCTGTGGAACTCCATTTCCCAATCCTCCCCAAGAAAGTGGTATGTCACCCCCAGATACGCCTCTGTAGCAATGCTGGTCCAAATGTCTGTTGTGAGTGTGATCTTCAATTTGCCTTTGATTTCTACATACTTTTTTCCACCATTTTCATGAAGAAGTTTCTTGAAGGAAGCGTGTACCTTGATTTGAAAGATGAAATCATCTTCTGAAAGCCTCCATCCTCCATTATGGACAGGGGCCGCATGTCTGTGACAATCATGTTCAAAATAGTCTGTAAATTCAGCTGCTTGCTCAGTTGAACATGATGCAGGTGTCCACACAAAGCTGTCCATACGACTCTGTGATTTACTGAAAAAGAGGTAAAATAATAATTATTATTGATATTACTTTCTAGGCCTTAACACTGTACAGTACATTCTAAAGACTTCTACTTTTGCTACTTACTCCAGCTGATATTTTGCATTGTAGGTTTTTTATGCATCACTTAGAGGTGTGTGTGTGTGCGTGTATGTCAGTGTGTGTGTGTGTGTGTGTGTGTGTGTGTGTGTGAGAGAGGGATATATAATAAAAACGTTTTTTTATGTCTGTTTATATAGCCGTTTAAAACCTTGCCTGAGCAAAACTTAGCTAGGCTAACTGAAGGACATCATGACAAGCCATCATATTGTTTTACGCTCTTAACTAGAATTACATATAGCAATAATTATTAGCCTTCATCTCAAATTGCAATTTTCGTTAAAAGCTAACGTTGTTTCTGGTCCGATCCCTGGACTGGACGTGTAGACTGGATGTGTCCTGCTGAGATGCTGGAGCATTGACATTGTGCTATTGTGGTAAGCCAGTTCAGTTTTACAATATACACACTGTAGAGTGTTTTCGTTTGGTTTAAGCTTGAAATTATCCCAAACTTTTGACATTTTTTGTGGCTTTCTTTGGCTTATTTCTTCTCTTTGCCCCTCGCTACTTTCTCTCATACTCCATTTTGGAATCTGCATCATCAGATCACGTCTTCCCGTTGTGTGACTGTAAAACCACCTGTTCTATTTTAGTTCTAGTTTAGTTTAGTTCTATTTATTGAACAAAGCATCGATGAAAGGAATTTGCAGTGTAGTTCAGGTTAATCTCTTATCTCGGACATAACCTGCTTCGGAGCAGGCTAGGTGTTCAGCATAAGTTACCATGGTGATCTACCCCAGTAAGAAGTGAACCACCTTTGTAGAACTGAAAACTCTGAGTTAAATGGTAAATGGTAAATGGACTGTACTATTTTAGGGCTTTTCTAGTCTTTGCGACCACTCAAAGCTGCTTTTACACTACGTCACATTCACCCATTCATTCATTCACTGATGGCAGAGGCTGCTACCTAAAGTGCTCAACTGTCAATCAGATATCACACCGGGATCAATTTGGGGTTCAGTGTCTTGCCCAAGGACACTTCGACATGTAGCCTGAGGGAGCTGGGGATCGAACCTCCGACCTTCCAACTGAAAGACGACCGACTCTACCACTGAGCCACAGCCGCCACAGTTAACCCTGAAGTTACCTCGATAACCGCAAATCCTGCTTTGTAGTATAGGCCTACCGGGTCTAGTCCGTACTCTGTTATTTAGAGAGAGACCCAACATGAATCACGATGAGTAGCACTTAGCAACATTCGGCCCATTGGCAAGGAAAAACTTCCTTCATGTTGAACAGCCATCTGCCTAGACTGGATGGGCCGAAAAGTGGGATAGAAGGAGATGCAGGATAGAGACAGGCAAAGAGAACAACAACAACAGATCATACATACTTATGGCCAATAATTGTGGTACACAAGTGTAAAGATTAGCAAGAGCAGTATAGTAATGATGAAAGGCTGATAATAATTAATTAGCAAGAACAGCATAGTAATGATAAAGGCTGACAATAGTAATTGAAACAGTTGAAGTCAATAGGTCTATTATTAGCATTAGCAACATTAATAATGATACTGTGGGCAACATTGATATCAGTAGTTGCAGTCTGAGTTGAGCAGGTCCACAGCAGCAGGTGGTCTGCAGCAACGATCCCCATGAACCTATAAGACAAGGGAGCGCAAGAACTCCCAGGAAGTTATATGGTTAGTAATGTTAATGGGACTAGAAGATACATAGTCAATAAGATGCATTAATATAAGAGAGAGAGAGAGAGAGAGAGAGAGAGAAACACAGAGAGAGAGAGAAGTTGTGTCAAATCCCCCAAGGAGTCTAAACCTATAGCAGCATAACTATAGGCTGATCCATGCCAGCCCTAACTATAAGCTTTATCAAAGAGGAAAGTTTTAAGTCTACTCTTAAAAGAAGAGAGGGTGTCTGCCTCCCGGACCCTGACTGGTAGATTATTCCAGAAGGGGGTGGCCTGATAATTGAAGGCTCTACCTCCCATACTACTCAAAGTGCTTTTCGACAGCAGGAACTGTCTCTGGAACTAGGAACCTTTTCAGGAACTCTGTGGGTTTCGACAGCAGGAACCAGGGTCTAAATTTAGTTCCAGGGTAGTTGATTTACCCCCTGAAAAGTCCCTGCTTAGGGGGTAGTACTTTCCAAAGGTCCAGGAACTTTCAAAGCAGGGCCTGCAGTGCTGATTGTTTCTGATTGGTTAATGCAGTGTGTTTTCATGTCCATATAAACTATTAACAATCATATTTCTTATTATTTGGGACTATTAAGTCTATTTTCCTTTAACATAACAAACCCCCTTTACCACTCTTGGTTCAGACACTCTTATGAAAAAGTAGGACAGTTCAGGTGGAGTGACACGTTTCCTTATAAAATAAATACAAATAGACCTGTGGGCTGCTGCTGTGTTATTTATACGGTATGTCATCAACCATTTCTTGTCAGGCCTGGGCTAGAAGGAGAACTCAGATGCAGAGAGTAGACCGTCAAAGCACACTTTATTAGAATTCTTGACCTCTTTGACAGAGTGACAAATAAACAGGCTATGAAAATATCTATGAATCTAAGTAATTATCAGGGAAAAATAACACAGGAAGAATCTCTTCCAAACAAAACCCACTCCGTGAGGGAGGGACAAAATAACAAAAAGTAAAGGAAAAGAACAAACAGAAAATCTCTCTGCGAGGAGGAAAACAAAAGACTATGAAAAAACTCAAAATTACTCCCAAAGGAGGAAAACCAAACTCCGTAAGAAAACCTAAAATAGGCACTAAACTATGAAATGTACAAACAAAAAATCACTCGCAAGGAGGCAAAGAAAACTGGCTTACGTGGCGTGAGAATAACACGGCTGAGACTCGACATGGACTGTGGCAACTGGCTGTGGTGCAGGACAAGAACGAGACACTTGGCACAAGACAAAGAGAGACGCAGACTATAAAACACATGGGGGTAATGGAGAACAGGTGGACACGATCAGGAATCAGGGGAGACAATCAGACCGGTGACACATGAGGAAGAGCAAGTGACCTGAAACGAGAGGAGAGTTAATTTTCAAAAT
Organism: Semicossyphus pulcher; assembly: GCF_022749685.1. Taxonomy (NCBI): domain Eukaryota; kingdom Metazoa; phylum Chordata; class Actinopteri; order Labriformes; family Labridae; genus Semicossyphus; species Semicossyphus pulcher. The sequence continues at coordinate 670,346 of NW_027211770.1, read as the reverse complement.
AAAACAGGAAGTCACGAGACAAAAAAAACCCAGAACGAGACAAACCTCACCGCGGTGTGACATTTCTAATGGTGTTCAAATGTATGTTTAATCAGTGTGATCCGCACCGTGACTGCTTCTTCATACATCATTGGCCTGATTTGCATAATTTTCCCGGGATTTAAGGCAAACGCAGACAACAATGGCCCACAGGAAACATTTAGTTCCTTGAAGAGAAGTTCCTCGAATTAAAAGTTTCTGGTACTTTTGGTCGAAAAGCACCTTTAGAAACTTGAGGAACCACAAGCAGGCCTGCATCCTGGGAGCGCAATGTTCTTTAGGGGTAATATGGCACTAGGAGCTCTTTATGATATAATGGTGCCTGACCATTAAGAGCTTTGTAAGCAAGCATTTTACAGGAAGCCAGTGCAGAGAGGCTAATACAGTTATACTGTTCCTGTATTTATTAAGACTATTTTGCCAGAGTAAACGAGACTCTTCTGTTTTGGTGGATCGCCACATTCTTTCAAATTTACGTGACTTTTGATTGAGGTTTTTTGCTTGAGTCATGCCATGAAGCTAGCCTCTGTCGTTTAATAATCTTCTTTTTTATGGGGGCAATCTAATCTAGAGTATGTCTCAGCAAACCTGCAGTATTACCAACAAACTGATCAAGCTGAGAAGGACTAACATGAGCATAAGAGCTTTCTGTAGCAAAGAGATGTTAAAGAATTAAAAGCAGCTGGAAATGCTTCCTTAAATTTAGCTACAGCCCTATCAGACAAACATCTTGTGAGTACGTTATTGTTAAACTTTCTTCTCCTTGAATTGAAGCTATATCTGCAAGGCGGTCGTCGTTCCTCAATTTGCTGGCCAGTAAAAAACTTGGTTTACAACCGTGCGGTCAAACTGTAACATTGGTTCTCTGAGTGAAGAGAACTGTCCATTCCGTTACATATTCCATATGTATGGGGGAATGATCCCCTTGCTTGTCAGGGTCCGTAGATATAACTTTAAGACACACCAGCTTGCCCGGTCAAGCATAAGGTGATTAGAATTGCTTGCTCTGGCACATTACATCATGAACACAGATCACTCAAAGCTGCTTTTACACTACAAGTCAAATTCACCCATTCACATGCACATTTACACACTGATGGCAAAGGCCTAACTGCCAATCTTCAATCAAATCTATGCCCATTCATACCTGATGGCTATGCCACCAGGAGCAATTTTGGGTTCAGTGTCTTGCCCAAGGACCTTCTGATTGAGAGACGACCAACTCTACCACTGAGCCACAGCCGCCCCAATTATTCTGTATTTTAATGACTTGACTTGTTTTAGAACATGCCCTTCAACTGGTAGCAGCAGTCTGGTAGCTCTGAATTTCTCTGAATCTTTACTTTATATTTGTTGTATTTTAATCATATTTTGTCAACTACTGATGGATATTTCTGTGGGGAGAAGAGTTTATGAGAGTTTTTTTTTACAGTTTTAACATGAATTCTAAAATGACTTTACCAATGATACACCTAAATGAAGCCCCGCCCCTTCTGTAATGAGAGTGTAGCTCCTCCGCTACAAAATTCTATTTCCACAGCTTTCATATGTGTCATGATTTTGGTGTGTGTTTGTGTTTGCAGATGTGTACTTACCTGCATCCCAAGCTTTGTGAAGTTTCCAATATCTCACAGGAAGTGTTTTTGTTTTTGCTTCTGTGTTTGTTAAATATTTCTGTGTTAATGGCTGTTGCTTTTTACTTCATAGAGTGTGAGAATCAAGCGTTATGTTATGTAACACCATATATGTATTATGTAACAAGCCTCTGTTACACAGGCGAACACTAACACACACACTTTTGTTGTTATGTTGTTTGGAGTTTTTGTGTGGCAACTAGACCATCACCATAATTCTTGTGCCTGTTTACGGTTCGTTTCCACAGACCTATCTCCTGGGAATCATAATCTCCATATGTGGGAATGTCCTCATCAGCATTTCTCTCAACATACAGGTAGGAAGTAGTGGAATTTTAGTTGTTCAACAAACACTCAATAGGGCTCGTCATGCCTGTAAACACTCATTATTCCACTTCATAAGAAATTAGTTTTGGGATTGCTCTCAATAGCATATTCTACATATGTTTATGAGTATTTTACAGATTGCACACTTAGGCACTGGATATGTGATGTGCTGACACGTTCACAGTAGGGTGCAGCAGACAGCAGAAATAATTTTGTATTTAATGCCAACATAGCCTTTTTCTTAAAAATAAATAAGGTAAATGTTTTAAAAAAAGATATCAATTTCAATTTGATTTGTGATTGCCAATACAATTATCCAGTTAAGCAATTAAAGATTCTCAATGTAATTTATCTTCTGATTATGAAAGTAATAATGCTCCAACAGTTTATTTTTATGCGTCCCTGATGACTCATTTGTACAATTTCAAGTGAAGTGTTCGTAATTACTTTTGAGCTGCATGCTGTTACTAAATGCAAGCTATAATGAGAGTAAATGTGATTTATTTAATACACACCTGCACCCTCTACAGCCCCTGCCAGACTGGGAGGTTTTAGAGACTAGGGTATGAAAACATTACCTCTTTTAAAATTGTCATTGTTTTTCGGACAATACAAATACTGTATAATGTCTGTTGCTCAATAATATTCTGTTAAGCAACAGCAAAAACTCTTTTTGATACAGGTTTTGTTAGACAGATTGAGGCTTTGTGACAGCTTATGAACTTGCAGGAAAAATGCAAGAAATAGCTGATTTTATATTAGGCATACACTTGCAAAAATAGTTGTTTGTGGTTATGAACTATATATTTGTGTTTACCCTCGCACCTCACTAGAACTGCCAGGGGTCACAGTATACCTAAAACCGCCAACGGGTCAAATTTACCCGCTATTAGGATGTATTGATTTTCAAGGTACAAGGTTCATTTATTTATCATTTTACAACACAAAGTTGTGTAATGAAATACTAGATGTGGTGTCTATATGCAGCTTACAAAATGACAACATGACAATGAAATAGATATATAATAGGGCTTTCAAAGTTAACGCGTTAATAACGCGAAAAAAAAAGATCTACAGACTATAAAACTAAGGGAATTTGGTTTTCATCTTTTAAAAATAAAGTGGTATCGTCAGCAAGCCGACTTATTATAAGAACTGATAGAAATTAGCTGTAAGGCCATCCCTCCCTGGAGATTTATTTGAAGCCATCTTTAGAATAACTGAATCCAATTCCTCAAGACTCCTCATGACTAAATAAAATCTTGTCTCCCCATTGATTAGTCCAGAAAGTTGCATCTCCGTCAGAGGATCTCTTTCAAGAACAAACATTGAGATTTTTGCAATATATTTACAAAATAATGGAAGTGCTTTTCTCTTTGCAATGTCTTTCAAGCCCCTCACATTCAATGAACCAAATGTCATTTTTACATCAACCATTAACACTCAAACAGGAAAAATATGAACTTCAAAATAATCAGTTGTTTAACAGCCCGCTCGGTAACTGGATGAACTGAAACAGAAAGCGCTCGACTGTCCCTTTTATCTTTTCCACTATATCTCAGTCATTTAAGCATGATGTCACTTGCCATCTTCAATCCAACTTACCTCGATGAATCCATGAGGACCCCGAAAGAAAGCCAATTTTCCAGCCCGCCTCGCTTGTTCAATTTGGGGCCACAGGCGTCTCCTTTCCTCCAAAGTCCTCCCGTGGCAGCATCTCCGCGAAACGTATGCTTTTATCCTTACAGACTTGGGATCCTTTTCTCCTTCGCTCCCTTGCACTCTGCGATCTTCACCTGCTTCCTATCCTAAATCTTTGATCCGGAGACACCACCGCATTCTGTATCTTTCTTGTTCTCTAACTCTCTCTTTAAGGTCATGGCTTTCTTTGCATAGCTTAATATTTTGTTTCTCCATTGACTTTCTTTTTGCAGTCTTTAACCTCCTCTGCATTAAACTGGACTGCCTTCGCTAAGCTAGCAAGCATGGTGCTGCTTTGCTTTGCCTGCTCATTTAAATCGCCAGCTGCATATCCACTCTCTTTTCAAGGCTTAGAATTGCCTCCAAAATTGTGTTATTGGAGACTTCAGCATTCTCACCCTCTGCTGTTGACTTTGCCTTCTTTTCCACAGGCTTCTTAATTGGCGTTGACGGTGTCGAGTCGTCTCCGTGGTCTCTCTTGTTTAGCAGAGTGACATCCATGGCGTAGTCATGCTCAACGACTCGACCAACTTCTTTTCCTTGAGCTGTAGAGGGAGTTTCTTGTCCTCTGAGATACAACTTAAGTTTGGCAGGTTTAATCACTTTTGATGTGTGCATTTTGATACTTTAGAGTGAAAATGTAAAATTCAGGCTAAACTTTGGGAACAGTTTTAACGAGCTACGAAAAACGTGACTGCTCAACCTGCCATCTTGCAGCCACTCTGACTGCAGCTGCAATGTTGTGGATAGCATGCAGAAACAAACCTCCGTGAGCAGAAATGGATAATTAAAAGGGTCTTTTAAATGGCAATTTCAGCCTCTAAGCCCTGCTAGATGGTTCTCTGGACAAGACAAAAGTTATTTGTATTTACTGTCGATGTGAACTGAGTTACCACCGTTTCCGCTATGTACGTTTTGCTGCGGCACTGCCGCTGCTTCAGGTTTCTGTGCAATTAAACGACTACACTCCAAATGAACGGTCGTTCGCCCGCTGTCCTTGTTGAGGAAGAGCACTGAAACAGTGACAGGAGTCACAGGACATCAGGACGCTCTCTGTCTGCACACAATCATATGCAGTTCTGTAACGCAATGTAAACATTCCTACTGTGTATCTCCGTATGTCCCTATTGTAAATGCATTAATTGTCGCTGTTTATAAAGGTGCCAATGTCATTCGGTAATGATCGATCGTTTTGATCGCTACGTCATTAATAAGGTCCCTCGTGCACACGCTGCTGTGAGAACTGAATTGTGGGAGAAAATATTTAACTTTTGTGACTTAATTAAACAGACTGCTGATGAAGACGGGGGCGGGACCAGCAGCTATGCAGAGAGCAGAGGTGCAGGTGTGTTGGGGGGACTGAAGCAAAGCAAAGTGATCAGAATAAAGTAGTTTGTGAATTAAAACGTGACTTAAGGTTAAGAGAGAGTACAATTAAACTGTGGAAGGAAGAAATAAGCATCTAGAAAGAGGGTAATCCAGACTGAGTAGGTCTAAGTGTGACGTGCTTCTCACACAAATCATTGATATATGTGATGATTGCCATGTTATGCTTTCAGCATATTTTTGGAGCATGCATTGATGAGATTATTCTGTAGAATATTCTGGACAGTATTTGTCATTGTTTTTGAATATTGCAATAATAATAAACATGCATTTGGGTAAAGGAAGCATATTTGTCCATTTCCATGTTGAGTATCCCAATTCCAAGAGTATTAAAAACTTTTAAAAAAATATCTTCTCTGGCATCTTTAAGGTACATTTACAACAGGTAAAAAATTTGCGATTAATCACAAGTTAACTATGGACAACCATGCGCAATCGCGATTAAATATTTTAATCGATTGACAGCCCTAATTTATAAGAATAAAATGTATTTGCAAAGTACTTTCTGAACAAGGTGCTTCGCAGAAAACAAACCAAAAAACAGCATATATAGTCCAGTAAATCTAATGCCTGGTTTACATTCATGCATCTCTTCCTCTTATCCGTGTTGAATTGGAGTTTATGACTTGATGAGTGACTTGATTACACACAGTTGTAGAAAAAAAAGACGTTGCCATAGCAACATACAATGTATCAATCTAGACACGTGAAATGAATAGCGCGAAAATGGCAGTGTTCTATACATGGGTAAATTTGACCCGCTGGCGGTAATAGGTATAAATGGCCATTTTTAAAATCTGACTTTATGTTGACATTTTTTAACACCAAACACACTTTTAGGAAAAGTCAAAGACTGGGGGGCTTGTCCTGGAAAAAACGTTACAATCAAAAGACAGCTGCGGGTAAATTTTACCCGTTGGTGGTTCTAGTGTTAAGTTTTTTAATTGGTTTCATCCCTCTTTTAAGATGAAATACAAAGCAGCAAAGCTTGCTATGGCTGGTTTAGAATTTTGCTAAAGTCTCTCTGATGCTTTATTATCTCTTAAATTGTAATTTTACAAGGGTTATATATTTGCCTGTCAACAGCTTAAAGTTATGTGTTTTGTATGTTTGAGTTCCTTTGCAATCCTTCAATCATTGAATCTACTTAATCTGACCGGTGCCTCGGGCTCCTGGTCTCTCTCTTCCTGACAGAAATATGCCCATGTTCGTCAGGCTCAACGTGGCTCTAAGCCCTACTACACCTCAGTGATGTGGTGGTGTGGTGTGGTTCTTATGGGTGTTGGAGAGCTGGGGAATTTCGCTGCCTACGGCTTTGCCCCAGCATCACTCATAGCCCCACTGGGCTGTGTGTCTGTCATAGGTAAGTGCAACCTTGTTTCCCCCTCCTATATTATCCATGCTTGTAGGCTGGAGGGAAATGTGAAGGTGAACCCCTTGAATCATTGCCGTGTGAAATCCGATGGGTCATAAAGGGGGCTCTTCATGCAGAGCACTTACAATGCATGCTGAAAGGCTTAGTCTGTAATATTTGAAGAAAAAACAGTCATGAAATAGAACAATGGCATTGTTGCAGATTTAAGCTTTCAGTTCAACTTTAAAAGCGTCATCAGCAAGATTATCAATCAACGTAAGTGTTACATTAAAGAAACACTACAAAAAAAAGTAAAGCAAATCCTAGAAAGGTCTCTCAAAGATAGATTGAATCTAACCAAAAATAAAAAATTTGTGAACATGTGATGGAAAGAAAATTTGATGTCTTCCATTTAAAATTAACACAAGTTTTGCTGTACTTTACATTGCTATAATTGTCCTGCTTGTAAGGCTGATATAGGCAGCTGAAATTGAATACTTCTTGGGTGCCAGATCAAATGAACATGCTTAAGTGACGGCCAGAGGTGAACAGTAACAAAGTAAATTTACTTGAGTACTGTACTTAAGTATATTTTTTGAGTATCTGTACTTTACTTCAATCAGACCAATCAGAGTGTAAGCTGTCATTCCCTTTCAGAGCCTGGTGTGCCTGCAGGCAGGCGTGTTGCCATTTACACAGTGGATTTTAGTCATTCTTCTTATATAAACCGGACCCTCGGACTTTACTTGGGCATAAGTTTGGCAAAATGGCTCCATGGCGCCCCCTAGAAAATTTCAAAAAGGGCTCCCCATAGAGGTTACTTTCACCTAGGTGAATGAAATTTGGTATGCATATTCACATGTCAAGACCTACAAAATAGCCTCTTGAACCCATAGCTAAAACACAATAGGAAGTAAGCCATTTTGATTTGAATTTCAAAATAAAGCCTGGTTTTGCCCATTTACAGGGTTCATACTTTAACTAACTTCTCATAGGGACTTCATCCGATCCTTTTCAAACTCGGTCACTCGGTGTACTGAAAAGATGGGGTGCTGTCCTTAACAGATCTGCATATAAATTGTCAATCATAGTCAAAGCGCCACCTAGTGGACAGAGGCAGTAGTAGGCCTCATATACAATGTTCAATCGGCTTCAGATTTCACATGCATGATGCCAGTCCTGACCTGAACAGATCTACAGTACATATTAATTTTCTCTCATACTCACAGCGCCACCTACTGGTAACAGCCCGTAGTAACTCTCATATACAATCTTCAATCAGCTTCAAATTTCATATGTATGATGACAGTCTCAGCCTGAAAAGTTCTACATATAGATTTGGGTCATGCTGATAGCATCACCTACTGGTGCACAGCTTGAGGTTGCAGCACATCCTGTGGCTCATGCAGAACATGCTGCTGCAGCACACCCCAAGGCTTCCTCACACCCCAAGGCTGCGGCACAGCCTAATGTGCACAGAGGTGCGAGGGCCTGTTCATCGCCGCTTGAGGCTTTAATTTAATTGAAAATTAAGGCAAAAATTTGTATATTCAGTTAGTCTATAGATTTACTACCACTCCATCATTAGGTAAGCTTATGTGAGAAATACACAGGCTCACCTTCTGTTAGGGACAGATCGTTCAAGATATCCCACACAATCTTTGGTCCGAAAACATTTATTGTTATCATCTCAGCTTTCATTCTTTCCAAATGCATCATTAGAGTCATGAAACAAAGCACTGTTGAGCTTAACAAGACAATCGGAGCTGTTGTAGCTGAGTCTGTGTTTAACCGTATGTTACACATATGAGGCTTCACTTGCCACGATTTTGTCATTTTCCGCAGTAGATCACAGTCACAGAAAATGCATGGATATTGCTTGCACCTTTAGCTAGTGTGGGCTTCTTGTGCATTTCTACGGAAGCATGCTGAGTAAGGTCATTCTCACCTCCACGGGCAGCTGTGGCTCAATGGTAGAGTCGGTCATCTTTTAACCGGAAGTTCGGTCCCCAGCTCCCTCAGGCTACATGTCAAAGTGTCCTTGGGCAAGACACTGAACCCCAAATTGCTGCCGGTGGCATAGCCAACAGGTATGAATGTGATATCTGATTGACAGTTGGGCACTTTATGTAGCAGCCTCTGCCATCAATGTATGAATGGGTGAATGTGACATGTAGTGTAAAAGTAGCTTTGAGTGGTCGCAAAGACTAGAAAAGCGCTATATAAGTGCAGTCCATGGCCAGTTGAGAATTCCAGATGACATAAAGTACAGAAGGGGCTGAACTCACGTCTTTTTTGCTTTCCCATTGTTTGTTGGAGCTACACAGTCTTTTCTTTTTTGTAGGTATATCCATATTTGCAGGTTTCTCCATAATTGCATGCACCAAACCAACCGAACATCAGACATACGCTATACGTACATGCACATTGGGGGATTGTTATTGGATGGCCAGGTGACCCCACCCGTTACGTGAGTGATCAGTGCATTATCTGTTACTGGCTGTGTTGTAGCTATCAGATCTAGGATCGGTAAGTGCCATCTGGCCCCCTCCTCAGGCCCTTCCTTATACACAGCGTCCATGTTGGTGGACCACCCCAATCTGTCAGTCAGTTGTACACACAGCCACCTGTAGGACCTTACAATCTCCACGTTACTCCCACTGATGCAGACTGGAGAAGGAGAGGTCTTGTTTCTTCTGAAGTCCACCACCATCAACTGAGATGTATGGAGCCAGATCAAATGTCTCAAAAAGAATAAATACACAAAGAAGGATTCACAAATACATTTTGCGATTTATATATAAATGACTCTGTTCAAAAAAATATTTTTCAATGCACACAAAAATATTTGTCCTTCTGTATAAATGTAAAAAAAATCCACATATAAATAAATAAGATTCACAAATGTATTTCTGACGCACACACAAATATTTCTTGTTTTAAATATGTGCAATGAAAATGCACAATTATATGTATTTAAAAGTATTTGTAATTTTTAACAAAAACATTTTTGGACGTTGTGACATTTATATCAAACTGTTTAACCTGCATTTACGAAGCTGTTTTGGTTTGCGAACTTCACTGTATTTGTGTGTGGGTATTTTGAGACTCCCCTGCTGCGGCTCGACCACACGTGGGGGATTGTTGTCTTTTCAGCCAATCAAATGTGTTCACCCCCACAGCGCTACTTTTAGCACCAACTATTACTAAGCTAACTTTACGTTAACAGATTTCCTTTGAAACAAGCCTCACATGCGGAGCGCCTGGTGAGGTTTGCCCCATGGGGCTATAAAGAATGAAATCTATTGATTACGTGGGTTAAATGCTATAACCCCAACTTCAGCAGTTTGTCAACAAATATAAAGTGAACTGTAAGCTCATTTGGGCTGGGCATCTATTGATGCAAGATACCACACTGACCTTTTTTATGTATTTATTTATTGTAATTGACTATTGACAATTACAAACAAGTACAACACTTAAAAACTAAATATAATGGCACATACAAATAAGATTGGTACATACGACACTGACATCAGAGTACAGACCCCATCAGAGTATGTTTGTTGTTGTCTCAAAATACCCACACACAAATGCAGTGAAGTTCACAAATCAAAACATTTCGTAAATGCAGATTAACCGGTTTGTATATAAATGTCACAGTGTCAGAGGTGATGAACATCCAGTGTTGTTTACATACTCATTTTGATGATGGCTCACCACTTGAAAAGGTTGACTCCTTCAATTATGTTGGACTTTGGATTGACCCTGAGCTTTCCTTTAAGCCCCACATAGATCTGATTTTAGAAAGAGCATTTGGTTGTCTTAGCTCACTTTATCATTCAGTTCCTTGTTTTAGTTGATAATTGAGAAGGATTGATACTGTGAATGTAACATATAACAGAAAACACGTTATACATTCTGTAAAATACCTATGCTGCACCTTCCAATATGAACTATTAGCCAACTTTTAGCAAACAAGCAGCTTCAAAAGGTCTCTAAATGGACCTCAAGTTCATTTTGGAAAACTATTTATCTACTTTGTCTGCCCTTACAAGTAATAATCAGTCAATCAATAATTTATTAACAATTCAGTAAAAAAGAAATGTTGCATGACCAGTTTATTCTATTATTAAAATATATAAACATTCTAATGTAAATGCAGGAGCTATTTGAAGCCATTTATCGACAACATATTCTGTGTGGCCCACAAGTGGTCTACCGAAGTGAACCAGTCTCAGTCTCTTAAGTATCCTCAATGCCTCTTAATAGTGGGGGATGCTTCCTGAATTGAAGCCAGTAGCCCTGAATCATAAGCCTTTCCCACCAAAATTACCGTGTTGACGTGGGTTTTTCAGACCCAGGAGGACCCACTTATAGATGCCGATTGTCTCTTTTCCCATTGCCAGTGGAGTATCCTGCGGTCGGTCTCTTTTCTGCTGCGTCACCATCTGACATCACAAAAGCGCCCAAAACAGGGTTAATAAACAGTTAAGATGTTACGGTGGTTAGGTTTTTATTGAATCTATTACTCATTCAATCTGTGTATCAAACTCGGCGCAGAAACATTTGGAATGATACTCAAGCGCTGCTTGGACAGAGAAGAGTGGAATTTGTAGCTGAGGTGACAAGGAGTCACAGAAGTTACCGACGGATCATAGCATCATGCCGGAAAGGGGTAGGAGCAGGATGCGATTTGCTGGGGGGATTGGGGGCTTTCCTCCCCTCTGGTCATTATATCGCTGCTTCTGCTGAATTATTTTCATCCCCAGTAGGGACAAAAAGATATGCCCCTCTTTAAGTGATAAATGGTACTTCGTCAATTGGCCATATAAAATAACATAAATCAAAGGAAAGCTGCAACAGGCCGAAAAACATTGAGCGCAGGCTGGATGACAGCGGTGTTATTTCCGCTGCAGCTGCTCAAAATCCATCCAATTGGCCATCTGATGAAGACGAGCACATCATATGGAGACGACAAACTTCTCACAGTACTCAAGACCCTCGCTATTGAGGCCGCAACCAGTCCTATACTCCTCAAAGAATTCCACGAACTCAAGTCATGGTGTCATGAGAGAGAATCTGCGCAAAGTGCTGACCGCTGTCTCCACAGTCCCAGTGTGAGTGTGAAAGAGGATTCAGTGCCATGAACCATATTCTCACAGACAATAGAAATACAATGTCATCACGCTGAATAGCAAAAAGAGGGGTGACATGCTGCAGATGACCCCGCCCCAGGAAAGGAGAAAAAGAAGACAGAAGTCCGTCAGAGTGTTTTCTTAGCCTGATAAGTCGGCACCGACTTTAGCCCTTTTAATTTTATGTTGACAGCACGTTGTGCTAGCCTATTTCATTTTGATATAATTCTATTCAATATTGACATTTGTAAGTGTTTTAAAGTGTTTTATCACACCTGACAAAGTGGCACTTTCCATGGTGCTGAAAGGGGGATTTAATTCTTGCGGGTTTCGCAGCCCCTGTGTCTGCAAATGGGCACGAGGAAAGGACAGAGTTCTTATATCCGTTATTAAAAAAAAAAAAAAAACCTTTGTGAAACATCCCCCCTCTGATTTTATCACAAATCGCACCCTGGGTAGGAGATTAGCGTGTCAACACAGGTTAAGTGTTCCCATCAATGCCGATCGATTGTAACCTTTCCCATTAAGCAAAAAAGCTGTGTTAGCAGGTGTTAGTGGGTTTTAGCCAGTGGGAAAGGGACATTACATTTCCCATAATCAACCGAGACACTCCGCATGCCTGCCAAGATGTTTTCCTCGCAGCTAGTCTGCCGAGCATTCTCCGTACCACAGCACCCTGCTGGTGGGCTGAAGCAGAGACCGGGACATCAATCAATCAATCAATCAAATTTTATTTGTATAGCGCCAAATCATAACCAGGGTTATCTCGAGACACTCTACAGAAAGAGCAGGTCTAGACCGACTCTTTGTTGTTGCAGGTCTAGACCGACCCTTTTAACAGGCAGAAACCTCGAGCAGAACCAGACTCATGTTGAACAGCCATCTGCCTCGACTGGATGGGCCGAAAATGGGATAGAAGGAGATGCAGGATAGAGACAGGCAAAGAGAGCAACAACAACATATGTTCTTGTTACCACAACAACATATGTCCTTGTTACATGAACAACAACAGACACATACTTATGGTTACAATGCCAATAATAGTGGTAGACTAGGGTGAAGATTGGCTAAATAAATAAATTAGCGAGAGAAGCAGAGTAATGATAAAGGCTGAGGTAATCGTAATTGTAACAGTTGAAGTCAACAGGTCTACTATTAGCATTAGCAGCAACAATAATGATACTATGGGGAAGGCTGATGTTAGTAGTTGTTGCAGTCGAGCAGGTCCACAGCAGCAGGTGGTCTGCAGCAACGATCCTCAGGAACCTTCAAGACAAGGGAGCACAAGAACTCCCGGGAAGATATGTGGTTAGTAATGGTAATGGGACCAGAAGATACAGAGTTAATGAGCTGCATTAATATGACCAGAGAGAGAGAGAGAGAGTCAGAGAGTCAGAGAGAGAGAGAGAGAGAGAAGCTTGGTGTGTCAGATCCCCCCGGCAGTCTAAACCTATAACAGCATAACTATGGGCTAGTCCAAGCCTGAGCCAGCCCTAACTATAAGCTTTATCAAAGAGGAAAGTTTTAAGTCTACTCTTAAAAGAAGAGAGGGTGTCTGCCTCCCGGACCTTGACTGGTAGATCAGGGGGGCCTGGTAATTGAAGGCTCTACCTCCAACACTACTCTTAGAGACTTTAGGTACCACAAGCAGGCCTGCATCCTGGGAGCGCAATGTTCTAGAGGTGTAATATGGCACTATGAGCTCTTTAAGATATGATGGTGCCTGACCATTAAGAGCTTTGTAAGTAAGAAGAAGGATTTTAAATTCTTACAGGAAGCCAGTGCAGAGAGGCTAATACAGGAGAGATGTGATCTCTCTTCCTAGTTCTTGTCAGCACACGTGCTGCAGCATTTTGTACCAGCTGCAGAGTTTTTAGTGACTTATTAGGGCAGCCTGATAGTAACGAGTTACAATAATCCAACCTGGAAGTAACGAATGCATGGACTAGTTTTTCTGCATCGTTTTGAGACAAGATGTGTCTGATTTTTGCTATGTTGCGAAGATGAAAGAAGGCTGTCCTTGATATTTGTTTTATGTGGGAGATGAAGGACATATCCTGATCAAATAGAACTCCCAGATTCCTAACAGTAGTGCTGGATGCCAGGCTGATGCCATCTAGGGCAGCTATATCATTAGAGAAAGAGTCTCTAAGGTGTTTTGGGCCGAGCACAATAACTTCAGTTTTGTCTGAATTAAGTAGCAGAAAGTTTCTAGTCATCCAGATCTTTATGTCCTTAAGGCATGCTTCTAGTTTAGATAGCTGATTGGTTTCGTCTGGCTTCATAGATAAGTATAATTGAGTATCATCTGCATAACAATGAAAATGAATGGAGTGTTTCCTCATGATATTACCCAGAGGAAGCATATATAAGGTAAAAAGAATCGGTCCGAGCACAGAACCTTGTGGAACTCCATGACTAACTTTGGTTTGCATAGAGGACACATCATGAACATTAACAAACTGAGATCGATCTGATAGATAAGATTTAAACCAACTTAGTGCAGATCCTGTAATGCCAATTAAATGTTCTAGTCTCTGTAACAGGATGTGATGGTCTATCGTGTCGAAAGCGGCACTAAGATCTAACAGGACGAGTACAGAGAGAAGTCCTCTGTCTGAAGCAGTAAGTAGATCATTTGAAACTCGCACAAGGGCTGTCTCAGTGCTATGGTGGACTCTAAATCCTGACTGAAAGTCCTCAAATAAACTGTTGTTATGAAGAAAGTCACATAATTGATTAGCGACTGCTTTCTCAAGGATCTTTGAGATAAAAGGAAGGTTAGATATAGGTCTATAGTTAGCTAAGGTGCCTGAATCTAGGGTAGGCTTTTTAAGAAGTGGCTTAATTACAGCTAGTTTAAAAGACTGGGGTACATAGCCCGTCGATAAAGACATATTGATCATATCTAGTAAAGAAGTGCTAATTGAGGGAAAGACTTCCTTAAGCAGCTTGGTTGGAATTGGGTCTAAAAGATTCAATTGGAGAAAAACAGTCAAGGTAAACATCAGGTTTTTGAGCAGTTTCCAAAGATACATCTGCACCAGTTAACGGCAGGAGGTTACAAACATGTCTGTGAGGCTGAGTTCAGGAGTGGACGACGGGCAGTTTCCTCGTTTGTTACCACTATTTGAGTATATATTGTGGGGCAGGATTGGCCCTTTATTGACACGCAGGTTTTGTGAAAATTGTAACTTTCTGACCTGCTAGGGGGGGGAAGAGTGTGGGTCTGTGCTTTTGTACAACTGTTTGCTTAACTAAGGTTTCTTTAAAACTGGAGCAAACTGAAAATGAGGAATCTCTCGATTCAACCCTGTGGGTCGAGAGACTGTAGAATAATGGGACAACAAGTGTCCCTGGCTGAACTGTCTCCCCCACGTTCCTTGGGAGAGTTAGGCAGAAGACTGCTTCCTCCCTCTCACTGTGGAGGATAGGTAACTGTTCAGACGCCTGTTTTGGGACAAAGACCCTATTCACATTTGGTATCATGCATGTGTCCTGGGTGATCCGATCACAAGTGGACAGCGCTAAGCATAGCTGTTCACATCTGGCATCAACAAGCCTTTCCAAATGCATCTTAAGAGACCACTTGTGATCAGATCTCACTTTCCCACTCTGACCATGAAGCCTGATGCTCCTCTACAGCTCTGTGGATTATCGGTGAAATATATGAACTACTCAGCAGACTGGCGTCTCTGTTAACAGTGACAAAACAGACAGAAATATCTGCATAATTAACACAGATCGACGTTATTAAATGTCTTTCTCCTCCCCACCCTGCATTATTATAAACTATGATGACCTGCCATTGGGTTACAGCTCCTGCTGGTGTCATTCACAGCATGTGAAGACGTAGTTTATGATTTATAATTGACTGTGCCTGGAAATATGGGATGGATCACAACCTTATTGAGTCAGGGGCAGAGCATGAGAAACACACACTGATCGGATCTGAATTCGTCCTGGGTGTGTTCACACTTGTACTCAAGGCTGTGCTCTTGTGAGCCAAACCACATGTTGATACCAGGTCTAAAGGGGATCAAAATGATGTCCAGCCCATGCATACTGTTTTGGCAGGTGTAGGCACGTGGCATGTGATAGTAGTCTTCCAGGAAGGGTCTCTTCTGGGCTGTGCGCCACGGAAGGGAGTTGGAGTGTGCACAGGAGAGCTGAGGGGAGTGTCCCTGGCTGCTTGCAGGCTCTGGCTGTGCGTAGCTACGCCTGCCTGGGCATACTCATATGCAGCGCTTCCTCCTGCTTTTTCCTCTGGATTTTCTCCAGAACCTGTCCAAATAAGCCAGAGGTGTCAACGGCTTGGTGGAGAAACTCAGTGCACTGCGTCTCTGGCAGCTCCGTGAGTAACCACCATCTCAGCCCAAAGCCACGACCACTAAACTGGACAGCCTGAGGATAAAATCCGCCGTCCTACGTGCCCCATCCAGCAGGGAGGTGGAGCCGACCATGGCCACATCCGACTTCAGCCTCCTCCTCCAAAAGGCACCGCAAAGCAGCAATCGAAAGCTCATCCTCAGACAGCACACTGAGCTGTGCACTGTCAATGGTGACGATAAAATCATGCCCCTATACTCAGTAGTAGGGAAGATTATATCCATCTGGTCGCCCAAGGACTGTCTTGCTCCCTCATCATCTCAAACTTCGCAGAGCACTCGGTGGGTTCAGACAGCAGGGGATCTTTGTGCATGGCTGAGCTTCCCAGCACGTCTTTCCAGGTTCAACCTTCAGAGTTGGCAAAAAGTTTGAAGAGCACAGACTGGATCTTTTGTAGTCCCAGGAGAAGGCGGGACTTCCCTTATGACAGTCACATTGGCCTTGACAGGTGTTTTGATGAAAGCAATCCCCATACTTATGTGTTGTACCATCCAAAAGGGGAACGAGTAAGTTACGGTTTGTCAGGGCAGGCCTCAAACACTGAGTGCTGCCCCTTGGCAGGCTTCCGAGAGCTGCCCAATCAGAGGAAAGTGGGCTTGTAGTGGAGAGGTTTCTTACAGAGACAGAGCTGACTGAGTCATTTCAGACATAGGCTGTATGAGGCCCTGCACACAGCACCAGTGTGAGATAAATGAGGAGTTTTATATATATATAACTGTAGATTATGCAAAGCTACCAATGAGGAATCACAAAGTAGAAAAAAAGGGAACTAAAATAACCATAATATGGCCACAAAGATTTGTGTTGGATCAACATATTACTCTGTTAAAATACATTTAAAATAATACTCTTAATTACAATAACAATAACTTAATTGATCCCCAAAGGGAAACTCACTTGTTTTGCATGTCATCTACCATTCACTGAAGAATTAAAAACTCTGATGGCTGTGGTTACAAAAGATCTTCTATATCTCTCCGTCCTGCAGCAAAGAGAGAGGAGCCGTCCACCACTGTTGTTTCTTTGGTCCATCAAGGTGTTATGAAGTGTCATCAAGGTGTTATTCTCCAAAGTTAATATTAGGGCACCTTACATTATCTGGACACTTAAAATGATTTTCCTATAGTCACATCTCACAGTAGCTGAAGGGTTTAAATTAACCTCTGAACAAGACAGCAAAACATTTGTGGTGGGTAAAAGAGATGAGGTTTAATGCTAAAGGAGAAGATGGTCAAATGAGGGGAAGGATATGAAAAGGAGAGGATAGGAGAGGAGAATGAGGATATGAATTAAGTGAAACAACAGACAGCAATACACATACCACCTGCACAAGGAATGAGATCGGAAGACCTGACGATGATGCCATACACAGAATCCATTGGTCGCTATCAGCATTTCTCACACACGTCAGACATGTAGCTGAGTTGTTTAGCATTCTGTGAAGCATGCAGTTTTTATCAATTGAAAGATCATATAAAATAAAGTAAACTGGAAAATTGTGATACATTGCATTAGTCTGTTTGTTAAGAGATTTTACAAGGTATGATTTTTCATACAATCCCAGAACATTTGTTTTAATATCTAGCATAAATTAGAAAACTGTATAGCATTGGTCTAATGTTTGAGTTATTAAAATGCAAATTTTAATGCTGCGTTCACAGGAAAAGTGAGCTTTCACATATCATTGGTGATGTTGTGAACATACATTGAATGAAATGTGGCAAAATATTCATGTCAGATCAGGTCAGTCAACAATGGCATGATGTGCTTTCCACAGAAAGGTCCTCATGCCCAGCCATCTGAGAAAGAGCACAAAGGGTAGCAATACTGATCAGATGCACACAAACACACACCATAAACACACAGGAGCAGTAACTATGTAACACAGAGGTTCCTGTTGCCATATTTCTCATAATAAAGCCACATGAATCTCACATTGTATGGAGTTGCTATGGATACTTGTTAGGTCCAGGTCGTCCCAGAGGCAATGAAAGAGTCCTGAATCTATCGAACATGCTCAGAGTATGAAAAATGTAAGAAAGGTGGTGTTATGCACAGCCATGCCTTCTTTCACTCTGAAACACATTTGGCATGTTATTTTGTATAGTTACAGCCAGACCCTAGGTGGGAACATTTGCTAATAAATCTGCAATTGAGCCCTACAGGCAATGCTAAATATCCATTTTGAGAATCTGTCTTTGCTTGTGTGACACAGTGTGTGCATCTAACATATTGTGCTCTGTAGCTGATGTCCTTACGATGGTGGCAGCACCCATACACACACTGACTGTCTTTTTACTTCCATTAGTCTGTCTCTTTCTGCGGGCTGGCGGGCTGGCAATAGTTTACTGCAGTTTTTGCCTGGGTCTCCCAGCAAACACAGCTGCCCCTGATGAAATATAAGTGGTATATATAACTACATCAACTAAGAAGGATTCAAAATTTAAGTACTCGATAGTGTTGTAATGGGTTGCCTCCAACATGTCAGCCACATTGTGATATTTTATTTTTACTGTGGTTGCTGCTTAGCATTTTTATGTGCCTCCCTGTCATTGTGTGTCTACTAAGTTTTTTTCTGTCTCAGGCAGTTAGCAGTTGGTCCATCTGGGGGGCCATTCCATTTTACTTGTCTGAATAATAATTGTTGCAGGTTTTATTGATGGTAAAACTAACAGGAATATCTTTTCAATTTGCAGCTAGCGCTGTTATATCTGTGGTTTTCCTCAAGGAGACAGTGCGTGCATCTGACATTGTTGGTAAGCACAAACATTTGAGGATCATAGTAAAGGTAGGACATACATGCTCTATCAGATTTCTTATTAGATTCTCTCTGTAATCAATCTACTAAATGGTCTGTATACAATCTACAGCTGTATTAGAGTAAATATGTTGATTGAGAATAGTGGCTGTTCAAATAGGCAGATTAAAATGATGTACAACTGGTTCTGCAGTTGCATGTAAGTTTGGAAGGCTACTATTAGCAACAGCAATTGTTGCTCGGTAAGGTGAGCTACAGGGTTAATGAATATTAATGGATCTTTCAAACCTCAATAACACCTCATTCACAACAGTCTCACTCTCTGCTCTCTTAATGTCATAGGTGGCACCCTGGCAATAACAGGAACATATCTCCTGGTGACCTTTGCCCCTCACACTTCCACACACATCACAGCCCATCTGGTCCAGTACTATGCCATGAGCTGGCACTTCCTGCTCTATCTTGTATGTTAAAAACCCTTCCCGAGTCCAGTAATAAAAATGTGTGTGCTGTGTTGTCTTCAAGCTACTGTTAAAAATGTTTTCAGACTTAATAAACTGTCAAGGTGTTGAAGTACAGTTGATGAATAACCTGACCTCCTTGCACCCGTGAAAGATCTCCTGTTCTTCTTGGTCTTCAGAGAGTATATTAAATCCAAGACTGTCTATGTTTTGCTCTCAGTATTTTAAAATAGATGCCCCCACCTCATGATTTGTGCATTAACACTGATCCATTTGCTATCCTATTTCAATTTTGCCTCAGACAGGGATTGCATATATATAGTTGTTACTTTAGTAACAGATTAGGTACAAATCTGAAACAAGTTTTTCTCAACCAACCCATCACAACTGTAAATATAATTTCCAAATGTTAACAGCGTTCTAGGTTAAAAATGTAGGTAATTTCCACATTTTTTAAGGCGATAATACCACATTTCTTTTTGTGCGAGCTCTGCTTGTTACACCTTTCAGGTTAAACTCCTGTAGAATTCAGTGCTTTGTGTGGAGTGAGGCATAAAGATAAGCATTATTTTTGCTAGGAAGTTTAACATTGTTTATCTGGTGTTCAGGAAACTGCCAGCATAAGTTTTGAGCACCAGCAAGGATCTGTAGCCTATCACTCCTTAAAAAGAATTATCATTGTATATTGCATAATAATGAGTATGTGACTATTAGTCATCTATCAGTTAGACTATCTTTGGTGAAACAAGCGATTACCTGTACATATTTCATCAAAGCAGGCAGAAAGAACCTACAAGGTTTACAACTAGCAGCACATTAGGGGTGCTGGCAGGTGATGTAAACGCTGAATGTGTGCCAGGAGTAGAAATTCCATCATTATTCACAGAATTACTCTCATCCATATTAAACATGTCACTTTTAAATCTAGTTCTTTTGCCAAACATAAGCAAACACAAAAACAAAAAACAGAATGTTCAAGCACATAGTAGGAAAATACATATGGATGGATCGACGTACAAATGTTTTCAAATGCTGCTTGTGTCCAAAATGATTAATGGTTTGTAAAAGCGTAAGCTGGCTTACATTTCTGGCAAACGTAATTTGACTTCTCCACAGTTTTCAGTGGACCAGCCTCCAACAGTATGGGGGTAATTATAGGTGGTGATTTATCAGATGAAATTAAAATATATATCACTGTCTTGTCATTATTTCGAAAGATCATGCTAAAATGTAATGATTTAATCTGAAAGGACTCTTCCTATTGACCAATTATGCTATGCATACTGTGAACGGTGCCAATGGCCAAATGGTTAATATGTTGCAAATGACCAAGTCATTTAAACCATTTAAACCAGTCATTTACCATGGCATTTACATTTTTAGTTTGAAAACAATTAAAAGGTCTATTTTTGTTCTCTTTTCTTATTCTACATTAATTACAGGTATGTTGTCTTATATGTGGACTTACAAGGTCAGACCCCAGAGCCTACTCATTAAAGACCAGAAAAATTTTTGTTTACTGCTCACTGCCTGCATACACGAGTGTTTATTTTCTTTGCAAAGTTTCAGGAAATTGAATCTATTAATTATTTCAATTATTTCACACACTCTCTCAACAGTTTATAGAGGTCGTCGTCTTTTGCATTCTACTCTATCTTTACAAGAGGAGGAGTGTCAAACACATCATCATCGTGATGCTGCTGGTGGCCCTGCTGGGTAGGAACAAATGGAAAATGCTCCCTTTGAAAGCAGAGGTTATGGATTTAACGTTTTTGGTAGTCAGGAGTTGCTTTGTTTCCATGCTTCTTTATCTTTTCAGGTAATAGCCGAGTAGAGTAAGAGGAAGAACATAATTTAGTGAAAGTCCCTAGGAGGAAATAAATAAACCACAAATCTGTTTGAACAGTTTTTTATTGCTACAGTATAATTTGTACAATTAAATGAAACTAAGTGATCTCTTGCATCTGTGTTTCTTCAGCCTCTCTAACAATCATCTCAGTCAAGGCTGTGTCAGGGATGATCACAGAGTCAATAAAAGGCCAGCTGCAGCTCATCTACCCCATCTTCTATGTCATGCTTGTTGTCATGGTCGCCTCCTGCGCCTTCCAGATCAAGTTAGTCAAAGTATTTTTCTCTCTTCTAGTGTTACTTCTTTTCTCTTTTAGCCTCTTTTTTAGATAAAATCCCCTATGTTCACCACAACCTAGATGAAATTTTGCATTTTAGTTTCTGAACAATCTGAACAAATTTATTGGACATGATGATATCGTGCCTGCAGTGCACCTATAGTTATGTGGGACGTGGCTGTGAATAGGCTGCTACATATTATCTCTATAACCAAAGACATACTCACTGCACCTTTCAAATCTTCTTTTCTTCTCTCTATAGATTTCTCAACCAGGCAATGAAAATGTTTGATGCCACAGAGGTAGTTCCTATCAACTTTGTGTTTTTTACTGCAAGCGCCATTGTTGCAGGTATGTCAACTATAAAGCTTCTCTGGGGGTTAAGTTTATCTCTATGTCTTAGGTTTTACTGTTGTGAAGTCATAGCCAACTTATATTCTATTTTCTTGTTGTCAAATAATACCATGAGAAGACCAAAACAAACACTGGATTGATCAAAGCAATATTGTGCCTAACCATCAGGAAAGCTAGTGCCAAATAAATGAATGAACTCACCAAACAACCGCAGAAGTTTCCCCTGTCTCTCTGTCGGCCAGTCTCATCTGCAAAAGTACCTCCTCTGTATTCTCAATCAATCAATCAAATTTATTTGTATAGCGCCAAATCATAACCAGGGTTATCTCGAGACACTTTACAGAAAGAGCAGGTCTAGACCGACTCTTCGTTAAGTTATTTAAAGAGAGGCCCAACATGAATCCACCATGAGTAGCACTTAGCAATTCGGCACATTGGCAGAAAAACTTCCTTTTAACAGGCAGAAACCTCGAGCAGAACCAGACTCATATTGAACAGCCATCTGCCTCAACTGGATGGGCCGAAAATGGGATAGAAGGAGATGCAGGATAGAGACAGGCAAAGAGAGCAACAACAACATATGTTCTTGTTACCACAACAACATATGTCCTTGTTACATGAACAACAACAGACACATACTTATGGTTGCAATGCCAATAATAGTGGTAGACTAGGGTGAAGATTGGCTAAATAAATAAATAAATAAATAAATTAGCGAGAGAAGCAGAGTAATGATAAAGGCTGAGGTAATCGTAATTATTCTCTGGTTCATATCCTCTAGTCTCCACCGTGAAGAGCAAGCAAGAGTCAGCTGGATCATTCAGTGTTGGTTTTGAATAATAGTTCAGAAAAATTATCGATGCAGGCATATAACTGTCTCAGTGTTGCGTCTGGAGTGTGGATGTTTACATTAGCGGGGCTATCTAACTCCATTATCATTAAACACTTAACAGCATGAAAGACAACAATGTCCTCTAGTCCCCACCGTGAACGACACTTTGTCGTTTCCATAATATTGTATTAGTTTGTTGTCTCTTCTACAAACCGCTGGCACAAACAGCTGATCCGACACCGTGCGCTGCAGGCGTAGTGACATGTATGTGTTGCAGTCCGCACAAAGTTGTGCCAAATAAAGAGGCGTTCTTACTGAAAAGTGAAACGCGGTGAATTATTCAAATATAGCATACAATCGAATCCACTATTGATTTTTAGGTGAGACATCCTTATAAGGCGACAAATTACATGTGAAATTGCTGCAGCAACATATAGCCTAGCTTCCATGCCGATTTCTAAAAACCAGGGTTGTGCTGACCAGCATCCACTGTAAGAAGTACACTTACTATTGATAAGTATCTCATACAACCCCACATCAAACAAACTGAACTATCCCTTTAAAGATATTGATTTAACATAAAATCTTTGTGTGATTATTTCTGATAAGTCACTATCTTTCATCAAATAAGATAACACAATGGTGATGATTGAGCCTGACTGATGAAAGCAGTATTCTTTGGTATTAAGAACTGAGTGTTGAGTAAACAATCCTTGGAATGTGGCATCCATCACTCAGAAGGGCAAGTTTATCAGAGGATAGGCAAGTCAGTGTACATTTTTCTCTGGTATTTTCTGTGTTGGGAGTAAGTGTTTAATAAAGCCACACAAAATAACCAAATTAACACCAATTGGATGACACTAGCTGGGGCTGCATCTGATTGACCAAATGGTGAGGATGCATGGTCCATGATCCAGAGCTCAGTTTGTTTGGATAGCACTGTTAGGACAACACTCACAGAGTGTTAATATATTCTTATGGTGGTTGGGGCAGTCTCTATATTTATTTATTTATTTATTTTATTTTGTTCATATCCCAAAACAGTATTTGATTGTTGAATCACCTTTCCAATAATAAATAAAGGCATGAATGTTTAATTGATTTTAAAATGAGCTTTTCTTTCCCCCCAAATTTTCTTTCCAGAAAAACAGGAAATTATGTACCTATGTAATACATTATCACATAATCAGTAGAACCAATGTTTTGAGTGTCAAAACAGGGTAGGGAAGTCAGAAAAAATGTGTGGATTATCCAGGGTTGGTTTTGGTCATTCGATTTGATTTATTGGCAATTAGAAAAAAAACAGCCTTATCCTTTTTGTAAGTAGATCATATATTGTTCCAACCAAAACTCAACTGTGCAAAGTAAGTAAAGTAAGATGGGCTACATAACTTATTGCAGCAGTTGAAGTCAGTTGTAATGCAACAGAGTGGAACATCAACATGGTGGTTTATTCTGAGATACGCGAACCAATGAGGAATCCTAGTTCCGCAAAAGCCTCACAGTTTTTTAAGGCTATGTAATCCTTCAGTTCAGATCTTCATTATTTTGTTGGTTTGCTTTTTGTGTTATTTAAAAAATAAATAACGGAAAGGGTTCTCAAAAGTAAAAAGTGTATAAAACCCACTTCTGACAATTAACTTTGCATTACAAAATAAATTTTATTTCTTGTGTCTTTTCCTATGGATCAAATTTCTAACCTTGTCACATGACGTCATTTCAAGCTATTTCCATTGCTGCCTCAATTGGTGATGGAGCAGAAAAGGTTACAGCCATCCAAAACATGAACAATTAACATCAGCTTTTAGTGTCAGTCCCTTGGATCAAAAGAACTCAAGCTTTATTCCACCATTTTTCACTGATCTCCAATAATGATACAGGTAGCCACAATGCATGTGGTGATTTGAGTGACTCTCACCTTTTCTGAGAATCTCTGACATTTGCTTTTCTTGTTTACTATTGCTCTCTAGACCTACACATATTACCCCCAATTTATTGCACTGGCCAACACATTTCTGATGTGTTATATTGGGAATGGAACTTTAAGATCAGTTTGGTTCCACACTGAAGAAAATCATTGTTTCGATCCTAACCTGGTGTTTGTCACAGAAGACACAGAAGAAGAAAAAAAAAGTGAACATACGCTGTTCTTTGCTAAATGTTTGCCTTATTTTAAATACTGCTGAGAGCAAGTTGTTTTCTGATCATCTGGGGTTGATAAGTGATCCTGCCATTTTCTATGTTGCTAGTCAATCAAAGACTTTCCTTAAATCATCCCAGTATAATTTGTTCTCAGGATTTGTAGGACCATGTTTTGACACACTACACTCTACACTCTACATGCTCTGTTGTTCTATGAGGTGTGACATGTGCTTTTTCATTATGCAGGGATAATATTTTATCAGGAATTTGAAGGCTTGGCTTTACTTAACATTTTTATGTTTCTATTTGGGTAAGTATTTAAAAACACTCAAAGAATTGCATCTTAAAATGTAGTATTTACTGTAAGAGGGTATCATTCTCCCTGAAAATCTCTTCCAGTTGTCTTCTGTCATTCCTTGGAGTTTTCCTGATAGCAAGAAACAGGCCAAAAATAAAGCAACAAGATCGCAATTTCATTGCAATGGACAGAATTCCTGGTAAGTTTCTGATCAAACTTAGTTTGCAATACAGTACATTATGTACGGATCACCTTGTACTGAGAATGGTGTATTGTTTAACTAGTAGTAACAGTATGAGTTTACTACTGGCAGTGATCCTGGATTTACAGACCGTTATTTACTGGAGTTGTCTGCCTTCACAGGGAGAAGGCACATGGACAAAGTGCAGCCTGAAGCAAAGGCTTCAACATATGGATCCCTGGCAGCCAAACTCATGTGCAACAGGGCGGGCCAAACAGGCGATTCATAGGACCAACTTCGTCTGTCGTGACTGTAAATTTGTTAAAGAAGTGTCAATATTTCTTTCAGTGTTTCATAGAAAAAAATGGTAGGCATCCATTTAAACTAGTGCCAGCTGAGCAGCAGTATTGGTTGCTGAATTAGTCTTAGATATTATTAGATATCATGTTAATGTTCTCTCTTTCAACATCCTAGAATGTCATTGTTTCTTGTAAATGAAATGGAACATCTCAAAATCATTATGCTAAATTGAGTACTGAATGGCAACAAAGTTTAATTAATGAAAAGGTCCAGGCATTGGGACAAATTACTTTCAATATAAGATATGTAGTGTTTAATTGATCAACTGCTTAAATCCATCTGTGTGAACACTTAAGAATAAAGACAAACCCTGATATGTCATTAGTAAAGATTGGTATTAAGCAAAATAAGAGCACTGCTGCCCCCTAAGGGAAGGGGGAACTCACTGGCTATGTTACGCATGTGATGTGTTAATCCTGGGCAAATTTAATTTAATTCATTTGACATAACAGAAAAATAACATAATAAAACAACAGAAATTCATCAGGAGTCCTATTAGCATTGCTTATAGGTCTCACAGTTTGGGTTGCTCACATTTATACTACAGGCTTTCATTTGTGTTTGATATATTTGAGCATGCATCACTGCAGCCAGTTTCCAATGTGATGTAAAATTAAAAAAAAGTACTTTTATTATAGCCTGCCCACCCAGCTTTACCTCAAATACACTGCTCAAAAAAATGAAGGGAACACTTAATCGTCACAGTATAACACCAAGTAAGTTAAACTTCAGGGAAATCAATCTGTCCATTTAGGAAGCACAAGTGATTGTGAATCAATTTCACCTGCTATGGTGCAAATTAAAGAGACAACAGGTACAATGGAGAGGCAAAAGAAAGACAACCCCAAAAAAGGGAATGGTTTTGCATGCGGTGGCCACAGACAGTTGCTCTCTCCTGATACTGACTGACTGATTCTTCTTTAGTTTTGTGTTCTACTAGTGTCCTTGTCAATACTGGTAGCATGAGGCGGTACCTGCAGCCCAATCAGGTTGCACAGGTAGTCCAGCTCCTCCAGGATGGCACATCCATACGTGCGGTCGCAAGAAGGTTTGCCGTTTCTCCTAGCACAGTCTCAAGAGCATGGAGGAGGTACCAGGAGACCGGTTGTTACACAAGGAGAGCTGGACAGGGCCGTAGAAGGGCATCAACCCAGCAGCGGGACCGAAATTTGCTACTCTGTGCAAGGAGGAACAGGAGGAGCACTGCCAGAGCCCTACGAAATGACCTCCAGCAGGCTACTGGCTGGCATGTTTCTGACCAAACTGTCAGAAATAGACTCCATGATGGTGGCATGGGGGCCCGGCGTCCTCTAATGGGACCTGTGCTCACAGCTCAGCACCGTAGCAGCTCCATTAGCATTTGCTAGAGAACACCAGAATTAGCAGGTCGGCCATTGGCACCCAGTTCTCTTCACAGATGAGAGCAGGTCCACACTGAGCACATGTGACAGACATGAAAGAGTCTGGAGATGCCGTGGTGAACGATATGCTGCCTGTAACATCATCCAGCATGACCGGTTTGGCGGTGGGTCAGTGATGGTCTGGGGAGGCATTTCCTTGGAGGGCTGCACAGACCTCCATGTCATAGCCAATGGTACCCTGACTGCTGTTAGGTACTGGGATGACATCCTCCAAGCAATTGTTAGACCTTATGGTGGTGCAGTGGGCCCTGGGTTCCTCCTGGTGCAGGACAATGCCTGGCCTCATGTGGCCAGAGTGTGTAGGCAGTTCCTGGATGACAAAGGCATTAATGCCATTGACTGGCCCTCTCGTTCCCCCGTCCTAAATCCAATGGAGCACCTATGGGACATTATGTATCGGTGCATCAGACGCCACCAAGTACCGCCACAGACTGTCCAGGACCTCACTGATGCCCTGATCCAGGTCTGGGAGGAGATCCCCCAGGACACCATCTGCTGACTCATCAGGAGCATGCCCAGACGTTGTCGGGAGCGCATACGACACGTGGGGGTCATACACACTACTGAGTCACATCATGAGTTGCCATGATGACATTCAAGCAAGTTGGATCAGCCTGTGATTTCATTTTTTTACTTTGATTTTGGGTGTAATTGAGAATCCAACCCTCAATGGGCTGATGATTTTGGTTTCCCTTGACCGTTGTTACATCATTTTATTCTCAACAAATTATATAATGTACATCAGTAAAGATTTTCAACTTGAATTATACGTTCATCAAGATCTGATGTTTGTGTGTAAGTGTTTCCTTAATTTTTTTTAGCAGTGTAAATTGCCATGCATTGTGGAATGTGTTGGAAACTAGTTTTCATGCCAGACTATATAAAGAATCCATAGTATCAGTTATTCATTGCATTACCTTTAAAGGGACAAGCCACGATAGATTTTTCAGTGTTGGAGGTTAAATTATTAAGAGTGCTATAATACATATTTTACACAGGACATGGTGACAGTAATTACCAACTACCAACAGATGGCATATGCTGTCAAGTGCAGTATTGGTATTTAATTAGCTTTATTCTTAAACAGAAACTACACTATTCTCATATTCAACTAAATTAAAGTATAATTGAGAGCCACCAACAAAAATATCATTATCATATAGAGTGATGTAAAATTAATCACAAGTTTATTCATGTACATATCCAAGTTGATAAAAGGACAAACTAATCTCTTGCACAAAGGATTTCTTTCATTTACATTGTCTGAAGTTACATTCTAAAGATCTGTTGGCTGACTGGTACCTCAAAATTCCCAGCTATCCAAAGACTGTGGGAAGAGTCAGGTCAGTCATATCCATTTTATTCGTTGGTTTCAACATAGTACCCTATGACCTGGTATAGCAGAAAATGCAAGGGCTTCATCATTGGCCATTGGCTCTATCACTATAAAAAAAAATTAGACAGTGACTTAAACCTTTATTCGTCTGAAAATTTTGAAACATTACTTTAACGGATCCCTTTTTGGAGCATCACTCTAACAAAGGCATTGATATGGAAACAAACATATCTTTTTCAACTGAAACAATCATGATGTCTCTGCCCAGAGTAAATTATTACAACTAAAAATATTCTTTTCATCAGTACCAGCCAGGTAGCTCGTAGTCCATGTGCAAATAGGTCCCACTGAAACACTTTAAAGTGGATTATGGCACAATCCAAGTTGGCAGTTATCAAGGCAAAGTGATCACTTATTGATAGAAGCTTAAGTGTCTTAAAAACAGAATTTCAGGCCTTTCGAGGACAGGAGTCAAGTCAATCTTTCACTCTCTATATCAAGAATTTTCTTTGAAAGTTAAGCTCGGCATGTGTATAGATGTTTCAATCAGACCTCTATGGTTATTTTCGCAAAGCGGTACTGTAGGGAGGTAGGGTTGCGCAGCAGCAACATTCCCCTGAATTCCATTGGCTGGCTGGAAAGGGTTTTAAGGAGTCCAGCAACACTGACAAACCCCAGAGCCTCCCCACAGCCTGCAGACAGGGAGAAGTCGCCCTGAGTGACCCAGCCCAGAGTCACTCGGGAGCAGTGAGAGGTGATACTCGGCAGAGGGTCTGGCCACAGCCCGAAGATGAGGTTTGAGGAAGACTGGGAGGGCGGTTTTGGCTCTTTGAAAGTGGTGGGCTTTGTTTCAGAGGCAGAGACAAGGTGTGACTTTTTGCCTTCAGTTTTACCAGAAGTCAAAGAGGATATAGAGGCATTTTTGGGATCCTTCTTTCTGCGTTCAATTCTGATTTTAAAGTGGTCTTTATGCAGGGGTTCCTGGGGGCCACTGTTGCCAGGTCCTTTGTTCAGGAGCTGCAGGTCCTCTGCAGTTGGCACACAAACCATGGCGTGGAGCTCTGGTTTGCCCTTGGACAGCAGTGAGAGACGTACCCACACCAGACTCATCCCATGTGTTGTGAGAAACGATGTCATTGCTAAGTGGTCAAGGTTTGGCACCTTCCCAACATGGCACAGCCTTTGACCTTTTGATGTTTTGTGTCTGCACCAACCAGAGAGCAGCCTCAGTGACTTTCTATTCCTATGAAGCATAAAAACAGTCAATATCCATTTATGACAGCTGATAAATATTGATTACTAATCTAAGAATAAGTTGCATTTTCATTGGCCCCATTAGACACCCTACGGGAGATCAAATTTGGTTGGTTTTCAAATTGTTAATGCTGAAAACATAAAGGCAGCCAATGAACAGAGAAAAGCAATACATTTTTTTCCTTTATAAAGTCAGGGATTACTTGAACCTTGTGTGATTATTATTATAAGGATAGATGCATCGCTTCCCATCTACTACCTCTCTGTGATGCATTGCAGCAATTTATGGCTGGATAAACTATGGGCATTCTTTATGATGAAAGGGAGCCAGCAAAATGCATCAAGCCTATCAAACTTGCACTTCATAAAAATTATGAAAGAAGTGGGTGATGGTTGGAGCACAAAGCTCACAAAACTGAACATTTCTGCTCAAGGAATCTTTTAAACTGAATTTCAACTGATGTATTGTTAAAGTCTGATTCAGATGTGCAGGATGTTAAATGTCTAAAAGGAGCTCAGAGTAAACCTGCAGTAGGTGTGTGTTTTGAATCAATAGTGAAAACAAAAACAATAAAGGAATGGGAGAAGATCAATCTTAAATATTACTAAGAGACATGAATAAAAAGGAGTAAAGACAAATGTTCACCTCAGTACAGTGATGCAGCTAAGAGGCTTTGTTACAGTGATGTCGCTTGGTGACGTCACCTCTTCCTGCATCACTGTGTCAATCTCTTTTGTGGTTTGGGTCTGCCTTTCTCCTTTTATCTCTACTCCACCTTCCATTGAGATAAGCTCCCACTCCTCCACCAACTGTTGCCAGGGGCAACGGAATGGAGCCAGACAGCCATGTTTGATGTAATTGGTCCTTTTGGCTGGTGGGTACCTATGGAAAAGATCACAGGGTCAAACTTCCCTCTATCAGAACCTCTATTCCACAAACATTTCCTACTTTCCTACTTAGACTGTAGGCAAGTCAATATTATAATTTCACAGCAGATTATCGGACAGCCATACTGGATCAGACCACTACAAAGCATCTTTAATTCCTAGATAGTCTCATGATTATCTTGATTTATAAGAGTTGACTGCCAATATTTCTTAGTGAGATTCCATTTTCCATCAACAGGCTACTTTTCTAGCTATGGTCACCAAACGTTCTCACTAAAAACTGTCCTTACAATGTGTGTGATACCAATCACACACAAGATAACTATTCTTGGTTCCTTTTCCTGCTCAGTCTTTAGCTGACCTTTTGAACTTGTCCAAGAGCTCTGCCTCCTGCTCTTCCTGAAAATGAACACCTGAAGGGCAGTCTGGGTAATCATGGGGGAAGTGGGGGGCTCCTTTATTTTGAGATTGTTTCAGACTCATGTTCAGCCCTCCAATGCGAACTCCTCTGTACACCTGATAGAGGTAGAAACAAGGCACAAACAGTCAACACTAGATTTTAAGGAACTTAAGCAAAAAAGGCAATCAAAAGGGCTTCTGGTGTACCTTAAAATCGCAAAGGACATTAAACATTTCCACAGTGCTTGTCGAAAGAAAATGGAACTGCCCCACACATGGAGGCAACCAAATAATGAGAACATCTTTCACAGGGCTCCCAATACTGACATTTACTGTATTATATGCTGTATCCATAAAGATTCACGGAACTTTTAGCCACATACCATGAAACTTACACTTTTGTAGTTTAATAATAATAATAATAATACATTTTATTTAGAAGCGCCTTTCAGAACACTCAAGGTCGCTGTACAAACAAAAAAAACACAAACAAGAGTAAAAACACCAACAAGTGTAATAACAAACCAGATAAAATACATTAAGAGTGGGTGAGGGACAGTGCTGAGAGTAAGGGAGAGTAGGTAAGGCGGAACAGATGAGTTTTGAGTTTAGTTTTAAAAATGGGGAGGGTGGTACAATTTCGGAGGTCAGGTGGTAGAGAATTCCAGAGCTGGGGAGCAGAGCAGCTGAAAGCTCTGGCCCCCATGGTGCTGAGGCGGGCAGGGGGTACGGTGAGGTGGATGGAGGAGGAAGACCGGAGGGTGCGGGATGGAGTGACAATGTGCAGGAGGTCGGAGAGGTAGGGAGGGGCGAGGTTGTGAATAGATTTGAATGTATACAGAAGGATTTTGTAGGTGATTCGTTGGTTGATTGGGAGCCAGTGGAGTTGCTGTAGGATGGGGATGATGTGGTGGGAAGAAGGTGTTCTGGTGATGATCCGGGATTTAAGTAAAATTCATATCTTCCAGATCTTACTAAGCATGTTTGATAACTATCTTATATCATTTATTATGGCTGTCGATCGATTACAAAAATTAACTAATAAAGCCCACAATTTGCTGTGATTAAACCTGCAGTAGGTAAGATGGAGAAGAGAGCGGACTTTGCTTCAAAATTTGAAAGATTACAACCTCCAGGTCCCTCCCCCTCTGTCTCCGCGGCGCTCAGTCCTGCCTCCAAAGCCCTCCCCGCAGAGGAAGCTGTCATGTGTGCGAAGGCTAGTAACCACAGCAACTGAAGGAGCCAGATATAGAATATGGCGGACACATATGATGTGAAATGACAACAACCACAGCCGTTGTATTACACCACCAACACCATTGAAGAAGATACACATCAAACCAGCGGAAATCAGTGTTTTTACTGTGAACGGTAATCTACTGCAAATTGTAATCGGCAAAACCACCAGCACTTAGTTTGCTAACAGAGACTGTGGAAAAAATAGTGCCAACTAAGCAGTATCACACAGTCTGAAATGGTAACACTGCCTGGGCACTTCAGAGATATTTTCAGCCACACCGCCATGAAACAACGCTGAAAAGCAGCTGCATTGAGAACAAGCTAACGTTAGCCAGACTGCAACACCAACGTAAGACAGTGTCACAGTAACCGCAGACATCTTAGCAATGTGAAACAAATACAGCAGAAATGAAACCATGGTATTTGCCTGCCAAGCAGAACTGTCCAACTCAGCATATTGTTTTTAAACCTTTGTAGACACAAACCGGCTGACGCTGCGCACACTGAAGAAAATTGAACTTGACCATGCGAGCATGAGCGGACGAGTGGTGCTGCTCTGCGTGTGATTGACAGCAGTGTGAGAGCGGCAGATTCCTGCAAATGCCATTAGGAGCAGCAGGGGGAGCCAGAGGAACATTATTATTTTTTACAGATTATCTCTCTCATGTACTACTGCATGTTTAAAGTGACAATTTGAGCAAATATGGCAAAAAGTTAGTTTTAATAATGTAACCTACTGCAGCTTTAATTAAGCGATTAATCACCTTTTATTCTTCTGAAGACTGAAGCTTGTAATAATGGATATTTACAAGTAAAAATCAAGAAATTAATGTAGAATGAACACAAAATAAGTATTTTTAAATAAAAATACTATTGTTTAATAGCATATTTTTAACTTTAAACAGATTCTCTCCTGTGAACCACAGATTTCCAATAAAACCGTCAAGGCCATCAAAATTGACTGTCAGCTTGAAAGGCATAGGCTATTTCTTATATGTACTAAAAGAAATAATGACAAAACCCATGTCTGTAAGTGCCAGTTGAATTTCAAAACCATTATTGTCCTTTTTCATCTTTAGCAGGGATGGTTTGGTGTGGCAGTTGTCACAGCACTGCTGTGGCGAGCAAGCTGCCTATTTGGCTGCTGTACTCTTCCTGCCCGCTGTCCCAGGCCAGCCCCGCCTGCAACTGACTGCCTGCGCTCGGGACAAGAGGGGAGAGGAGAGAGAGCAACTCTGAGCTGTTGAGAGGAGGAGCCATGAACTGCGATTACTCTGAGCAGCATACATGGGAATGAATTACAGTATAATATATTTCACTGGTCTGAAAAAGACGCTAAACTTTTTTAGAAAAAAGTTGCCAAGAGGGAGAGAGAGAGAAAGTTGCTTAATTGGCAACACTCACAGGAATTGCCACAGGAAGTAAACACAGCTGCTTTAATTGTTTTGTTTTTTCTTAATGTGTTAAATATTTCAAATTAATCGCAAAAATGAACACGTTAATTTTGACAGCACTATTATTTAGTATTAGTATTGTCTGGAACTGTTGGAACAAGGAATATGTAAAATTGTTCTGGTTGTAACTCTACATCAAGCAGCAAGATAGGCAGCCACTCATCTGAATGGTTAACATAGCTAAGAAAATGTATTTCCAGACCAAACTCAGTACTACCATTATAGGGAAAAAGCATAATGATTCCAAGAATGCTACTTCTTGGCAGAAATGAAAAGGTTATAAAGGCAAAATCAAATAAAAGTGCTGTCCATGCTACCTACCAGTGGGACCCAGAAGGCCATGGCCCATCCTTTAGGAAGCAGCAGGTCCCATCCAGCACCCCAGGCCCTCATATCATGTCCCAACTGCTTGCCAGGTTGATGAACCAGCAGAATTGGGACTCGGCTTTGCAGGGGAGTGGGGGTCAGCTTGGAGCCTGGGACCAGTACCTCACTTCTCATAAGGTTCAACTCCTGTGCAATACATAGAAAAAGCTAGAGGTGAGAGCAATATGTTTTTGTGTCTATTATTTAGAAGTAGAGATGCAAGTGTAAGATCTTTTAGATGGAAAAGAAGACAAACACTGCTTAGAGTGTATGTCACAATTACTGAAAATTACTGTTTTACATTTCTGGTAGTAACAAAATGATAAGCTGCCTGCTCTGATATCTTGTTTTCAGTAACGTTGTCCCGGACCAACCGCTCCCACAGGTAACTCTGGCAGCAGTGTTTTGGTACTCCTTTCAACATCAGCTGCCTACTTTTCTCCTCATCCACCTCTGAAACAAACACACAGTCACACACGGCATGCTCCTGTATGAGCAACATCACTATGAGGATATGATGCTGTCTATGCCTGATTTGGAACCCAAAAGGAAAACACTGCAACAGTCTCTAAATTACAACGTATTAATATAGGATGCACTTTTTTTTTTTTCACATGCATGGTGAATCTTTTGGGGAAGCATATTTTTCATTACCTATATAAAATACAAAATGTTACATAAGCCACAGTTAGTAGCTTTCACAATAGGTACTTCATGTGACAGAGCAAATCATCAAAAAATCATCATGATAAAAAAACTTGTCAGACCTAAACAAAAAAATGTGGTTAAATTAAAGCCAAGCCTTATCTTTATGGATTGTTTGGCAACTCTTTGGTGAATGCAAGAATGAAAAACCTTAATGATTATATATGGTATATGAAACTCTGTTCATCCACCCCGCAACCCTATCACAGAACTAGTTAAGTACATAAGGAGTGTGTGAGGATGGATGTAACACATATCAGAAAATTAAAATAAAAAGGAATTATTGCAAAAATGTACTGTTTATTGTATTTTCGAGTTTGATTTCATTTGAACTGATTTCTGTAAATAGCATAATAAAAACTAAGAAAATAGTTGGAGAAGAGATTAACAAAGTTTCATCAAAATTGTTCAAAATGGCTGTAAAAAACTAGAAATATACAAGCCAACCCCTTATCTTTTCAGTTCTCTTCATAGCCACTGAGTCAGCCATCTTCTGTCACTGAGGTTGTGTTTTGAGTACAAGGTCCTGCCAGGATTCGAACCTGGAACGCCTGCATGGCCAAGCAGAGGCCCCCAAGGGCACAGAGCCAGCTGTATACTCTTTGAAACAACCTCAACCAGAAACAAAAAGTGATTCAGTGCTCAACTATAGATGGCTTGTATTTAATGGTCAGGTTTCTGCTGGCATTACATCCATCTACACACTGTATGATGTTCAAGTCTACATTTGGAAACAGAGTTAATGTTAACTGTTATGATAACAGTTAATGAATGACTTAATTAAAGGAAATAATTGAAATGTCATGCCCTTTATGCATATCTCTAAAACAACTACTTAACATCCTCCACATTCTGCCTGGTGGGTCAGATTTTACCTTGTGCATGCTTTACACGGGGCAAAGATTGAACCTTCTTTGTTGGTAAAGTCAGCCTGGGGTCATCCACAGTCAGACCCAGCACTGTGCCTGGGGGGAGCTCTCCATTCAAATAAATGCCTGTATGAATTACATAGTCAGTAAGACAAACACACCCACACACAACAACCTGGCATAAAAGCAGTGCAAGGTATTTTTACCCATAATGATTTGTGCAATTGCAACCACGTTTAGTTGACAAACATAGATATGCTGTCTGTGGTAAATTTGATGTCATTTGGCCAATGGGTGGTGCTGTAGATCGACCAAAGATAAGTTTAATTAGCTGCAGAATCAACCAATACGGATGTAAAACGCTTCTATGGTTTTACTAATTAAGTTGATGTCTTGCTGCAAATCCTTTCTGACTATTTTGAATTGATACGTTTGTCACCTGACAAAGAGTGCACGTTTAAGTGTGATGCCGATCGGACAAGAGGCACGGCATGCAGCTATACCACGGTATTCGATAACTGATGCAAGCAACACTTACCAGTACCAAACTATCAGCTATTACTATTAGCTCTGAAAGGCATTCTGTCTGCCCAACCCCCCGCCTGCCCCTACTAGCAGCAGCTATGAATAGAAAACCCCATGGATGGCCACACACGAATAGGCTGTAATAGTTGAGATTTATATAACAATACACCTTGAAGTGTGCGATAGATGTCAGTTTGTTCTCGATGCAGACTCATCTTGCTCTCATCTTTGCAGTGCTCGGGCCACCAGAGGGAGGAGGGTTTTGATGCATTAATATCCTGAACAGAAGAAAACTCAAATTAATCAGTAAATAATTGCACAAATAAATGTTGCTAATGCCACATTTCTTACGTCACAGTCTGTAGCAGCTTCCAAGGTTTCCACCAGAACAGAATGAGACTGTGGTCCAATCAGGCGAAAGCGTACAATCTCCATTGTGAGATCACTGTAACAGATCCACAAGTGATTAAAAAAAGGCAAATAAAATAATTCCCACAAAAATTGGAGGGAAAAATATTCATCCAAGCCTGTTTTTACTCAGTTTTACTTAGTTTGCATCAAATTAAATTTACAAAACTACACAAACTTAATAATGATTCCAGTGGAGCTTGACTTCCAGGTAATTTGTGTAATGGGAGATCTGGTTCCATCCCCAAGGATCTTCTTGGCTTGAGGTCTAGTGGCATCCTTACAGGTTTGCTTTCTCTTTGTTCCAGTTATCTGCTTGGCCTCATGAGTCTTTTCAGGCTTTTGATCAGGTTCTAGGGTGGAAACAACCTCAGCTGGAGTCACCACTGGAACAACTGAAGGAACTACAGCCTCACAACACTGGCATACAGTTCGTAGCTCAGGAAGAAGGTCCTGCGCAAGGAACACAAAAATGTTACATCATATCTACATGTGCAACTAATACCAAAACACTCGTATACTATATGTATGTATGTATGTATGTATGTATTTGCGTGTGCGCGTGTGTGTGTGTGTATATATAGTCAACAATGACCCATTATATTCCTAATAGATATATACAAGATATACAGTATATCTTATAGAATATATATTCCTACCTTCTTAATTGTGGGATGAGCCCAAATCCACAACTGCCTGTGGGTTGAGCCCTCTGTCTGTGGTCTCCAGAGGAAGGTCACAGGACCCAGGGGCTGCAAGGGGTATTGTCCTGCTCTGTAGACTACCACACTGCCCTGTCTTTGCCCAGATAGACTTAGTGCTGCAGCGAATGTAGGGCCTGGAAACACCCACCATAAACATATTTCTCAGTTATTCAAACTAAACTGGAACTTATAAAACTTGTATTATGGAAGTGAAATCAGTGCTCAATTTTCCTGTTTTTTGTAATATATATCATTTCTTTCATAATACTAAGTCGCCTAACAGAACATAAAGTACCACTCAAAACTAAGACAGGACAAATGAGAAAACAAGGTCTACATGCCTAGTTTTTATAGCAATTAGCCAATAAAGACCATGTGTATGTTTATGTGGTGTGGTAGGGCATAATCTCACCAGCCTCCTTGCTGGTCAGCTGTGACAGGGAAGCCAGAAGCTTGTTTTCCTCTCCCTGTAGCTCTATGCAGCAGTAGTAGGAAAGGTCCTAAAATCAGTTAAGTTTACTTTAATGGCAGTGAAACCCCCTTAATCAAAATACTTACTTTACTTAAATATGTAACACAAATTAAACACACACTAATCCTATGATGGTTACCTGCAGCAAGCAGTGGCTGCTCATTGCCCTATAGCAAGGACGGTAGCATTTGTAAGTAGGTCTATCCCCAAGGCAGTAGCCCCACTTTTTAACCATGTGGAAGCGCTTGGCGTGCCAAATGTGAGTCTCCAGCCACATATTCTTTCTCTGACGGCGGTTGAACTCCAACAGCATATTTCCGTGTCGCCGGCGGGCCTTGCGGCTCTTGTTCTTTGCCTGTTCCTTCTTCTTTGAACCAGCCTGGAGGCTCTTTTCTCGCTGACGGGTGAAGGACACAGAGATGTCACCAAATATATCAGAGGGAAATGAAATGCATTATACAGGGATTAAAGCACGAAAAAAGTTGTTGACTGAAAAATATTTTGTTCTGGTGAGTTTTCCACATTAGCCTTTGATGCTGCAAAACAAAGTAGCCTCATATGCATCTCCTCTGGGACAAAAAAATTGTGATATGCAAATGAAGATTTTTGGTGTTTTGAGGTTACAATACTAGGATTACATAATACAAGTTACTGACAGAGGTTAAGGTACTAAATGGTACTATCCCTGTGCTGGAAGGAAACATTCTAAACTTTACCATCCGGTTGGCCACATCTCTCAGTCTGAGAGGGAGCCGCTTGGTGTTGTGGCTCATGGCCCGTCTCCTCATGTGTTTAGGCAGGGCTCCAAACACATGACAGCTGCCCGTTGTCTTGTTAACAGCTTTCAACATGGCGCTCACCTCGGCCGCCCTGGCCCTGGCAAAAGCTCCAGCTGAATAGGGATGGGAGCAAGAGAGTTGGGTGGCATTGCGTCTGCTTTTCGGACTCATGAAAGTTTCATCAGTTGTGTGTAGGGATGTAACAAAACACTCGACTCACGTTAAGCTCTCTCGGAAGCGTATTGCTGTCACGCCGAAATAAATAAAAAAGATCAGTATCATGTTATGACGTGAGAAGTTTTATGTTATAACAAGATATTTTCACGTTATAACGTAAAACGTTTTACTTTATAACATAATCATTTATTGTTATAACATGAAACTTATCACGTTATAACGTGATAAATTAAATTGTTATAACATAAAACAGATGTTTGAGTGAGGAAACGTGTGGACGGACACATTAGACTTCAAAAAACGTCATACAACATGCTGCACTGAGAGGGGGAGAGCACCGGCACAGAGGGAGGGAGCGGGTGGTCAAGGACTGAAGTGATGACAGAGGCCTGGCGATCCTCTACAGCTCTGTGTGAAATACAGTATACACAGCAGATTGGAGTCTTTGTCAACAGTGACAGACAGACAGACAGACAGATCTGCGTGATTAACACGGATCCACTTTATTAAACATCTGTGTCCTCCACACTGCGTTATTATAAACTATGAACTGATCGCAGGTAACAGCTCCTGCTCGTGTCATTCACAGTATGTGGAGAGATGTACTTTATACTTTATAGTAACCGTAACCGTAACTAACTCAACGATAGAAGCTTTAATGCATTCGGGTCAGCCCTACGCATTTTCAACGCAATACACGCGTGTGCATCTATCTCTGTTTCAAGTTTGCAGAGCATGTGTGACTTTCATAGGCTGAAACCTCCCCGCAATATCAGAACGAACATGTGGGGAGGGGCTAGAACGAGGGGAGATTGCCCAGTGCCATTAGTTATGTGGTGACCCAAAGCACAGTAAGGCATTTGTTAAAATTTCTAGACCCCCCATGTGTTGAGCAAAGAAGCAGAAATCGCCTGATGCGATGCATAATATCGGACTGATGCTTTCTCCTGTACAGCCACATGCATTTTAAAATCCTTCTCAGTGTACACCAACATTTTTCTATTTGTCCGTCCACATGTTTCCTCACTCAAACATCTGTTTAATGTTATAACAATATAATTTATCACGTTATAACGTGATACGTTTCACGTTACAACATGAAAATATCTTTTTATAACAAACATTTCACGTTGTATTGTGATACTGATCTTTTTTATTTATTATTATTATTTGCTTTCGTAAGATACAATTCACAAAGCTGGGTATAACGTGAATAAAAACAGAATACAGTGATTTGCAAATAATTCTCAACCTATATTCAATTGAATACAACACAAAGGCAAGATACTTAATGTTAAAACTGATAAACCTTTGGCTGACCGCCGGGGTCAGCCCTACACATGGGTCTGTATGTGACTGACTGACTGACTGACTGACTGACTGACTGACTGACTGACTGACTGACTGACTGACTGACGGTACTTTCACAGCCGTAGAGAGAGAGAGAGTTGCGACATCACAATGGTGGATCATGGAGCATATTAGACCTCCACTGTTGCAACTCTACACAGCTCTGGATACTTTGTTCGGGGAGTAAGCGGGGCTGCTCCTCCGCTGTCCTCACCCATGTCCGCAGTGTGCACCTGCTTTCAAACACGTAGCCATCTGCCTCATAAGGACAGTCCTTGTAACATATTGCCCACAAAAGCACACATTGACCTGATGTGGCCAGGTTTTGACCTAGTCTTGTTTTGGAAATATACACACATTCTGAATTTGACACCTGAAAGGCTGGGAAAGTTGTGGAATGCTCAGAAAACAACTGGAACATTCCACAGGTAAGTGGGTTAATTGGTAACAGGTGATAGTACCATGATTGGGTATAAAAGGAGTACTCCTGAAAGGCTCAGTCGTTCTTCATCAACAAAGGCATGAGGTTCTCCACTTTGTGAAAGACTGCATGGGCAAATAGTCCAACAGTTTATGAACAACGTTCCTCAACGTGCAATTGCAAGGAATATAGAGATTTCACCATCTACAGTTCATAATATCATCAAAAGAGTCAGAGAATCTGGAGAAATCTCTGCATGTAAGGGGCAAGGCCGAAAACCAACATTGAATGCCTGTGACCTTCGATCCCTCAGGCGGCACTGCATTAAAAACCGGCATCATTCTGTGATGGATATTACAACGTGGGCTCAGGAACACTTCAGAAAACCATTGTCAATTAACACAGCTGCATCTACAAATGTAAGTTAAGACTCTACCATGCAAAGTGAAAGCCGTATATCAACAACACCCAGAAGTGCTGCAGACTTCTCTGGGCCTGAGCTCATCTGAGATGGACTGACCTAAAGTGGAAAAGTGTGCTGTGGTCTGACGAATCCACATTTCAAACTGTTTTTGGAAATAATGGCTGTCGAGTCCTATGGGCTAAAGAGGAAAAGGACCATCTAGAATGTTATCAACGAAAAAGTTCAAAAGTTAGTATCTGTGATGGCACGGGGGTGTATTAATTAGGGATGGGGACAAATATTAGAGTACTCGTTGTTGACGTCATTATACAGTACTGTTGAGTAACATTACACTTCTCGCACACCCATACATACGTTGTTTTCGGCTTAATTAGTTCAACTCACTTACATGCACCTTGTCAGCTGTGACCAGGAAAAATTATGTCTGGAAGTACTTTGACAAAAAAGACGACGATAACGTGCTGTGCAAGATATGTTGTGTTAAACTTGTATATCATAGAAATACTAGTTCGATGCTTAACCACATGCACTTAAAGCACAAGGAGAAGCCAACGGAGAAAGACAGTCTCGCATCACATCTTTTGCTAGCCCTGTTTGCACACGCTGTTGTGATTATACCAGAGCGGAGATGATTAGCCTGATAATAATTATAAAAAACGTGACTGGAGATATGCTCCCACTAAGTGTTGTGGAAAGAGAAGGCTTCCGTGAGCTGATGACGTTTGTTGAGCCGGAGTACAAGCCACCATCATGCCGGACAACAGCTACGAGATCGAAAAAATGTGAGCTGCGTGTTCAGCAACACAGAGCAGAAGTCCATACAGTCCACTACCGCTGTGACGTTTGACAACAGAATGTAACAACAACGTTAATTGAAAGACCTGTTAAGGTTAGTTTAATGCATTTGAAATAGCACTTGATTTCTATTGTTGGCAATTTATATACATACATTAATGTGAAAGTGTTAGATAGTAACGTTCTCTTACAGGCATATAGCCTACTATTTCCGGGCTGGGAACGTGTTGCAGGCATCAAATTCAGAATGTGTGTATATTTCCAAAAAAAAGAAAAAGTTTCCAAAAAGTTTATTAGTTTGAATATTAAATATCTTGTTTTTGTGCTGTATTCAATTGAATATACGTTGAAAAGGATTGCAAATCACTGTATTCTGTTTTTATTCACATTTTACACAACATACATACTTTTTTGGAATTGGGGTTTGTTCAATCCAAACAAGATGACGGAGAGGGAGCCTTTTGTCAACAAAATGTATTTATATGATATAATTTATTTTATCATTTATTTATTTATTATTTAAAGCTGCCGTGAGGAACTTTTGGTTTGTGTTGATTTTGGCGCCCCCTGTGGTCAAAGCCGTACCTCTTATCACTTTGCGGATTTTGTCCTGTACATGATTCAGTGGCGACGTCTCCCTTTCTCTTACTTTTACCTGCAGAGCAGGTGTCTAGACACTACTCGCAACACGTATGCAAGGAGTAGATAGAGAGATTATGTGAGGCGTATGCAGAAAAAAAGTCAGTGAGGAGAGCAAAAGCAGGTGGAACGTAATACGCGGCAATGACATCCCGGCTCCCATCAGCCTTATCTGATGACTATTTAGCTTCTTATTAATCTCTATAAACAGACATCTGCTTGTAAATTCAGCTAACAATCTGTTCTAAATCTAAAATTTCACTTGAGATTATTCCCTTGACGCTGCGTCACGAAAGCCATTCAGTGTTCAGAATTCCCGACCTCCTCAAATGCATCAGATCGATGCGACCTCTGTTCAACAAACGAGCATTTTAAAAGTTTACTTCTCCTCTTGAGGACAGACCTGACAAAGCTTGAATTTTCACTTCTTATTAATCTGGATCATGATGTTGAAATTTCGGCCAAGGTAAGACCCATTAATAACAAGTAAATCACAAGAAAGCGTTTACACTTTCTGTAACAATGCAGTACGCGGAAAAGGAAATCTTGACAGGAAGTCGATTATCGCCTACCGCCCAGCACGTTCACCGGTGTCTCCAGAGGCTTTATCGTCTCTGACTATAGCCAATGGGATCCGAGATTGCTAGTTTATCAATAGCGGACGGCAATCTTAAATGGATAAAAAAGAAAAATGCTAAAATGGTAGGCAAATATATACTTGGGCGGACTGGGTATCGTCTATGTGTGGGAAACACCGCAAAATGTTAGCCTGCTGCTGCCATGTCTGTTTGACTCTATTCATTTACAGATGTAAAAGAAGTTATGATGATGAATAAGAGGAGTCAAAGGCAGATAGCGGCCTATGCTGTTAAAAAAAGGGTATTGTGATTAATTTTTCTTTGTACCGAGTTCAATCATCCCTTATGTGTACCAATTTTCAACTGTCTCACAAGGTATCATTACATCCCTAGTTGTGTGACACCTGAGTTGAACTTAAAGGTGGTTTGAAGGACTACAGAAAAAATGCAAATCTAAACCACAAGAAAGCATTGGGTCTAAAACTAAATCTGATCAATTATCTCAATAGCCACAAGCATCTCTAAATAGGCAATCATTAAAAAAGTTAAGTTGTTACATAACCCTTAACACAATAAACATTCCATTTACCATATGTTGAAAGAGTTCGAAAATGTTTACCTGTGATGTACTTTGGCATCCCCTTGGCGTAGCCTCCACCTTCTTTTTGGTGTCCACGGGCCCATCCAGCCCGTTGTTGAGGGTTCTTTGACCTTTCTGTAGATTGATGGATGTCAGATGGACCATCATTACCACCTCCACCTTTGGAAAGATCATTTTGTCATTTAAGCACCATTACTGGTAAAATCAGAATGCATACAAGCATGGTTTAACCACCAGGAATACTGTTTTTTGTAACAAAGCATAATAAAATACAGAAACTGGGTTTTAAAGTTGCTCCTGTACTGCATGTTTACCTATTCATGTAGATTTTTTTTTTTCCAGATTTTTTTGGGCAATTTTGCTTCTATTAGATGGGACAGCTGAAGAGAGATGGGAAATATGGGGAGAAGAGAGTAGGGAATGACATGCAGCAAAGGGCCAAGGGTGGGAGTCGAACCTTCGGCTGCTCCATGAGTGCACATGGAATATGCAAGTCCGACAGCAGTTATCCTCAAAGTTTAGAGGGGGTGTCATATTTTTCGCTTGTCAAGAGGAGAGATGTCAG
The DNA here is from genome assembly GCF_022749685.1 of Semicossyphus pulcher. Taxonomy (NCBI): domain Eukaryota; kingdom Metazoa; phylum Chordata; class Actinopteri; order Labriformes; family Labridae; genus Semicossyphus; species Semicossyphus pulcher. The sequence continues at coordinate 626,497 of NW_027211770.1, read as the reverse complement.
ACGTGTTAAAAATTGAGGAAGACAGTCAACTGATCTCCGCTTGCAATCCTGTCTGGCCTTCGCTACCACCACCAATGATATCAGCACAGCCTTTATTTTACCACCCATCGGTTTGTGCCATTGTTGTGGCAAACTCGTACAGTATTTTGTTGGACTTTCCTGTTGTGTCTTTAGGAGATCTAGGGCCGGTTTCACAGACAAAGCTTAAGCCTAGTCCCAGACTAAAATGCCTGTTTGAGCTGTCTTAACTAAAAGCGACTTGCACAGACCTATTTTAAAATAGTCATAGACTTAGCCTGTTCTGGATTAAACTAAGCTGATTGCAAGAGGGAAGGTTAGAGCTACTCTAGGCCTAAATTGAAGCTTAAATTAATCCTTCAAAGAGGCAGGTTTAACTTCTGCTTAGTCCTGTTTGTGAAGAAGAATGGACTATTTGGAACATCTAAATGAAGACCAACATGCACTACAGAGGCCAGCCAGACGAGTACTTGTGGATAAGTGTAATCGGAGTGCTGCACAACTACCTGAAGCAGCGCTGCTGTCCTGATCCTCCAATGGAAAATCAGGATCAAGCAGTTGTGCAAATGGCTCAGGCCAGCAATGACAAACAAGGACTTGCAGACAGAGATGCTTTTACATTGAAGCACAACCAGATGAGACGCATTTAAATATGTAGTGTATTTATTATGGCTTTTTTTAATTTTATTTTTTTATTTAAATAGTGTGCACGGAAAATTAAATGAGAAAATCGAAGCCGTCTTAAGATATGGTTTGCGGTGATTAAAATACTCCATTAGAAGCAATAAACTCATTTGGTCCTTAGTATGAAAAAAGAATAAAGATTGACGCAGACAGTGGAATATATTGACCAAAATAACTAACCAATTTACTTTTGGTCATCATGTGGTGTACAATTCACCAGTATTAATTTGCTCTCTTCCAATCTCTGCATTCTCTATTTGTTTACACCAGTTTAAGGTTCTTCCACAGAGTCTATAAAGGCAGATATCATTCTAAAGTGTATGTCACAAAAATAGAAATATGAGAAAAGTAAAACACTGAAAACAATAAAGATATCTCACAAGAAGTTAAACTTTTCTTGTTATATTTTAATTTGTGTTGAATTTACTGCAAATTGCAGCCCAACCACTCTTCTCTTGCTCAGTGAAAGCAGTCTGGCTTTTACTTTCAGTTACTGGATTGTTTGACACAGTTTTGTTTCAGTTTTTTCAGACTTTTTTCAGACTCACTAAAGTATTTTGAACAAATTATCTTTGCTTCTGCTGTTGTTTTATCTCCAGGTTCACACCAGTCACTGTGTTTTTCAATTCCATTCCGGGTTTTTATGAGCACCATTAGACCAACAGCATGTGCTCATACTTAACCTAATGAGGCTTAACCCTGGTGTTCTCTTTTAGGCTTACTCACCTTACTCCAGGACTCCATAGTCACTGACTAACTAAGCTAAACTTAGGCCACATCCATGAAAGCCACTTAAATTTCCTGGTTTCACTAGTACACATTAAGGCCTACTCCTGGCTTAATTAAAGCCTTGTCTGTGAAACCGGCCCCTAGTGTATGGATCAAGCCCATGATATCAAAGGGGGTCAATTGGACTGTAGATATCTAAAATGGGAGTTTTTCCTAGGAAGATTTCTATTACAGATACCCAGAATGTTAGTTTTGGATAGGCAGAATGCCATTGTGAATATCTGAAATGCTCATTTTGATAAGGAAGAATTTAAATACAGATATAATTAAATCATATTTAGTATAGCAATGTAATGTTAAAACGGTTACTTGTACTTTTTAAGGATTTAAAGATATCTTGAATGGAATGATGTGCTATTTAAGGTCAAATTTGGACGGAGTAAACCCAAAGTTAAACTTGAAAATACAATCCCACTCAAACATCAAATCAAAAGAGAAGCATTGATTCCGATTACGATAAAACGTTACGCCCTGAATTGTACGAGTTATCTTAAGTACTGTGCCATGTTTCTTAAGCATATGAACTTTTTTATTTTAATTATTCACAGAACAGATGCGGATAGCACAGTAGAGAGTCAGACAGGGATGAATACTGAAGTTTGTACACGCTGTGAGTTGCTGATCATAATGCCGCAATAGGAGACGAGGTCATGGTAAATAAAGATGAGTAAAAAGGAAGCATACAGCATCATAATGTACCATAAAGATACAAATAGTAAGCATGCTACCAGTGCCCGGGGTGTCTCCTCCGTTTTGTGCGCTGCAAGATGAATACTGCACACTGGCCGGTTGGTTTCTCATCTTCTTCTCCCATATCTTCGCTTTAGCTGAAGACATTTTCTACAAAAAAAGTTGAAACGTTTAAACCAGCGGCTGTCTTATTTCTTAATAAACGAAATGCCGACATTCCACCTACATGTTCAATATCCTGTATTGCTGACGCTAGTTAGCTAGCTGTGTTACTTCACGAAAAGTTGGTACCTCGGTTAATTAATTAAACCAATACATCGAATCACAGATGGGCTACAGACAAATGTTCACTTCTAGCTTCCTTAGTATTCTTGGAATTTAGAAACTTTGTTCAAAACAAAACGTTAAGTGCCCTGTCTCACTCTACCAGTAAGCTACCATGTGGGTAAGATTTGAGTCACGGTGGCTGACGTATTGTTTTCTTCCGGATACATGATGCTCATGGGATATCAGAATCTGGGCTGGGTTCGAAAAGTCGAAAACTGTACCTGATCTCTCCTTTGACCGCGATAAATAGCGCAGTTGGGTCGGAAACAATGACTGGAAAGGAGTGAAGGAGTACGGAGTCCGGGAGGGGACACGGAGGGGGAAAAAAATCTAAGGTTGAAAATCTCTAAAAAGTCGAAAAGGTCAATGTACTACTTCCGGTGTCACAGTTTTTTTTTTTATTGAAACAAATTCCATTTACTTCGACGGAGTATTAGGTCCACATTAAAGGGGGAAACACGTAATAATACGAGAATAAAGTCGTAATTTTACGAGAGAAACGTCATAAGAGAAGAAAGTCATTATATTACGACAATAAATCGTATTTTCATGAGAATAAAGTCGTAGTATTACGAGAATGAGGTCGTTACTTTATTAGTCGTAATTTTAGACTACTGTTAGCCTAAATGTTATTGATATCAGAAGAGCAAAAGCCACCTGCCCTAAAATGAGAAACGTGTGAAGTGTAACTCCACAGTGGACATCTTGTGAAGTTATGCTTATAAATGATTGCACAGGAGGCTTAACACAACTTGAGCCGGAGCTGTATTCAATGTATTTATGTATTCTTTATTGAACACACCTGGTAGCATGGAGGCAAAAGCATACATGAACCTCGCGAGAACATGCGAGATCTCCTGCCTAGTGTGCGCAAGCATACTATAAACAGCTACATATCGGTACATTAGTATAGGTTTCACAAATACGAAATATTTAATCAGTCGGAACACCAGCACCACTTCGTTATAACTATCAGGACTGATTTTATTTGAAAATGACTCGTGATCTTAGTCATTTTAGCGCAGGCGACTGACTGCTCTTCTGAAATTACCCTTCAAAATAAGTTACAGGCTAACCATGGCCTAAAATTACGACTTTATTCTCGTAATATTATGACTTAATTCTCGTAACATTATGACTTTTTTTCTCGTAAAATTACGACTTTATTCTCGTAATATTATGACTTTTTTCTCGAAATCTTAGAGATTTTTTTTCCTCAATATGGCCCTAATACCCCGTCGTACATATGGACAACTCGATGAAAAATATGAAGTCATTAAGGTGCTTATAGTGTCTGATGCAGTTAGCTATTACCCGCTGCAACAGTCTGTCTGACAATATGAAAACACCTGAAAATTTCCATGTCTTTAAACGTAAACTCTTGAACTTCTGCAGCCTTGCTGTGGATTCAGAAAGATTTTATTCTTTAGTCTTAGATTTGGCAAATTTTTCATGGGCGCAACCCACATACTCAGCTCTGCTGCTCATCCAGCACAAACGCATGTTCCTTACAAATTTGGCACCATTTAAAAGGTAAATAAACAGGCTTTCCAACGTTATGAGATTTATTGCCAAGAAGCATTGTTAGAACAAAGAAATAATCTACCAAACACAAATTTCCTTACTTTTTGTGTTAAGTTTATGTATATGCGTGAATGCCTGTATGCATGTGATTATTTAGGCTATGTATGTGCAAGTAAAGTATTCAATTTTGGCCTTTTCATACACACATGGTAAATGGTAAATGGACTGTACTTATATAGCGCTTTTCTGGTCTTTGCGACCACTCAAAGCTGCTTTTACACTACATATCAAATTCACCCATTCACACACTGATGGCAGAGGCTGCTACCTAAAATCAGTTATCACATTCATACCCGTTGGCTATGCCACTGGGAGCAATTTGGGGTTCAGTGTCTTGCCCAAGGACACTTCGACATGTAGCCTGAGGGAGCTGGGGATTGAACCTCCGACCTTCTGATTGAAAGATGACCGACTCTACCACTGAGCCAGAAGCAAAACATGCTCACATGCTCACCTCACCTCACCTCACACACGCATACATGCACACACACACTCTAATGTATTAACGTAATATGTTTTGATGTTCAATGAACTCACATATACATACACTAATACTCACACTAATACATATTAGAGTGTAAAAGTTTTGGAAGCTAATATGCATCAACTCATTTTAAATAGAGAATAAATTAACAGGCCAAATTCTTTATTTTAAAACTACAAAAAAATGTGTATGCATTTAAACCATTTAAATAATATTGCTAATCATTCACATAATAAATACTGACATAATAGAAAAACAACTTTGTCATATGGTTTTAATATATTAACTATATTTCTATTTTGCACGTTTTTTTATTATTATTTTATTTTATTTGAGGTATTATCAAAATTTTTGGAATTTAAAGAATTCAAGTTATGAAAATCAATAATTATATACTATTTATGAAAAGGACAGAAGTTGGTGAAAAGATTGTATTCAGTGAAAGTGGAAAAAAATATGAATAGCTATATACTCATTTTATGGCAGTTTCTTTGAGGTGGACATTTTTTACACTGTAAAAAAAGTAAATATGATGTAGCGATCTCAAATCACTTCTGTCATAGTCTCAATACAATTGGTTTGTTCCCCCACACACCCTCCGTATCAGCAATTCATTCAACAACCTTAAATGGGAGACGCTGGGCGAAGATGGCGGCTTCCGTGGACTAAGAGGTACCTGTTTACCTGTTTTGTATCTTGTTTCTTTCATAACCCTTTTCTGCATTGGTTCGACATGTTGTTTTCTGTTGGAAATGAACTAAATTGAACTGAAAATGCAAAAGATTGACTTTGATGAACTGTTGAGTTGAAGATTGTGGACTGGTCAAAAGAATCCCAGACTGGACTTTTCAGTATCAGTATTGTTAGGCTGCAACCTAACTGGCACCCCAGCATATGGTCAAATCGTTACAATGCATCAAAATCTTGCTGTTAACCATTGACATGTCCCGGACTGTGTCAATCAAAAAAAAGAAAATTATTATATGGAAAATATGTCATTTTTTGTTTTTTTCCCTTAAAAAATATCAATATCACAAATTGGCATTTAAGGGGTTAAAGTTCTGAACATTAAAAGGACAGAAGCTGGTGAAAAGATTTCATTCCAGTTGCTTTTGTTGTTCTGTGTAAAGCACTCTGAATTGTCTTGTTGCTAAAATGTGCTATATAAATACTAAAAACTTGCCTTGCCTTACTTCCCTTTGCTTTCAAACCAGCATCAATTCTTATAGGTACACTTGCACAAAGTCAGGGATTTTGTAGGATTATAGTCAGGTGTATGATCAACCAATTATACCAAACTGATGCTAATGATCATCAATTTCACATGTAGGTTGAAACACAGTCATTAACTGAAACAGAAACAGCTGTGTAGGAGGCTTAAAACTGGGTGAGGAACAGCCAAACTCTGCTACCAAGGTGAGGTTGTGGAAGACAGTTTCATGTCACAGGTCATACACCATAACAAGACTGAGCACAGCAACAAGACACAAGGTAGTTATACTACATCAGCAAGGTCTCTGCCAGACAAAGATTTCAAAGCAGACTGGGGTTTCAAGATGTGCTGTTCAAGCTCTTTTGAAGAAGTACAAAGAAAAGGGCAACGTTGAGGATCGTAGATACAGTGGTCGGTCAAGGAAACTTAGTGCAGCAGATGAAAAAAACATAAAGCTTAAATCCCTTCCAAATGGGAAGATGTCCAGCAGTGCCATCAGCTCAGAACTGGCAGAAACCAGTGGGACCCAGGTACACCCATCTACTGTGCGGAGAAGTCTGGCCAGAAGTGGTCTTCATGGAAGAGTTGCAGCCAAAAAGCCATACCTCCAACATGGAAACAAGGACAAGCGACTCAACTATGCACGAAAACATAGGAACTGAGGTGCATGAAAATGGCAGCAGGTGCTCTGGACTGATGAGTCAAAATTTGAAATATTTGGCTGTAGCAGAAGGCAGTTTGGGCTGGAGAGCGCTACAATAATGAGTGTCTGCAGGCAACAGTGAAGCATGGTGGAGGTTCCTTGCATGTCTGGGGCTGCATTTCTGCAAATGGAGTTGGAGATATGGTCAGGATTAATGGTGTCTTCAATGCTGAGAAATACAGGCAGATACATCATGCAATACCATCAGGGAGGCGTATGATTGGCCCCAAATTTATTCTGCAGCAGGACAACGACCCCAAACATGCAGTCAATGTCATTAAGAACTGTCTTCATGGCCCCAGTTTAGCTCAGTGGTTAAATTGGTGACCATATACAGAGGCTACAGTCCTCATTGCAGTGGCCCCGGGATTAACTCCCGCCCTTGGCCCTTTGCTGCGTGTCATCCCCACTCTCTCTTCCCCCATTTCCCACTCTCTAAAATAAAGGCATAAATAGCCAAAAAAAAAAGTTAAAAAAAAAAAAAAAAACTATCTTCAGCGTAAAGAAGAACGAGAAGTCCTGGAAGTGATGGTATGGCCCCCACAGAGTCCTAATCTCAACATCATTGAGTCTGTCTGGGATTACATGAAGAGACAGAAGGATTTGAGGAAGCCTACATCCACAGAAGATCTGTGGTTAATTCTCCAAGATGTTTGGAACAACCTACCAGCCGAGTTCCTACAAAAACTGTGTGCAAGTGTACCTAAAAGAGCAGCTGTCATTAAAAGGTCTTTAAATAAAGGGATTTAAAATAAAGGGACTTATTTAAAGTTCGATCAAGTCCTGGCATGTTTTATGCACATATCATTACTTACTTGAATTTCCAGAGAGTAAACTCCCAGTCATTGCGGGGCTGACAGGATTGAGCAGAGCAAAAAAAAAAAAACCGTAGTGCAGTGGTTAGTTGTTTTTTTTACCTGAAACTGTCTGAAAGTTGTCTGAATCTGTTATGATGTTTTGCTCCTAAAAGTTTGAGACTACAGACCATACTTTACCTTGTAAGTGGCCTCATTTCACACCACACCCTATTGTTTGCATCAGCTGTGTGTTTTCTTTACGTATGCCAGATTGTTTTGGTACTAGGTATAGGAACATGTAGTTGCCATAAAGGGAGACAGTCATTTTCATTTGAAAAAGAACATGGATTATTTTGTATAACTTTATTCTGTACACTAGGTAAGCAGAATTGTAACCAAAACTCAGAATAATATTACAGAGAAAGAGACTCATGAAAAAAGGTTTCTAACAACTTTACATGTTAAATCAGTATATGGAAAAAAAGATGTTATATCATTTCTTCTAGGTGATTTCTTACTGTGCTATGTATGTAATGCACTTAAGTAACAACTATTGATAGTTGATAACAGTGTTAACAGGCCTTGTAATGGGTCTAAATGTATGGTTGAAAATGCTTTTATTTACAGAGAGATAATTTTATGTAAATCTGCTAGCTACGTGTACAGTTGCACAAGATGACTTGAGACTTTCTTAGTACTTGGATCATCCGTGTCCTACATTTGGCAATGACTCTTTTTTTATACAACACTGCATTCACCCACTTACAATGTGTTGAATTCTATGCCCAAACAGCTGAGATCACACTCACACTCAGGATCATATGAGCCTAACGACCCATCAACACCAGAGGGTACTAACAACTCTGTGATACTAGGTCAACAGCTCAGGTTAAAGACTCACCCTTGACTACACATCTATTAGCATACCAATGACCTAAAGAGGCTTATATTTCTAGCTCTGTCCACCAGTCAGTTTAGAACTGAAGAAGCCTTTCGGATGAGAGGTGAAAGGTCTGCAAGAACTTCAACCAAGTCCAGTCGCCTTTTGGATTAAGCTTAGATATAAGGAAACATAATTCTGACTCTCAGCAGTGCTCATTGGTGTTAAATTATACACTATTATTCAGCATTTAGTAGTCATTGCTTTTAATTAAGTCAACTTAATGAAAAAGACTGCAATCATAATTATGTGTAAACACAAAGGTGTGACTCATGTCCAAATTTATATATAATAAAACCTTGAAATGCAATAATTGAAAATGTGATCCTTTCACATGTTTAAAAAAAAAAAGGGATGAAAAAATTAAGCTAATCTAGTGTTTCCATTCACCCAGTTTTGGCTGTTTGCTTTCTTTGTTTGGCTTGAATTCCTCACAGGCCGCTTTAAAAAATAGTCATGAATTTATTCAGTATGCATCCTTTCCTAGTTAATCCCGCTGCCACAAGAGATCACAGATTTTACGAACGTATGATTGATCATTTCTGATACATTTGAGGAAGTCGGGAAATCTGAACTCTGAACGGCTTTTGTGGCACTGCGTCAGGGAATTTATCTCAAGATGAATTTTAGATCTAGAACAGATTGTTAGCTGTTAGCATGCAGGTGTCTGTTTAAAGAGATTAATAAGAAGCTAAATCATCGTCAGATAGCCGCTGATGGGAGCTGCGTGTCATTACACGCATTACGTTCCGCCAGCTTTTGCTCTCAACACGGACTATTTTTCCTGCATTGTTTGCAGGCTGGTGATACAAAATTGGTCAATATTACTTGGACCACAAGCGTACTACGAAGGGAAACCAGAACATTTGCTGTCCCACAAATCCACGTCCCTGCCTCTATATTTCTATGCAGAATCTGTAAAAAGAGATTAACAAAGGCCTGACTGTGGATCAAGGCACGCAAGGTCTCAAAAGAAAAGCTAGTAAAGATTTATATTAACAAATAAAACAAAAATTCCCAATCTTTCCCGATGATATTTTTTAAGGCACAATGTGTATCTGGTGTATCTTGGTGACGGTGATGACGATACAAAATTTTGTTCTTGTTGCTTGGTCTTGTTTTTCTTCCAGCTACTTGTAGCTTAACGGATTATGATATATTGGTAGGGCTCTTCTCTCTGAAAAAAAGAATAAAAAAGTGAGATAATCCGACACACACATAATTATTTATTTTGTGTATAGTATATGTTTGTATGTATGTATGTATATATTTATATATATATACATGCAGTGTTCCCATTGGGTTAAAGTCGGGTTTGTGATTGTGATCTTACCGACTCAATCCTCCTTTTTGGATTTTTCTCTCTCTATATCCTGTAGGGCCTCAGTTGCAGACACCACTGCACACACATAAATGAAGAAGAAATCAATACATTACATTTTCTCTTAATACAAGCCACACTGTAATCTTTAATAGTGAGGGCACCTTGAACTTGTTTGGCATTTGAGTATGAGTGCATCACCAAAGACATAGTATCACAAATTCGACAGAGGAGAAGTGAAGCATGAACATTCCTTCTTAACCACATCTGGTTCTGCTTAACAGGTTTACCAGTGATTTGCCTGGCCTCTGAACACACACACTCTATACTGCATGGTAATTGGTCTGGCATGCACACAGCATATCTTCCAGAAAGAAACCCTCATAAAAGTTATGCAATATGTCTGCCTCTCTTCTCTTTCCTAAATTACTTTGTGTTCTCTGTCAAGATTTCAACATGGGGGTGCAGGCTGTCTGCAAATCATGAGCCCTGTCCTTGACACAGGGTGAAATAATATATAGAAAACACACTATATAATTGGCTCACAGATTTGAAAGTTTTCATAAAGTTAATATTTAAGATAATGTATACATTGTGTATCCCACAAATTGTTATAGGAGAACTAACTATTAGTTACACAACATCGTTGTATGATTTTTTTCTAAAAATGAACCATAAATAGATTCTACTTCAAATATTTAATAGTGACTGTAATCTAGTCAGGCTGGTAAATTACTTAAATTGTCTTATGTAATTCTAAGCTGCAGGGCACAATTATTGTGTTGTCAATTCATATTAGAGAACAATGAGTGAGAGTTGGGTGACTGGACCGGTTATGCTGACAACATGCTGCTGCCTAAATAGACACACTCAAGACAAGGCTTCATTTTCCTTCTGAGAGTGGCTGTTTTCTATCACTCACATGACGTTATCTTTTCAGCCTCACAGACCAACAATAAACTGTTCATCCTGTCAGCCCCAACCAGTGGAACAGAATGTAACATGTTAATTATAGGAACGATTGAATAGGTTTACTAAACATTTGGTGTTTCTAACCTTGTCTGTGTTGGATATCGTTTTAGTTACCAATGGCAGAACCTTTAAGCTGGTGATGTTGTAAAACTACTTTGGCCATATTTGTGGATTGAATGTTGATTGGCTTATGTGACTAGTGAAAGACCCTTCATTGTTTGCCTTAATGAAAACAAAATCTTCTTATCTAAGTGCACATTACTGAGTTTTGTCTGTATTCTCTTAATTCTGTCTCACCTCTTCCTGCTTGTTTGCACATGCCTAGTACCTGATGCATGTTTGCCTAAATTCCCCAGGTATTTTAGCCAGTGGCAACACTGCACTGTTTGAACTACACCCAAAAAACTGTCAGCCCTACAGTCTGTCAAGAATTTATCAAGCATTACCTATTAAGTGGATTAAAACATGGTATGATTCCTTAAAGTAAAGTAAGCTTGACAGGTTTGTCAGTAAACAATCCTGTTTAATAAAAGAAATCACTAAGTCATAAAACCTCTAGACATACAGTACTCTCTTTAAAAATGGCTGCCATCTTCCAGTGGAATACCATGGGTGTCATGCTTCAGCTGTTCATAGTTTTACTGTCAACTGTCACATCTAGAGCACATGTGAAAATCAGTTTTCAATAGTTGGATTTTTTACAGTTTTATTCATATGTCTGCTGGTGTAATAAGATTATTAAAATAATTTTATTGTAGTGACTATATAGAGAAAAAGTATGTATAATTCCAGTTTAACTAAGAGAAAAGAAAAATAGAGCTGTAAAATTAGATTTCATACCTTTAAGTGAGAGCCCAGGAGCTGGGGCTAATGGTGCTGAAGAGTCTGGTAGGGTGGAAACAACCACAGGAGAACCTGCTGGGGCTACACTGGCCACTACTGGCTCTGAGGTTACAGTTGCTGCTGGAACATCTGATGGGGTTTCTGAATCAGCTAGTGTAGATGCTGGGATCTCTTCCCCCTGGACCATCTCAGCCACAGCAGATTCATTCTCTGGAGCTGGAGCAGGAATGGCTTCATTGTGGCAGGGGGCCTCTGCTGTTGGGGCAGTGTTGTCAGGGGCCAAAGGAGTTATGGTTGCGTCTTTAACAAAGGGCTGAGGCTCATCTTGGGCCTTGAGTGTGACCGGAGATAATGGAGGCATCTCTGGAATTGTTGCAACAGCAATCTTTGTATCTATCACAGGCTCTTCAACCTGTAAAGGTGCTTCACTTGGTGCTGAAACTTCATCTAGTACTACACCTTCACCTGGGGCTGATGACTCACCTACTGCTGAAACATCACTTAGTGCTGGTGCTGCAGCTTCATTTGGTTCTGAGGATTCACACAGTGCTGTTGAGGCAGAATCTGGTGCAACGTTGTAAGTTGGAGCCTCTGCCTCTACATCAGCCACTTTGACAGGGGCCTCAGTCCCTAAAGCTGCTGCCTCTTCTTCAACCACTGCAGCTTCTGTTGGCTCAGATATGACAGGTTCAAGAGCAGGGGCGGCAACTTCAGGAGAAGCTTTAGCTGTCACTGCAGTCATCTCCTCAACAACAGCATAGGCATCTGCCTGTGTAGCTACAATGGATTCATCTGAAGGGGCCTCCTCAGTAGCCTTAACAAGGGCTTTGACCTCAGGAGTGGCCTCAGCGACTACATTTTCTACAGGGGCAAGTTGTTCCACAACGGGTAGATCATCCACCAATGTTATAGCAGCCTCAGTTTCAGTGGTGGCTTCAGCTGGAGCTGCAGCCTCTGGAGCGGAATCTGCTGTGGCCGTGACAGGTACTAGCTGAGGCTCAAGATCAGGCAGGAGGCCTACCCCAGAGCTAAAAACCTCCTGAGCCTCCAGGGCTACTAACACAGCTTCTGCCTCGTCATCGCCTCCTGGCTGAAGAACCTCTGGTAAGGCCGTCTGCACAGGCAACTGCATTTGGTCCTTAATGGTTTGTGCATCTTCTGTGTCGATAACACTTCGGACTGCTGTCAATACAAGGTTGAAAAAAAGAGGTGCTTAATTAGGATTGATAATGGGAAAGCACAGGGCAGGCATTTATAGTTTCTCATTAGTCCTTTCACCTAGTGATGCCCTGTGAGTTAATCTGTAAAAGCCACTACATGACAATGCTGAGCACCAACAAATCCATTAAGAAGATTCTCATTTGATGAACTTGAAACCTGTAGTGGTTATCTAGGAATATAATGGTTGTATTTAATATATTAACACATTCTTCTCCATTTCATAAAACACATCCTAAAAGACATTCACCCATCAAAAATCAATTACTACACTGAAGTGTTAAGTTCGTATCTGCATTTTCTTTTCTTAAAGAAATTTAAAGAATATGGTTCCACAATAAAAATCCCAAGAGTGAAACACAATATAAACCTTTTGAAAAAACTACTCACATTCATTTGCATCTGGACAGTGATTTAAAGATGTAAATAATTTTAACTTTTCTTTTAGAAAAAAAAAACATAAAACCAAAACCATAAATACAGCTTAACAGCAGCTACAATCAACAAGGAAGGAAGAAAACAGGAAAAAGGTAATAATGCCTGCAAAATGCAACTGGAGAATCCATCCTTTCATTTCCGTAATGAAGCAGTTTGTCCAAAGCCCTGAGGACATGCATTACTCTAAGAGGAAATAAAATACGCCTGACAATGGCTTTGCTTGCCCTTGGGTGAAAATACAGTAGATGAGGAGCCATAGCATACCTGGATACTTAACTGTAATGTTGGGAACTATGTCTTCTATATGTCAGTTACAGGAATGACAACAACCTTTGGTAGTATGTTTTCAAACAGTTTTCCTCAACATCACTTCACAGCTTTAAGTTTTTTGCACAAACAATAGGGGACTATGTTCACAAAAAAAACAAACAAACCAAAAGCTGAATGTGTGGATAGATTGGACGCTGCAGCTGCCTGATTTTACTTGTCTGTCAGAAGTGGTAAAGATAGCTGAGATTAATGGGTGGAAGGGAATGTGACGGCCTTGCAACCCAATAGAGTTGGGTAAGCCAGTAAAAGAACACATAGGACACGGAGAAGTGCTTATGTGAAGTGAAATATTTCAAATAATATCAAGGTGGAGCCAAGAGTGTAGAATTGTAAGATGTTTTTATACAGGTGTTTTACAGCCACCACCACCAGTTATCAAAAAGAACACAAAGCTGTCTGTACAGCAGGTCTGACCTGGGTGGTAAATAGCGTGACTGTTGTTTGGGTCGAGACAGAATTAGCCTCTCCAGACATGGATGACTCGTGTGTCAACATGATTTAGCAGCCAGAGATGACAGAGATCCCAGTGAAAACAGAGCCAAGGCTGGCAAATAGCACAGAGACAAGCAGAGGGGTAGACAGGGATGGGACCAGTGGCAGCTTGGATGGCATATCACTGGTTTGTTAGACAGACTGTACACTGTATGAATTAGACCTCTAACCATTCAGCCACTTTTAGAGAAGCCAGCCTGTGCAAAGTACAATAACTGGTTTCTTGGTGGGGTGATGTAAGAGGCTGGAAAGGGACCCAAGCGTTTCCAGGTGACTATAGCTGGCGGGCTGAGGAAACAATGCCCTGACTCAAACATCATACAATGACATAGGGGAAGATGGAATTAAGATAAGAAAAGATAAGATAAGATAAGATAGTGTTTATTGATCCCCCATTAGGGCAAATTCACTTGTTACAACAGATCAAAGTAAAGGACAGGGTAAAACAAGTGATGGATAAATCGCAGATAGTTGGGAAGAGGTGCTGTAACTGGCTGCCACTCATCCAGCGCCACCTTGAAAAACTTGAAATTTATATGAGGGGGGGCTATGCCAGCTATAATAACTTTGTATCAAATATTTTTGCTTTGGAGGTTTGCTGACTAACCTCTTAAAAGTATTTGGTATATAGTAATTTGAGTTGAGCAATCACCTAAGATAAGACAATCCTTTACTGATCCCCAGAGGGGAAATTTGGGTGTTGCAGCAGCACAAAGACAAAAAAGCAAGTAAGTAAATACAGTATAAAAATAAGAATAAACAAAACAAATAAAATAAAATAAAATAAATAATAATAAGTTAAAGTGACAAGTTTAAGTGGCAGTTATGAGATAAAGTGACATGGTATGCGTAATAGCAGCACTGAGTAAAGCTTTTCAGCAAGGGTAGTAACTGTCATGTCATATACGTGTTGAGATGAAGTGACAAAGTACTGTGCATGCAGCTGTGCCTGGTATGACATAGCTATTTGCCATTAAGTTAGACCCATGAATGGACAATCACTGTGACAGTCTTTGTCAGGCCTCATGTTGGGCGTTTACACAGGAAACCTAGGAAATAACACATAGCAGGACTACATTTAGACGCAAAATCGTTTCAGAGCCGTGATATGCAGTCCAATTTAGAGGAATTTCAGAGTAGACTGAAACCAGAGGAGCATTAATCCCCTGTTGTTTTGTGTGACAATATTACCTGGCGCAAATTTCAAACACGCCTTAAAGCCACTGAGAGGAACTTTAATTTTGTGTTGATTTTAGCAGCCCTTTTGGACAAAGCAGTACAGCTTATCCCTTTGCTACTTGGCCCTGTATACGTGTAGGGTGTTCTCTTAAGAAAAATCTTATCCTGACAAACAGGTTGGGTTACAACTTCTACCTCAGGCTAGAGATAGACTGCTTAATACTCTCTGCTTGCTTTCACAAAGTGGTACTGTAGGAATTATATCTGGTGCTAGCTTAATTCAACCAATCTAGGTTCATAAAAACATACAGCCAATCGGCCCTGTTGAATGATGCAGGGAATTAAACATAATTTTACAAGTCAGCTCCTTTAATCTGCAAATTATTCCATGCAATTTAAAGTTTTATTAATAATTGAATGGGCATTAAGCTAGACATAACTAGCTAAAACAAATGCCAACAACCTCTGAGGAAATGGTTGAACATGAGTTATTTGCTCCATAAGGTCCGACCTAAAGTGTGCTGCTGTGCAGCACAGCAGCGCTACAAAGCACACAGTGTACCGGGCTGGACACTGTGACTACACATTCCTCTGAAAGACTTGAACGAATAAAATATCTTAGAGCAACTACTGTACATATCTTGAGAAATCGTCTTTATCATCATTCATGCTAATCTGTTAAAACATGACACAAAGATTAATGACATCTTTAAACTAATTTCAAATCTACACTAGTTACTTACCAACTGTATCTCCATTGCTCTCCTCTGGCTTTGTACCCGGTCTTTTCTCTTGATCAACAGTCTGTGCACTGGATGAGGAGCAACCCATGTTTGGAAAAAGCGTTGAGATCAATAAAAACGTTGACCTAAGTCCATAGACAGCTGTAGCACTTAAGAGAAGCTGGGCACCATTGTCTCTCTTCGTCCCGTATGTTTATGCATGGCCTGCAGCCCTCTTGCCGGAAAGAATGTGGTGATAATGTAGCTCAGCAGTGCATGCACAACTACAGAATGTTTTCAGGAATCCTTTCTGCTCATAGTCTCACTATTCATAGAGGAGGAGGAGGCAAACATGTGCTTGAAGTGCATGTCCTTTGCTCGGTAGGAGTGTTCTAGCTGGGGGAGATCCACCACCTGGTGGTGAAGTTAAAGCTTGCACATGTACAATGTAACGTTTATTTTGCAGCAGCAGCAGCAGCGCCGAGTTCGAAAAGTGGCCAATGGCATGTGTCTATAGACCTGTGTAGGCGCTTCACTCTAACCAGAGCAAGTCGTTTCCCATCATGCATGAATTTGTAGCACAAATTCATGCATGATGGGAAACGACTTGTGTGTAGTCGGTGGAAAGCAATGTATATATTGGAGAGCAACCAAGCGGCAACTTCCGGTGTTGAAAAATGCGGAAGTGCAAAAAACTGCAGTTCCTCGAGTGGCCACTTGAAGCTGACTCCAAAAAACAAGAAAAAACATTACAACAGGTGGGAAAATGCCAATTTTTACAGCAGAAATAAACATCTTTACAGCCTCTGGGTGGGCTTTACAAAACACACCTGTTTTAATTATATTAAGCCTTAAAGGAGAAGTTCAGTATTCAGTATTCAGTATTCAGTATTAAACCTGGGCCCCATTTGTACAAATATCTGTGTTGAAATGACTCATAGGAACAAAGAGTTTTGGAATTGGACCAGTAGGTAGCTTCCGCCATAGCCGCAGTACAGACTAACGCTCTGAAATCACGCGGCGGGTGTCGACCCGCCGCTATCTTACCAGGCGAGCAAGCAGCGAATCCGCTACTTCTTAAGTCTGATAAATAAACACCTGCAGTCAGTCACCACCACAAACAGAATCTCCTCTGTGGGAAACACGAAGTCAAACTAGCTCATTCATTATTTATACATCCTATGGCTAATAACCGCTAGCTATGCTGAGAAGCATATAGCCTAGCTTCTTAGCTGTAGCTGACTGATTCATGCGGCCAGCCCATCTTCAGAAACCTATGGGTGACGTCACCAAGACTACATCCATTATTTATACAGTCTTTGAGAGCAACTGCGGCGCCTGGCCCTGAAAACTTTGACCGCCTTGCTTCTGTGAGACTACCAAATCTCGCGCCGTCTGGTTTTCAGAGCAAGTTGGACAACATTCTAGGATCCTTGTTGTTCGCTACAGCACCACCTAGTGCATTGGATAGCCAAGTACCGCATTTTACTCACGATCGGGAGTATGAGTATTTAATGTGAATCTAATTATTTTTTATCATGTCCACAGACAGCTGTAGAACTTCCCAAGAGGGCAGCTGTTTTGTAAAGTTCTGTGATGACACTTCTTCAGGGCTCAGAATCAAGTCATAGCGGTGCCTTGTCGGCCTTTTTCCAATGGTGCGATGACAATTACCTTGACCTTAATATGACAAAAACTAAAGAATAAATAATTGATTTTAGGAAAAAACTGTTTTAAACCCAAAGCCAGCATAATTCACAGAAAAGATCCAAATATACATACAAGTATCTAGGAACAGTGCTGGACTCTGACAACAAGGTTTGGTGAAAACACAAAGACTAAAGTTAATGCGGAAGCTGAACTTGTTTTGTGTCTCTGACAACATTTTATGTAGCTTTTATAATTCTTTTATCAAAAGTCTTTTTAACATTTTCTTTTATTTGTTGGTTTAGTGGGTTGTCTGTGAAGGAGAAGAACAAACAGATATCCCAACTTTTTTATTAGGCTGCTAAATGCTGACAGCAGTAATTGATTTTTAGACAGTTCCTGTTCACAATCCTTAATTTGTTGTCATTGACATGTTTATGTTTATTTCTGAATGCTGCTGAAATTGTGTTTCATTTTTGTTTTTATGTGTCTCGGTAGGCTGTGAAACTGAATTGCCCTGTGGGATAAAAGAAAACTTAACTGCCCTTATGGAAATGTCGCAACATTACCCAGGTGGGTTATCTGTAAGAACTCAAATATCCATATCCTTACAACATGGACTCAAAATGAACCTACAAGTCCCTTTGTACGAGGTCCACTTGCTGTACAAGCGAGCCAATGTGTGAACACAGCAGCCGACTTGCTCTACCCAGGGGCTCCCCTTCACCTTAACCAGTATTTCCAGTTGCAAGAATGGACCCAACGCAGTCCAATGAATTGGACTGGGGTCCGTTTCACAAAGAAGGTTCAACAAACTCTGAGTCTAACCCTGAACTCTGAGTCGATCTACTCTGAGATAGGAAACTCTGAGTTTTCGGTTCCAGAACAGCCGATCAGAGTTAGTTCAATCAACTCTGAGTAGGTTCAGCCAGAGTTAAGTGCGTGCACGCTGACTGTAAAAAGCCAGCATTAATGGAGCCCCGATACCATATTTTAAATATTAAACTAATGAAACATCATTCAGTGGCTGTTTCAATGTGCATTAGCTTTATCCCTAACATGATGCTGACTTCACATACTTTATAATTCATGTTGATTAAACTGAATGTGTTAGTTTAAAAAAAAGAAATCCAATAACTTACGGCGTCTTATTTGAGTGCTCTCGGCAGTAGCGGTGGAAAATCTAAAAATGATGACTTTGACACAGATTTGTCTTTTGATTATTTTTATCATAAATATAAAAGACTTTTGCAAAGCGGTCAGAGCAGCACAGAGACGCAACGTTTCTTCTTTTAATTCAGTAACCGCTTAAACACACGCGTGTGACGGGCTGAATGAATGAGGAAGTCGAATTGATAGAATATAAGAGAATATAAGAGAATATAAAACCGAATTGGTTTTATATTCTAGAGGGAGGAGACAGAGCGAAACTCTGAGTTTCCTGAAGAAAACCTGCTCGCGACCAGGTTAGGTTCATAGAGTCTGTTACTACGGTAACTGACCGAGAGCTTAAATTACCTCCCTTTGTGAAACGGAAAACTCAGAGTTTCCCTCATTTCAGGGTTAACAGACTCAGAGTTTTCAATAAACCTGCTTTGTGAAACAGACCCCTGGTCAATGATTAAAACCAACATGCAAAACATCCTGGGTGATTGGGGTTTAAGCCAGGATACTGGGAACCTTTTCCAAGATGCACTTTAGCACATTAAAAGCTAAACGTCACTCTGTATTTTTTCCTCCTGCTTTGGTGGTTTGTTCTTTATCATCAGCTTTGTTTTAAAAGTACAAAGTACTGGGTTGTTGACCTAAAAATAAAAATCTTTATAAAGAAGGGATAACATAGAAAAACTGGCCTTTATTTAGTCTTTGTACAAATGGCTTTAGCTTTTCTTTTATTACCAACAGTTTTACAAAAGGTCTGGGGACTTTCAAATCAACCACAGGTGCAAAACTGGGAAAATGTTGATGACACAGCAATGGTGCATTTGCACCATTCAGATGCTCCCACACAGCTCTGGCCACAAAGCTGTCACAGATAGCCTAGTTAAAACAGCAAGGAAAAAGTTGTCTTGAAACACTGAATCACAACAGTAGACAAAGGACAAACCAGACAAACTAAGTCGATTGAAATGAAGTAGTTATAGCTTGCAAAAATTCACAAAGATTCCTTTTTCTGCACCTAATGATGCTACACCTTATGATTCACTTTAGTGAACAATAAACTGTTGATGTGAAATAAACATTTGATATCTCAGTTCTTTTCATCCAGCAGCACTCATTGTAACATGCTCTGTAACATGGCTCAGAAATCTAAGAGCAAAATACAAAATTGCAAATGCCAAGGCCAAGTCAACATTAAGGCCCTGTGTTGTGTTACATAATAGATGTTGACCAATTTCATTCTCTCCACAGTAAACTCCAGAGAAGTGATCACAGCATCACATTTCTTAACTTGATCAGTATTTTCTACATCTCATCACTACATATCAGTTTTTTTAAGCCGGACAGTTATTTGATTCAATGGAATTAGAAGAGCAAATCAGGAGTATCAAATACTTACTTAAAAATCATTAACACTGCATTATGTCAGATTGCACTGCATCTAGGTTAAGTAGCTTAAGGTCAATGATCCATTGGCAGACACTTGATGTTTATAAAAGTTTTTTCAGTTTTTAAGTGTAAATAAATCAGACCTTTGTTATTATCAGAAAAAGAGTTGCATAAACAGGTTGTTCAGTCATTTGTATACACATTCTGCAAAGTGGTCTCATGTCTCTCTCCTCGCCCTCTTCTTCTTTGCCTGCTTTGCTGCTTGGCTCTCTTCGGGTTTTTCTGTAGGATCAGCAAAAATTTAAAGATTTGTCATTAAAATCCCCCCATTGATCTTCAAGGGTTTCAATCTCACATGCTGGCTCAAAGAATGACGCTCAGAAAAAAATGATACAGGGACCACTATGACAAGTGAAATATACATTAATATTAAATAAGCAGCTTGATGCATTAAAATTGGGGATCTGGTTCATGACCATTAAGGTAACCATCCATCCATTGGGCGCATTCACACCTTAAGTCCGTTTAAAGTCTGAAGTAAACAAAGCAAGAGAGCACACTGATTAATCACACTCAACATGATCGCGGACTTTAATGTTTTGATGTCTGAGTTTTTTACTTTTAACCAACACCGTTCCGCAGTTCAATCAGTTACGTCTCCTTTAGTTTCTCCCTGAACACTTTGAATACCTCAGTGTTCTTGTGCGTTTCCACAACCATTTGTGAAATTGTTTGGTCAGCCCATATTTCTATTTTCTCATTGCTCCCCGACATCTGTCCTCTACTCATCTCGCTGCATGTCTCTGCAAATGTCAGCACCCATAAACATACTACAATACACAGTTTTATGGTTTGTTTCCTTTATTAGGTCCTGCTTTATGTCTGTTTACGTTCTCACCAGAATCAAACCAGACTGTGGTTCGTTTGGAAACCGCACAGAGGGTTCGGTTCAATCGGACTAAACAAGGCTGGTGTGAACCCATCATATATACCACTTGTCCTGTTCAGGGTTGCGGGGGGCTGGAACCAATCCCAGGTGCCACTGGGCAAGAAGCTAGGGGTACACCCTGGATTGGTCACCAGTCAATCAAGGGCTGACACAAAGAGACAGACAACGCACAAATCCACACCTGCAGACAATTTGGTGACAATCCAGCGAACCTAACGAGCATGTCTTTGGACTGTGGGAGGAAGCTGGAGTACCCAGAGGGAACCCACGCATGCACAGGGAGAACATGCAAAGTCCACACAGAAAGGCCCACTTCGTCGGATCAGGGGTTTGAACTTAGAACCTTCTAGCTGTGAGGTGACAAGGCTTATCATTGCACCACTGTGCAGCCCCCATAAAGCTATATGTAGGATGGGAAAATTCAAAGCAGAAAAGTAAGACACGAGATTAAACAATTAATTTAGGGGTATCATAGCAATATGTTGCATAAATGAATAAGATCTATATTTTCCAAAAAGATGGCTAGTGATAGTTTTCTGGTGGTATTGGAAAACTAGAAAAGATTGGAGAATGTGCATTGTCAAAAACCTATGAGGTTATTAAATATCTAGTCATGTAAAACTAATCACTGTCAATATAGCGCAAGAGAGAAAGCTGCATTGAGAAAGCTCAATGCCACAGTATTAAGTTGACCATAGACACAGAAACAGTGGTTGGATATTGTAACGAATGGCTCGTGCAAAAAAATTCAAAGACGTCACTGTTCAATAACAACTATGGTTACCGCACCGGAGTTTCATACCTACGCCAGCCTCTCAAGTAGCAGTTTACATCAATGTGCGTCCTTACTATTGCTGCTCGCTTTCCAGTGACCACTTAGGATATTACCGTACCTTACTTACCTTGACTTCTAGAATTCCTAGAATTCTTTTCTCTTGGGTCCCAGACCGTGAAGTCCCAGACTCCTTTATTTCTCAACACTTATAACACTCTAAGTATTACACAATAATAGAGTCCCAGACTCGTAAACCAAAATTCGAATTTTTTAAGTTAACTCACAAGGTAAAATTAGTATGTTATTAGTTCCTTGAACGTGTCTCTTAATGGATCCCAGACCCTGAATTGCTCTTTAATTATAACTCATGATTTAGAATTTAGCTTAGTTTGTAGAGTTCCCAGAAATCTTTTTCTTTAGGGCTCCAGACTGTGGAGTACCACACTCATACTGTTACAATATTCGATCTTCCCTTTTGTTTTCAAAAAGGGGGTTCTTTCTGAAGAGTTTTATCGGTCCCTGTAAGGGATCCCTTATTGCACAAAAAAACAAATATGCCTGCATATATTGTTCCTCCTGACATCTGTACAGAAGCCCCTTGTATCAAATATTGACTTGTGTTAAAGGTATACAAAATACAGTAAAAATTGATTTGACCACACTATGTTTTTCTTGTTCTGCTGTATGTCCGAGTGTGAAAGCAACAAATAAAAGTAGTAAAATTCGTAGTGTTTTATAAGAATCAGCTAGCGCTTTGCCAAGCATCTAAAAATCTTCAAAGTTAATGCCGTTATAGAAGTCACCGCTTCAGATATCGAACTCCTTCCAAAACCAGTAGCACACAAGTTTATGTGCAGCAAAGACGATCAAACGATCATCACAGTTTCAAGGTGAGCACACAAGATTATTGTCACCAATTCAGTATACAACCAAACGTGAATGCGGTCACAAACTTCCCTTCTTTTTCTTAGTCATCCGGTTCAATATTACGACATTTTGATGCCACAGTTAAGTTGACCTTGATCATCACGATTATTATTTTTGTGAAACTTTTTTATAATAGCCATATTAACTCTTAAGTTATGGCAAAAAGCTGTCTAAAGTCTAAAAGTCTAAAGGGACATTTGTGCCAAATATTAAGAAGTTCCCTAACAGCTTTTCTTAGATATCCCATTATTAAGAGCGGAAAGGATGGGCATAAAACAACCATGAAAACAAAATTCCTTATGCAACAGCTATAAAAAGGCAGGTGTAAATATAGAAGAATTGAAGACTGAATCAATATACTGTATAATATATAATAGACATTGTACTGTAAGTTGTATCAGTCAGTTACAGTCCCCTCCAAAACTATTGGAACAGCGAGGCCCATTCCTTTATTTTTGCTGTACACTGAAAACATTTAGGTTTGACATCAAAAGATGAATATGAGACAAAGATCAGTAATTCAGCTTTTATTTCCAGGTATTTACATCTAGATCTGTTAAAAAAACTTAGAAGATAGCATCTTTTGTTTGAACCCACCCATTGTTCAAGTGAGCAAAATTATTGGAACATGTGACTAACAAGTGTTTTTCATTGCTCAGGTGTGTCCTATCACACTGATTATTTAAAAAATGAATAGCACTGAATGTCTACTCTCAGTTTCAGCTTTGGGTTTTGCCTGTACAGACTGCATTTATAGTTAAAAAGGTGTATGTACCAATATGAAGACCAGAGAGCTGTCTATGGGAGAAAAACAAGCAATTTTGAAGCTGAGAGAAAATGGAAAATCAGTCAAAGCCATTGCACAAACATTGGCCATAGCCAGTACAACCATTTGGAATGTCCTCAAGAAGAAAGAATCCACTGGTTTACTGAGCAACAGACGTTGAACCGGTAGACCAAGGAAAACATCAGCAATTGATGACAGAAACATTGTGAGGCCTGTCAAGAAAAACCCTAAAATAACTGTCAGTGACATCACCAATAACCTCCAGAGGGCAGGAGTAAAAGTATCACAAGCCACCATGCATAAACAAAAGTACAGAGGCTACACCAGAAGATGCAAACCACTCATTAGCAACAAGAATAGGAAGGCCAGATTGGAATTTGCCAAAAAGTACAGAGACAAGGCTCAAAACTTCTGGGGCAAAGTTTTATGGACTGATGAGACAAAGATGAACCTTTACCAAAGAAATGTTAATGTGTGGAGAAAGTAAGGATCTGCTCGTGATCCCAAACACACAAGCTCATCTGTGAAACACAGTTGAGGTAATGTCATGGTTTAGGCTTGCATTGCTTCTTCTGGGACGAGCTCATTGATCTTCATTGATGATGTAACACATGATGGCAGCAGCGAAATGAACTCAGAAGTCTACAGAAACATTTTGTCTGCCAATTTAAAGAGAGATGCAACCAAACTGATCGGGAGATCCTTCATCATGTAGCAAGACAACGACCCAAAACACACTGCCAGAACAACCAAGGAGTTCATCAGGGCAAAGAAGTGGAAGGTTTTAGACTGGCCAAGTCAATCTCCAGACTTAAACCCTATTGAACATGCATTTTACCTGCTAAAGATGAGACTGAAGGGAGAAACCCCCAAAAACAAACAACAACTGAAAGAGGCTCCGGTGAAAGCCTGGAAATGCATCACAAAAGAAGAATGCAAAAGTGGGTAAACTAATCTATTTGAAGTCAGTTCCTAAACTTTTGCTCATCTATAAATTTGGTGTTCCATTACAAATGATGCTATCTTCTAAGTTTTGTAATAGATCTAGATGTAAATACCTGGAAATAAAAGCTGAATTACTGATCTCTTGTCTCATATTCATCTTTTGATGCCAAACCTAAATGTTTTCAGTGTACAGCAAAAATAAAGGAATGGGCCTCGCTGTTCCAATAGTTTTGGAGGGGACTGTATATCCCTCATTGGTATTCCTAATGTCAGTTATTGCATCTACCATATAAAAAGCTACACAAAACAAATTTGTAGCTTGGAAATAAAGCCCCTGTTCAGACCTGGTATCAACATGTGGTTTTTGTGATCGGATCAGAATTGGACAGCCTTAACTACAGGTGTGAACACTTCCAGGACGGATTGAAGACGCATTCAGTTCCAATCACTCAGGCCACATACGGAGGTGGTCTGGGACGCATTTATCCACATACGTCTGGTAGTGTGTATGCACGCGTCTTGGGCCACATTAAGAACCGCCCACTCTCCCCGTATCCACGGCAACGATCATGTGGATCCGGGGAGACAACTCACCTCTCATTCCTGCCTGATTTAACATTTCTCTGCTGTGTCTCTTAAAAATCGTATTTTCATTAATTTCTCATGTCACTCCATGTGTAAATGTAGTTTATGCATTACAGCGGGTTGTGCACTAAAAAACAGACAGATCACCTATATTTATTTTGTGAGAGAGACAGCTTATAATTTTTGGCTGACCATACACATGGGTCTGTATTAGACTGTTTGACTGACTGACTGACTGGCTGACGGTACTTTCACAGCCGTAGAGAGAGAGAGTTGCGACATCGTAATGGCGGATCGTGGAGCATATTGGACCTCCACTGAAACGACTCTGTCTATATGGCTCTGGATATTTTGTTCGGGGAGTAGCCGGGGCTGCCTCCCCGCTGCTTGTCCGCTTGTTCTCACCTACATCCGCAGCGCACACCTGCTTTGAAAAACGTTGTCATCGGCCTCGTGAGGACAGTCCTTGTAACACATTGCCCACAAAAGCGCACATTGACCTAATGTGGTCAGCCACATACTAGGTTTTGACCTAGTCTTGTTTAACATGGGACGATCCCAAACTGACAAGAGGGAGAGATAGCCCAGGTCGGAGATATGATCCACATGCAGTTTATCACAGTTTATAATCATGCAGTGTGGGGAGGAGTAAGACAATGAGAGAAGCAGATAGTATAACACACATCTGTGTGTTTTTCATGTTCTGTACCTGGCTCAATAAGGTTGCATTGTCGATCTGTGTGTCACACGGATCTTTCTGTTTGTTTTTCAATGATAACAAGAGACTCCAGTGTGCTGTGTACATTGCATTGATAAAGCACAGAGCTGTCGAGGAGCATTAGGCTTCATGATCACACAGTTTTATATCATTTCAGTCCGCAGTCACCCGCTCCCTCACTCCGTCCCTCCCTCCTTCCCTCTTTGCTCACTCATATGAGAGTAGCCCTCCCCTTCTCTGTGCTGCAGTCTGCATCAAAGTCTATTTTATTAGACATTTTTTAAGGTCTAATGAAGATGAATGAGGCTCCGTGTTCATTTGCATACAGAGTGAGAAAGTGAGATCTGAACAAAAGTGGTCACTGAAGACCCATTCAGAGAGGCTTGTTGATGCAAGGTGTGAATCGGATCAGGGCACATGCATGATACCAAATGTGAACAGGGCCAAAGACACCTTGTTTGGGGTTTGCATAGACAAGTGGAAATGACTGAACTGACCTTTGTCATCTCCTCCTAACTCCATCAATCCCTAACCAACGCAAAATGTCTGAATGAGATATCCAGCAAAAAGGAGGGAGTTACCATCTGATATTTTACTTATTGTTTCCTTCTTTTTTCTTGTCATCTTGTTTTTTCAAGACTTTTCACCATTGAAGCGTTCAACAATCTTTTAAGATCAAGGCTTACCTGATTGGTATTGCACATGTAAAATTGTCATCAGAGGTGACATTAAACGTGTTGGCTACTCATTAATTATCCATCATCAGCGCTGAGAGAACGTGTTTAATTCAGAATGTTATTTAATAGGTTAAATGTTTAAAAGTTTAAACATTCTTTGAATGCAGTATACATGGTGACTTATATAATCTTG